>NC_133324.1:71910188-72266990 GCF_042186555.1 Aquarana catesbeiana
CGAGTCCCCCGCCAGCGCTTCTGGCACCTCTCTTCTGCTGAGTGCCCCTAGCGCAAGCAGCTTGCAATGGGGGTTGTAATGAGCAAAGAAGAACAGAAAGAGGCCACATAGTGTAATCCCATACGGAAAATGTATAACAAATTTATTGTAAAAGAAGTACACTCACGTATTAAAAAAGTTAAAAACAGCGCTGTACAGATAAAAGGTGGCGGCAGTGGGGTCCTACCCGATGCGTGTCGTCTCCTTGGACATCGTCTGGGGGGTCGTGAGTGTACTTCTTTTACAATAAATTTGTTATACATTTTCCGTATGGGATTACACTATGTGGCCTCTCTCTGTTCTTCTTTGCTCATTACAACCAACCCATTGAGGACATCATCCCTGAGGCTCATACCGTTTCACATACCATCTCTGGACCTCCTTCCATCCTCCACGGAAGTCCATCAGCCACAGAGAATTCAAGCTTGTCTGACCCAGTACAACGTAAGTTGTATTGGGTCCACATTTTCCGGTAAGCCTTCTATATGTTGGTGATGGTGTATCCTAGAAACAGATGTGTCTGTGTTTGGTGATATGTGCAATACGAAGCCATACATATATTGAAGATTACTACTAAGTTACAAGACACATTTTCTGTGGACTCTATAGACTTTCATACTTGTTGATATATTGTCTATGTTCTCTCCATATGTGAAATATGTGCATTTGAGTAATCTATTGCTTTTCATATCATACAACATATGGTTCTTTATTAGTGCTACACTACCTTTTGTCATAATTGTTTACTTGCCCAGAGTTGGGCTTAAACGCAATGCACATTAACACTGCAGCGGAAAGTTTAAGCGTTAATGAGCCCTAAAAGAAGTAGAGCTGCACAATTGTCAAGAATCATTATTGCGATCTTGACTAAAGTGTTTCACAATTCTTTCTATGCAAAGAATTCTCTCTGCTCTTCTGAAGCCACAGCCATGAAAAGAGTGGAAGAGAAAAACTGGGCAGTCTGCCAAGAATCAAAACATTCTTTATCAGTGGAACGAAGTATAAACATTGTAACAATTTGTCAATGGAATAGACTGTGTGTAAGTGAAAAAAGTTTAACCACTAAACCTTTTTCTGACATGTGTGGGTTTCAAGTTAAAAATCCTTTTTTTTTGCTAGAAAATTACTTAGAACCCCCAAACATTATATACATTTGTTTAGTAGACACCCTAGAGAATAAAATGGTGGTTGCTGCAATATTTTATGCCACACTGTATTTGCGCAGCAGTCTTTTCAAATGCAATTTTTTTTTTTTAAATTACTTTAATGAATTAAAAAAAAAAAAACAAAACTAACCAGTAAAGTTAGCCCATTTTTTTTGTATAATGTGAAAGATTTTACATCACAAGAATGGCAAGAGAATTGTGATCTTTTTATTCTAAGCAAAAATAATTGTGATTCTCATTTTGGCCAGAATCGTGCAGCTCTAAAAAGAAGGAATGTTATTGTATACGTGATTAATACTGTGATACTACAAATAAATGGTTTGCAAGTAAAACTAAGAGAATACATATGCTGCAATTACTGTTTTTTTTTTTTTTTGCAAAGTTTTATTCAATTTAATCAAAAGAATTTCTTGATAGAGAAACACTTCTTTCTCGTTTCATCATGCTTTTTATTTCAGAATAGATTCCCTTAACACATATATATATATATATATATATATATATATATATATATATATATATATGGATTACAATTGCTTTTAAACTATAAGTAAAGAAAAAGTATCCCTTTATTTTTAGTATACATGAAAGTTAGTTACATGCAATATAAATAGTAATCTCAGTATCTATTAATTTTTTTTTTTTAGGACCATTATTACTACATATTATTATTATTATTATACAGGATTTATGTAGCGCCAACAGTTTACGTAGCGCTTTACAAATTGAGGGTAGACAGTACAAATACAATACACTTTGATACAGTAGGAATTAGAGGGCCCTGCTCCTTAGAGCTTACAATCTAAGAGGGAAGGTCAAGAGATACAAGAGGTAATAACTGTGGGTGATGTGCTGATTGAGAAGATAATTTGTACAGGGGTCCATCATATGTGCTTGTTACATGTGCAGACTTTGCAGTCCAGTACAGTGTTTGTGCTTTACTGCTCCTTCTCACAATGTAAGGTTATTTAAGTCAGCAGACTCAATGCACTCTCTGTGGCTGATGATAGGCAGAGTCATTGTAGTAGCTAATCTACCCTGCCTCAAGTGGCTAATTTACAAATAACTTTCTTAAAAAAAACACACACACAAGAGCAATCATGTAATAACTTAAAAGCCAAATAATCAATTTAAATAAATAAAGCAATAATGACTAAAATCTTTGCTCACTTAAAATGTACTGTATTTTTCCTTTATTTGCTACTAGTCATATATAGAAAATGAATATATTGCTTAGGTAGACCCTTACTCAACATTATTTAAAAAAAAAAAAAAAACTTTACCCTTCCAGTTGCTGAAATTGTTATAAAAGAAATAAAAAATACCAGTTCAGCACTCTGGAGAGCTCCAGCCAAAACATTCAATGTCTGTAGCAGGCATTTTTGTGACATTTGCTGGCTGTCCGAGACTAGCAGATCTGTGGGGAATGAGCTGTAAATATGAACATACATTTAAAAACATTCACCAGCATGTTTTTTTTTTTTTATAGTTATGCCCATGGTTTTTTATAAATGATTCCAATTTTGTGTCCAGCGTTATCTATTCTATTTTTTTTTTTTTTTCCGCAAAAACCATAAGACTTCATCCTTAATTTTTATTTAATTTAATCCTTAATTTTTATTTAACTTATTTAAGTTATTCAGGTACTTCGTACTAGTTCTATGTAAAAAAATAAATAAATAAATAAACAAATATGTTATTAGATTAAGTTTTTGTTTTTTTTTTAACATTTTATTATAACAGGTTTTTTTTGTGTTTTTTTTTGTTTTTTTTGTTTGTTTGATTTGATTTTTAAGCCTAAAAAAACAGGTTTTTATTGCTGTCTGTGTTCCCACTGGCTATGTTATTTCTATTAAATAACTGGTAACAATTGTCTTTGGGATAGAAAATGATGGTATATCTAAAATTCTAGAACGTTCTGGTGACAGTTGTATAAGTGGAGAACACCCAAATTTCCTTCTCTCTTGTGGACAGGAAGTGAAGAGATCTCTCTAAAGTTCACACAAAGCAAAACAAAAACCCACTGGTGTTTAATTATTTCCATACTCTATACAAAACGTAAAAATAAACATTTTGCCCTTAACAAACAATTTTAATGCAAGACGATGCTTATTTGTATTTTTTTTCCCCAGGTTTAGTAGTCGTCCGGAAATGATAAAAACAAATGCTGCATACGCCACCCTTGGCTGTAACATGCAATAAACATTTAAACCTGCTGTAATTGTCTTCTATTAATCTCACCTCGTCTTCCCTCCGTTCCCCACTCGGGAGAATGTAGAGGCTGATGATGATTATTAATTTTGCGGTCTTGTAGAAATGGCTCGGGTCATATCCTGATCAATCCCAATAAAATAAAGCGTGTTTGGAATTTTTTTTCTTCTCTCTTCTTGCTGTGGCGATAGAACAATTTAACTTGTGCATAACCGAGACTGATATTGTTGATCTCCCAGGTTTTACAGAGGTCACCTCTTTTTATTTTATTGTAAATTCAATACATCCTCCTGAGTGATAGCGGAGTGGAAAAGAACATTGGCGTTAAACACCGAGGACACAGACAAATGGCAATCTGTGCTTCTGGAGGGCTTTTTATGTTTTTGTTTTGACTAGGGATTTTATTTCAATGTGAACTGGCAATTATTACCATTGTGTTTGGTTATTCAATGTTCTAATTGTTATCATCACGGTTATTATTTTATTTTATTATGGTTCGTCAGCTTTGTATTCTTAGTAAGGATTTATATTGCCCCATTGTCTCCTGTGGTTTTGTATAAAAAAAAGTGAAGGTTAAAGGATATCTGGCAGGCTAGCTATACAGGAGCCACCAATGATGACTTGGTTTTAAGGCGGGTTTAATACTATTGTGTTGTAGTAACCCGCGGAAAAACTCAGTTTACTGCAATACGCTTTAACATGTGGATATATGTTCATTGCCAAATTCTTGTAAATGGCTTCTCAATACATATACTGTAAACCTAAATCACCTGCACACTGATATACTACAATGTGTAAAAATGCATTGTAGTGTGCTTATGTTTGTTTTTTTGTTTTTTCTTGCTCTGTGGTACATTGCCTTAACCTGCGGTCCTTAATGACCAGGCCATTTTTTGGCACTGCGTCACTTTAACTGACAATTGCGAGGTCGTGCGACGCTGTACACAAACAAAATTGACGTCCTTTTTTTCCCACAAATAGAGCTTTCTTTTGGTGGTATTTGATCACCTCTGCGGTTTTTATTTTTTGCGCCATCAACAAAAAAAAAAAAAAGCGAAAATTTTGAAAAAAAAAACAATAGTTTTTGCTATAATTATCCCAAAAAAAAAAATATTGCTTTGTCAGTTTAGGCAGATATGTATTCTTCTACATATTTTTGGTAAAAATAAATTCAGTCAACGTATATTGATTGGTTTGTGCAAAAGTTATAGCGTCTACAAAATAGGGGATATATTTATGGCATTTTTATTTATTTTATTTTATTTATTTATTTTTACTAGTAATGGGGGTGATCAGCGTTTTTTAGCAGGATTGCGGCAGACAGATTGGACACTTTTGACACTTTTTTGGGTCCAGTGACCATTATACAGCGATCAGAGCTAAAATTAGCCACTGGCAGGGAAGGGGTTAACACTAGGGGGCGATCAAGGGGTTAAGTGTTCCCTAGGGAGGTGTTTCTAACTGGGGCGGGATGGGACTGAGCTGTTCCTGATCACTAGGATCAGCAGTTCTCTCTCTCCTCCCCTGTCAGAAGGGGATCGGTTTGTTTACATTGACAGATCCCCGTTCTGGCTCTCTGAGGAGCGATCGCAGATCACCGGCGGACATAGCGGCCAGCCGGCCACGCGCGTTGGCTCCCGGCATTGCAGGCCGCGCGCCCCCTAGAGATCTTAAAGCAGCCGACGTATACCTACAGCGACACGCGTAGCCGTGCCAACCTGCCGCAGTATAATGATGGCGGCTGGTCGGCAAACGGTTAAAGTAGAACTATAGGCAAAACTTTTTTTTTTTCCATTTTGGATAGAGCAAGGGAAGGTCAGATTTTTTTTTTTTTTTTTTCTGCCACCTGTTGCTATATTGCGGTGATTTCCCTTCACTTCCTGTCCCATAGCCGAACAGGAAGTAAGATGAAATCCCTGCAAATTAAGGGAATTCCTTGGGTGTCCCCCCCCCCCCCCCCCCCCCAGGTCACCAGAACTAGTGTCCCCATTGGAAGATTTCCCCTCTATTACTTTTCTGGGGACAACCCAAAATTTGGGATTTTCTTTTACTTTCACTTTCATTGATAATGATAAACAGGACAAATAGAGAGGCTGAATCTCCCTAACGGGGGGCACAGACAGCAATAAAAACTGACAGGGGTTCTAATCCCTCTCCACTCTATCCAAAACTGAAAAAAAAAGTTTTGCCTTTTAGTTATACTTTAATTGTGTTTTCCCCTTCAGAAATTCAAGGGAGCCATGCAGGACAAATAGAGAGGATGAATCTCACCAACGGGGGCACAGACAGCAATAAAAACTGACAGGTGTTCTAATCCCTCTCCACTCTATCCAAAAAAAAAAAAAATTGCCTTCAGTTATACTTTAACACAACAATAATCAAAAATAAAATAAAGCGTAAATGTATCACAACAGTCTGAATGGGCCCAAAGGTAAATTCAGCCTAAAGCCTTCCAAATGAATACCTGTCTGCTTTTTTGATGAACAATACATGAACTTAAAAGTGCTTCCTTTAAAGTGTTTATAAACTCCTACGTATACCAAGTGAAGTGACTAGCCTCGGGTGATACACAGAGATTAAACAAATACTCCTGCATAAGTTGTACCTGTTTATCTGCAGGAATCTGATATCACACACTGCAGCAGAGTGTAATCTGAGACCTGAGTAGTGGGAAAGGACACACTGCCCTGTTCACGGTCTCATAGGGCAGTGATGGGGAACCTTGGCACCCCAGATGTTTTGGAACTTCATTTCCCATGATGTCACCTACACTGCAGAGTGCATGAGCATCATAGGAAATGTAAAACAACTAGGAAAAAGAGTTTCCCCCAAAGAAAGCCTTCTTTTGGGGAAACTCTTTTTCCTAGTTGTTTTTTATGTTTTATAAGGCAACCCAAACTGCATCCAATTGTGGATGAATATCTGATCTTATTAATTATCTAGAACTTATATACTGGTGGTTGATCCAGGCAAAAACTTTTTTCTTATCATAGGAAATGTAGTTCAAAAACATCTGGGGTGCCAAGGTTTGCCATCACTGTCATAGGGAATCCTGGGGGGGGGGGGCATCTCAAGGGATTGCCCTATTTTTGTCATAGTGACACATGCAGCTAGCAGCCCAGATAGCAAGGATAACTTGTCACAAATTTGTGGCAGTGTTGAATTGTAAGTTTTGTTAACTTGCTGCACATTGTCACTGGCAAGTTGTACACTTGCAGAGCACTTGAAGCACAAGTTCTAGTTGACACTTTTCCAAAATTAGCCACAGTGACCCCTGTGGTGGGAGGACTATTGCACAACATTACAGGACCAGAACTTGCAGCAGACAAAGAAAGTTGATCTGCAGTCATGCAATGCGGACTTGCTGCAATTGTGCAACAAACTTGGCAAGTCTAGCACTAGCTTAGCAAGTAATTTTCAAACATACAGCTCAGTTGCTTGCTATCTGGCAGAGGAATGAGGGAGGAGATAGAAATCACACTAAGTGCTTTAGTTTGAGGCTAGTACAAACTATAAAAGGATATGCTTTGTTCATTTTTTTTATATTTCAGGGGTTTACAATCACTTTAGAGTAGAGCTAAAGTTCACCTGTCAAAACTGGGAGCAGGAAGGTAGGTGTATCTTAATAAAAAAAAAACACGCAATGTCTATTTTGCAATAACATACAGCTACCTGCCTGCTCACTGTTTTCTCCGGTATGTAAACTGAGCTGTGCATATGTAGCTCTGCTTACATTGCCAGCACGATCATAGTGTGCCAGGATGACTACTGCACGTGCGCAGGAGTGATGCCATCCTGCATCAGCCAATGAAGACGGCCGAAGACCGTCACCCAGTAAAAGATGGCAATGCTGGCGAGGGATGGGGACCATTGAAGGAAAGGTAAGTTTAGCGCCGCTTTTTTGTGCTAACATTCTTGGAAATGATCAGCAGATCCAGAGATACAAGTAGTTATTTATGATCTCTGCTTTTCCTATAATAGCCATACAATACCCTACCTATTCTCATCTCACCACATGTTTTCAGGGAGTCCTGTATTTCACCTGAAGTTATTTGTGGGTTTTTCTTTGCATCCCGAACAATTTTCCTGGCAGTTGTGGCTGAAATTGTAGTTGGTCTACCTGACCATGGTTTGGTTTCAATAGAACCCCTCATTTTCCACTTCTTGATTAGAGTTTGAACACTGCTGATTGGCATCCTCAATTCCTTGGATATCTTTTTATATCCCTTTCCTGTTTTATACAGTTCAACTACCTTTTCCTGCAGATCCTTTTGACAATTCTTTTTCTTTCCCCATGACTCAGAATCCAGAAACGTCAGTGCAGCACTGGATGAAAGATGTAAGGGTCTGTCAGGAGTTCAGAAACTCATTAACCTTTTATACACACACACTAGTTACAAGCAGAAAGATCACAGGTGAGGATGGTTACTTTTTAATAGCCATTCAAACCCCTTTGTGTCAACTTGTGTACATGTTATCAGGCCAAAATCACCAGGGTATGTAAACTTTTGATCGGGGTCATTTTGGGTAGTTTCTATTGTCATTGTGATTTAAAAAGAGTAAACACAGTTGATTGATAATAAATGGCTTCAGCCAAACACTAACCATGAGTGAAAGAAAAGTTTTTGTGTTATCATATTCTCTGAAAATGGCCAAGAAATCATAAATTCTGCCAGGGTATGTAAACTTATGAGCACAAATGTATATCATTTTATTTCAGTTTAAGGCATCCAAGCAAAGTTCTCTTACAGAAAACATGTAAATAATAACGGTTTTACCATTATAGTTTCAAAATGTACTTAGCAGAGCTCTCTAACCAGCTTAGGGACCTTTCCTCTGTAGAATGGGGTCTCTTGCCATAGAAAGGCCCTAAGGAAAATCTCGGAGTGTTCTTTGAGGCTTGTGTGTAGCATATACAGCGGTCCTATGTAGGGCTCTATACGTATTATATATTAAGAATGTATGAGCAGCAGCTGCTGTACAGGAAGAGTTTTATCTTAAACACCTAATCATCTGATCTTACATTTATAATACATGTACAGACCACTGAGACTCGCCGTCTCTTCAGAGATTTCCAGTACCGGGAAACTCAAGCTAACAACGGGAATAAAGGGGGGGGAAAGCTGTTTTTGTTTTTTGCTTTTATATTTTTATTCTTTTTCAGCTGCTTTTATTGTGATTGTTTATACGTTTAAATGTTTAATTTAATCTGTTTCAGCTGGTGTGACAGCCGAGTCTATTCAAACTGGCAGCGCAAGCCCCGACTCGGGAGGGTCAGAGGTTAAAGTTCAAGAGGAAGAGCATGACCTTGTGGATGACGATCTTGCAGCAGGTAGGAATTTTTTTTTTTTTCCGTTGTTTTTACAAATTGAGTTATTATAGAGAAGCGTGTTTTTTTTTCAATATTGCATTAGAAAAGGTTAAATTTGTATTCCATGGAAGAAAATGCTTAAAAAATAAATTACTGGAAGTTTTAAACCATATACTTTAAAAATTAGAGTTTACATTGAGCTGTCTTCTGGCTGTTCACATGGTATCCTTTGGCTCTCTTCTCTCTGCGCTGGGTGGTTTTCAATACTGGGTTATGACCTTTGTTACCACTCTCTTCAGTATTGATCGCAGCCTGATATTGTGCCTCGCACCCAGGCAAGTGTGTCCATTACTGCCTGGGGCTCGCAGGAAGTGGCTATAATTTAACCTGGAAGGGGATCACCAGTTAAATGGAGTTTCTTTCAGACCTGATTCACACCTCTGTAGGTTGTAGTTTGCATATTGCAGGTGCATTTTCCGTTTTTCAATACATGTTTTTGAACCAAAAACCAGAAAAAAAAAGTCCCTGGCCCTTTCCATAAAATGCCCAGATGTGAACTACATCCATAGGAAAACCATGTTAAATGGACTGTAGTGTGTTTCTGCAAAACTGAAAACGAACTAAAAAATGCATAGGTGTGAACCAGGTCTGAAGATGACAGCACCAGAGTCAGGGTGAGTATTCTAGGGAGAGCTGTTTTTTTTTTTTTTTGCTTGTTTTTTTCTATTCTGTGATATACTAGGCTGTTTTTTGTGTTTGTACCAGAGTTTCTATTTAAATCAAGGGATATCTATTGTCCCAGCATACACTTTAATTTTTTTTTTTTGTTTCTCAACACTTTAATTTTATAATATCGGCAAACAATAGTTATCTTTTGACAATCCAATATAAGCATACTTGAAAAATGTCCTTTCACGTTGCAAGTGCTGCCTGTCTGCTGGCCGTCTCCACAACTCCCTGGATTCTCTGCATGCTATGAAACTTCTTCTTTGCTGTTTGCTTTTCATTTTTAAGGACTACATATCCCATGATACCTTGCTGCCTGCAAGCAGTGATTCCTGTACTGACTCCGCATTTGAGCACCTCTCTAGTTCAGATGGCAGGCTCTGAAATATGTGGCACAGCAGTGCCGACTTACAGGGCTTAGTGAATATGTGTCACAGGATTCGTGGAAGGAAATGTGTGGGGATCTTCACAAAGTAAGTTTACAAATTTCAAGATTAGGGGTGTCAAACAAATTTTATCGCAAGCCACATCAACATTATGGTTGACCTCAAAGGGCCCGTTGTATCTGTAAGATTAGATGTCAAGACACCCCCCAACTATCAGAAGTCAAAAATCAAGTCCCCCACCCTCCCTTACATCACAGCACACCCCCACGTTGTGCTGCTGCCAGGAAAAAGTTGGGGGGGCAGAGCTGGGAAGCAGGATCTGGAGGAGGAGCAGAGGAGGCTAGAGTCTGCTGAATGCTGAGACTAGTAGAGGCGGAGAGGAGGGGGTGCTGCAGCTTCACAAAGAGGTGCAGGATCTGTAGAAGGAGTTCTGTCCTCCTCTCTGCTGCCGTGGAGGTGGCGAAGAGGGGGGTGCCGCAGCTGCAGAAGAGGTGTGAGGGGGCTACATGAAATAGCCTGGTGGGCCTGATATTTCCCACGGACCTTGTGTTTGACGCGTGTTCACGATTGTTCAGAATTATAGTAGTAGGCTAGAAATGATTAAAATGTGTAATTTAATATATGGTTTTACATTTTAAATGTAGATATGCTTTAAATCAGTCAGCCATTTATTTAAAAAAAAAAAAAGGCGTGACTGTTACTTATATTCTGCCATATGTATCCTTGCATATGTACCTCTTTATTACGACTTGGTGTATGGCAATTACTGTTATTTTTTTATTGTATTTTGAATGACGCTCCTAAACCTCAATAAAAATATTGAAATAAAAAAATAAAAATAAAAGGTTTTTTTTTTTTTTAAAGGCCTTGGAAGAGGAGAACTTTTTTGAATTTTGTTTTAAAAAAAAATGTTGACTTTTTGAAATGCAAAAAAACAAAGTTCTGTTTTGGATATTTTGAGTTTAGTTTGGAATATAGATATTTAACCCTTCTTTAGCATCTATATTACCTTGCTATAATGTAGCTGAGATTTTGTTTTATAACAAGCTTCTCTTCTTAAAAGGATTTAATAGTTTTCCTCTGGGAAAGAGAGAACCTACAGTAGTCTAATGAAGTCCCTAGATAGCTGCAAAGTCATCATTATTTCAACTGTTCTCCTCTCTTCTACGTTAAGGGTTAACTCTTTATAGAAGATGGAAAGTAATGATAATTCAGTAATGGTATTTTTATAGTATATTTTTTTTTTATACATATAAGGATTCTAAGCACTTTGCAAAACATTGTAAATGTTATAACTATATTGTGAAGGCAGTTATTCCCCAATAGGATTGAATAAATAAGTTCATCTTTTGAATTCTAAATCAGTGTGGAGATGGAGTTTCGCAAACAGGAGTGAGGATTGTGTTTTATAGTGTTGGAGCTGCATGTGAGGAACCTGAGCATTCTGATTTCAGATGGGCCCTGAAAGTGTAGGTTTTTTTTTTTTTCTGTCTGGGAAGTGAAGAAGCCAGATGATAGATGGGATTCTATTGATGATGTCCTATTAAGAATCCACACCTTTGGTCACCAGCCTTTCGAAATTAAAACAAAGATGCACTTTTCTCTCTTTTTTTTTTTTTTTAGTGGCGTTTAAAGATATATATGACCCAAATCAGCCCTTGCTGCCACCTCTCACCTTTTGACTTGCTACAAAGTAACAATGTTAGTCTGATCACTGGCTGGGAGGCAACTGAGGAAATGCTTCCTTTCAGCTGCAGCAGATTAATTACATCATTTCCACTTAGTAGGAGTCACATGACTGAGGATAAAGGAAGGCTTTTTAAGGACTAATGCACACAGCGTGGCTAACTGTCATATCAACATTGATATCACGCCACTTCCCCAAGCAAAATCTTTCTAAAACCGAACTTATACTTGCTAATATTTATTAGTAAACTAAACACTAAATCCTGCATCCCGGCACTTTGGCATAGGGGGGAGCCCCCAGAGCTGACACAATGCTTTACTCGCATTAATTAAATCAAGTTCATGCAAGATCTCTCTACCATTATTCAGGGTACAGAGGAAGCCTTTAAAGAGGTTGTAAACCTCCAAAAAACAACCAGCAAGACAAAGCCATAACGAGCTATAGCTCATTATGAAATACTTGCCTAGAACGATGCCCTGAATTGGCGCCGACACACTGCTGACAGGGCCGACATCTTTCCCGGGGGTTAATTCCAGGTTCACGTGCTCCGGCGCTGTGATTGGCCTGAGCCGCGAAGGCGGCACTCCCGCACATGTGCGCGGGAGCTGCTGGTCACGGCACGGGCCCTGTAGAAACGGCATGAGCAGGCTGCTAAAAATGAGATTAAGGGTTTCTTCCATGCCCCAGCAAGCGTAATCTTGGCTCCTATGAGCATGAAGACGACCAAGGCTTGCGTGTGTTTGAAGACTTTGTCAATCCTACAGCCTAAAGCCCCATACACACGATCCGAATATCGGACGATTGATCGTCCGTTTTTGTTTGCATGCTAATCTCACATCGAATCTGATGAGTTTACTAAAGTCCCGAAAATTCCCGTACGACAGAATAAAAATTCGGAAGCGATGTCATGTGTTGCAATGCATTTGTATTGCATTTTCGAACGATAGCTGTACCGATTAAACGAAAATCGTACGATCTGGCATCGTACGGAAAAAATTTCCGTGCATGTCCGATAGAATAATATCGGATGAACTGTCCTGATCGGCTCTCGAAAGCTCTGTACTAACGATCCGATTATCGTACGATCGTTTCGAATGCGGCATTTTACGTACGATTTTCGGATCGTGTGTACGGGGCTTAAGAGAGCTATTGTGGGGTCCTGAGGGACTGCCGCCCCCGTAACTTTCTGCAATGGATGGAAGACTTGGTTCCAATAGGTTCTAATGCGAGGAAAGGACCACTATGTATGGAACATGGAACCTACCAGATTACACCCTCTATCATAAGAGGAAGGAATCTGGATAAATTGTGGCCAGCCTGGAAGGAACATAGTACCATCTAGTAAGGAGTTTAACATTAGCTTCAATTAGAGACACGTTCATGATACCTTGGTACGATCGTTTGAACGATTGAAACCATTCATACTGGTCCCACGAAATCTCCATGTCACACTTCCAGGCTCAGACATAAAAAAGGTTTGTCATCTCTACTTGCCAGTAAAGAGTAAATTATTGAGATGCCTCCCCTCTGATCCATGATATTGGAACACCATTGTTAGTAAAGTGTGGATTTGGGGGGTTCAGGTTTGTCAAGCCATATAGAATTAAGGAAGTGCCTAATTTGGGAGAGTCTTCCTGATTCTTTTCATTCTTCACCCCCTACCATGGCCCTATCCCTTCCTAACCCCCAGTAGACACCCTTACCCCTTCTTCACATTCTCCCCCCACCTCCCTTCCCCCACTTTTTTTTCTTTTAAATCTCCTGTTTTGCTTTACCCTCTTTGTCGGAAACCCAAATCGTCACCTTATTAACCGCTTGCCGGCCGTGTTCAGTACATATACGCCGGCAAGGCGGCTCTCCTGTGCAAAATCACATACAGGTACATGATTTTGGACTTCAGGGTCTGGGGGCGCGCAATGCATGGCGCCGTGGACCCGCTTCCACTGTGCTTCCGCAGGAGCCATTTAGCAGGTCCAGCAAACTCGATGTCCATCGGGACTCGCCGATCGTAACTGAGAGAGGCAGGACGGCTGTCTGTAAACAAGGCAGACCACCATACTGTCAGTAGGGAAGGTAGTGATCCTGTGTTTCTGCTAAGCAGGTACACAGATCTCTGCCTTTCCACAGTAAAAGTACCTCCCCCACAGTTAGCAACCATCCTTATGAACACATTTAACCCTTTGATTGCCCGTTATGTTAACCCCTTCCCTGTCAGTGTCATTAGTACAGTGACAGTCCATATTTACAGCACTGATCACTGTATTTGTGTCACTGGTCACCAAAAAAGTGTCAGTTATTGTCTGCTTTGTCCGACGCAATGTCGCCGTCCCGCTATAAGTCTCTGATCGCCATCATTAATTACTCTATAACTTAGCGCAAACCTATTAATATATACTTTATGTATTAATATACATTTATGAAGAAATTTGATTGTTTTACATTTTTTTATTGGATGTGTGTATTGCAGAAAGCAAAAAATATAGTTTTGTTTTTTCAAAATTGTCGGTCTTTTTTTGTTCATAGCGCAAAAAATAAAAACCGCAGAGGTGATCAAATACCACCAAAAGAAAGCTCTAAATATGGGGAAAAAAAGGACATAAATTTTATTTGGGTACAGCATTGCATGACCACGCAATTGTCAGTTAACGCAGTGTCCTATCGCAAAAAATGGCCTGGTCATGAAGGGGGTTGAACCTCTCAGGGCTGAGGTGGTTAACGAGAAGCTTGCTATAAAAGGGCATTTTACTTCTTTCGCACTATTGGACCTGATATACCTAACAAAAAATTTGAGATATAGCAAGGAAAGAAGGGCTGAAACCTCACTTAACCTTGGGGTACTTATGATAAATTCTTCCAGTATTGGGTAATGCAGTTTGTCAGATGGACCTTACATTATTGTATAGGCCCTGATCACTACGTTATTAACAGTTGAATTTTTCTTGGTTATGTAATAACTACGTAGTTTGCAAAAGTGCTTTGGAATTGCAATATGTAAAACGTTATGTTTCATTTGATAAATATAAAACAAAAAAGGGTGGTGCGTTCAGAGCAATATATTGTACAGTGGGTCATGCGCAACCTTAAAACGCCACACTACACCCTTGAGCCAAATAGAAATGTGCTGACCGTTTTTAACACGTGTAGACAAGTCCTTCGAAAATGAAAATATCTAAGAGTAGCTTTCATTAAAGTAATACCCAATTCTTAATGCATTCTTTGTGCCATATAGGTCCTTTTTTCAGGCGCTATCTGTTATGGGGGATAATGTTTTGTCCTTTACTCCCATTTGCTGTTCTGCACTTCTGGTGGAGGCTAAAAGTGACCAATCAGACACACAATGCACTGCTATCACCACCAGGAAGCCCACCCTGAGCATTATAGGAAAGCGGATGAAGGATCAATAGAACTGAAAAAAAGAGTAAAGCGTATTGTGTAAAAAAACAAAACATGGAATTTGTTTATGATGCATTTACTATGACAGTCTGGCTTCAGTTTTTTGAGTTAATGACCCAGAACAAGTATTTCCGATAGACTCCCTGCAACTGACTTTTCCCTATTATATCCTTGACTGGCGATTTGATGTCTGGTGGCATATTTATCAGGAGAGGTGAACACAGAGCCACAGAATGAATAAAGCAGAAGCAGAGAGATACTTGCACTGAAGGTTCTCAGTTACAGCTTCCTCTCCAGTGAGGAAATTAATGAGCAGCACAATGACATCACCACATCTCACTCCAAATTTCTTGAGACTAGCAATCAGAGGGAGCAGTGCCTTAGATCAACTCTCACTGCAGATATGCAGCTATATATCGGCTGAACAGGGGTGCCTACACAAAGAATGTGCCCTTTTATTTTTCCGGAGTTAAGCCCTGGTTCACACCAGTGGGATTTGTCATGCGGTTTGACAGTTTAAAATCTCATGACAAGCCGCACCCCATTGCAGGCAATGGAAACGTTCAAATCTTTGCGGCTCAAGTCACAGTGACTTTGAAAAGGGTTCCTGCACTACTTTTTTGCAATTTCATTGTGACTTGCGTTGACTTCTGTTAAATGAAGTTGCAAGCTGAAATTAAATCTGAGGTCCAAATCGCACTGATCTGTGGATTTGAAGTCTCTCCAAAGTAGCGCAATATCAAGGCCGTACTGGTGTGAGCCAGGGCTAACACTTCTAGATGTTCTCTGTTGGGTAGAAAATGTTATTTTTTGGGTTTAGGCCCAATTTAAGGTTAAAGTGTTACTAAACCCATAACAGTAAAATCAGTCAGTAAAGCATGCTTGTTATACTCACTTTGGAACCTAAGGGGTAATCCTCCACATGTGTAAAAAGGCTGTTTGATCCTATATACACAGAACCTCCTCTTCTTGCATTGCCCCCAAAACATGTCTGGATAAGACAGAGTTGGGGAAGTCAGTCTGCACATTCTCAGTTTGGTGTGTATTGTTTTTTTTTTTTTTTTTTCTTTCTTGGGAGAGTGGATGTGATCAGCACAGGTCAGACAGAGGGTCAGGGGTCCTGCATCCTGATAGGACAGCCAGTGCAATAAACTCCTCCTACAAGCTTTAGCCAGACACTGATAGAAGTCTTAAGACTGCTACAGTTGGATCCAAATATATTTGGACACAGGCACAATTTTATTTATTTTCAGGTATTTACCAAAACATATTCATGCTATAGTTATATAATGGATATAGGCTGAAATGCACACTCTCGGGTTTAATTTTAGGGTATGTACATCCAAATGGGTGGAAGGGTTTAGGAATTACAGCTCTTAGAATAGCCATTCCCCCTTTCAAGGGGCCAAAAGTAATTGGAATCAAAAGCTGTTTCATGACCAGGTGTGGGCTACTCCTTCATTATTCATCAATTAAGCAGGTGAAAGGTCTGGAGTTGATTCTAAGTGTGGTATTTGGATTTAGAGTCTATTGTTTGGAACCTACATCATGCGTTCAAAGGAGCTGTTCATGCAAGTGAAATAGGCCATTGTAAGGCTTCAAAAACGAACAAACAAATCCATCGGAAAGATAGCAGCAACATTGGAGTGGCCAAATCAACAGTTTGGTACATTCTGAGGAAAGAAGAATGCATTGGTGAGCTCCGTAACATAAAAAGGTCTGGACGTCCACGGAAGACAACAGTGGTGGATGATTGTAGGATCCTCTCTATTCTAAAGGAAAAACCAAGTCACAACATCCAGACAAGTGAAGGACACTCTCCAGGAGGTGGGCGTATCATTGTCAAAGTCTACGATCAAGACAAGACTTCATGAGAGCAAATACAGAGGGTTCACCACAAGGCACAAACAATTCATAAGCCTGAAGAATAGAAAAGCCAGATTAGGCTTTGCCAAGAAAATCTAAAAAAAACAGACTAATTTGTACCAGAGTGACGACAAGGAAAAAAGTGTGGAGAAGGCTTGGAACAGCTCATGATCCAAAGTACACAACGTCATCTGTAAAACATGGTGGAGGTTGCAGTGTGATGACATGGACATGTATGGCTTCCAGTGGCACTGGGTCATTGGTTTTTATTGATGATGAGACAGAAGCAGCCGGATGAATTCTGCAGTGTTTAGAGATATATTGTCAGCCCAGATTCTGCCAAATGCAGCAAAGTTGATTGGACGGTGCTTCACAGTACATATGGACAATGATCCAAAACACACTGCAAAGGCAACCCAGGAGCTTTTGAAGGAAAAGAAGTGAAATATTCTGCAATGGCACAGTCAATCATCTGATCTCAACCCAACTGAGCATGCATTTCACTTGCTGAAGGCAAAACTAAAGGCAGAAAGACCCACAAACAAAGAACAACTGAAGACAGCTGCAGTTAGAGCCTGGCAAAGCATCAGAAAGGAGGACACCCAGTCTTTGGTAATGTCTATGGATTCCAGACTTAAGGCAGTCATTGCCAGTAAAGGATTCTCAACAAAATATTCAAAATGAACATTTTATTTATGATTATATTAGTCCACTTACATTTGAGCCCGAAAAATGGGGGGACTGTGTATAAAAATGGTTGCAGTTCCTAAAATTTGTACTTGATATTTATGTTCAACACCTTGAATTAAAGATGAAAGTTTGCACTTCAAATTCATTTGGATTGTTTGTTTTATTCTGGTGGCATACAGAGCCAAAAGTATGAAAATTGTGCTTGTGTTCAAATATATAAACCTAACTGTATATACTGCTGATAAGAAAAGGTATTTAGCAGTTTATATTTACTCAAATAATTGCGTTTTCATGTACTGTACTGTGGGAGATCAGATACTGTATAGTGAATGCAGAGTCCTGGGTTTAGTAACACTTTAATGCTAAAAAAACTAAAATTAAACTGCATTGAATTTCCAGCAAATACACAATTTTAGTTTATATGTGACCTGCATCCCGATTTAAGGACTGCCAATGAGCTTTATTTCTTATTCAGACTCTTGTGCTAAAAACAAATTGATCCTATTTGTTGGGATAAACATAGTCCTACATATGTGTTAATATGAATATTTTTGAACAATGCTGTATATTCCCTTTTAGGATTTTGATTCTCTTACTTCCTTCCTCTTTCTTTTGTATTTTTTTTTTCAGAATACTCTTTAATCATCATCTGTATTTACATGCATCCATCCCACTGTATTTTTTTTATTGTACATGATTTTAATTATAAGCAGAGTAATTACAAGTCTGGGTCGTATTGTATTCATTTGAAAAAGCTTTTTCACTGGTTTATATGCAATAGCGCAACTCCGATTATGAGTTCCGAAGGGTGAGTTTGAAGTTATTGTGTTTAATTAATTGATTTAGTTAATTATAGTAGAGTATATAGTTGTGAAGGAGAGGGAATTGAGATTGTGATTTGACAAAACATTGATTACGCACAAAACATCGACAACCCCGCACCTTCTATACTTTGCTGTCCTTGTATTGTAATCTAGAGTTTGACAGGCATTTTGTTTTTCTCTGGTGAAAGCGGTGGAGTAAAGGCCCGTACACGGGCCTTTCTAAGCGATCGTACAATATTCTGATCGTTAGCACACAGCTTTTGTCCGTCTTTATTTTCCTAAGGGACAAACACAAAAAATGTTCTCGTACCATACCAGATCATACAATTCGGGAGCCAATCAGCGGGTCCAACGGCTGCGATGGCAACCCGCGATCGTTCAGAGGAGAGGCAGAACAGTGGTCTGCCTATGAAACAAGGCAAATTACCATTCTGTGAGGGAGGAAAATGGAGATCTTGTGTTTCTGCTAAGCAAAAACATGGATCTCTGTTTTCCTCCAGTAACAGCCTTCTTCCACCGTTAGAAAGCGCCCACTAGGAGCACACTTAACCCTTTGATCGCCCCTGATTTTAACCCCTTTCCTGCAGTGACTACAGTCTGTGAACACAGCCCCGTACACAACAAACTGCGATGCACTGTGTGTTCTGACACCTTACTATCGGAACCAGCATTCACTTTTTCAGTTATTTGACCTACAGTAGCTCTTCTATTGGATCAGACTACACGTGCATCAATGAGCCATGGCTGCACATGACCCCCATGTCGTTGGTTTTCCTTCCTTGGACCACTTTTGGTTGGTCCTGACCACTGCAGAGCGGGAACATCCCACAAGAGCTGCAATTTTAGCGTCGTTCTGACCCAGTCATGTAGCCATTACAATTCGGCCCTTGTCAAAGTTGCTCAAATCCTTACACTTGCCCATTTTTTTTATGCTTTCAACTAGAGTTGCACGATTCTAAAATAAAATGAGGATCACAATTGTTTTGCTTAAAGATCACGATTCTCTTAAGATTCTTGCGGCGTAACATCATCTTTCACATTATACAAAAAAAAAAAAAAATTGGGCTAACTTTACTGTTTAGTTTTTTTTTTTAATTCATTAAAGCTAATTTTTTCCAAAAACAGTGCGTCTGAAAGACAGTTGCGCAAATACAGTACGACATAAAATATTGCAACAACCACCATTTCATTCTCTAGGGTCTCTGCTAAAAAATATATAATTTGTGGGGGTTCTAAGTAATGTTCTAGCAAAAAAAAAAATGATTTAAACTAAATAAAAAAGGTTTAGTCTTTAAAGCGGTAGACTTACCTGTCCTGGGTGCCCGCGATGTCGGCCGCCCGAAGAGACCCATCCCTCGGCTCTCGGGTCTTGGCACCGCTATCCTAAGTAAGGGAAACGGGCAGTGGAGCCTGGCGGCTTCACTGCCAGTTTCCTACTGCGCACGCGTGAGCGGCGCAGCAATCTGTGAATGGCCCCGTGGTTTTTTGGGAACATACACAGTTCCCAGAAGGCAACGGGCTGCTCACCGAGAAGCATTACACGCCGCGCAATAGGAAGAGGCAGATTAGGAAGACTGCCTAGCAACAAGGGTTTCAGGTAAGTAAATTTATTTTTTTTCACGTTTTTTTTTTTTTAATTTTTTAAAGATATTTGGTGCAATTTTTTTTTTAGGGTGGCCCTCCACTTTAAGTGGTTAAACTGACCTCGTTTACAGACAGAAGTTTATTCCTTTGATCTAAAAGAAATGTTAGGCTTAATGTACACAGGACATTTTACAACCTTTCCTGAAAGATTTAACTTGACAGATAATAAGCGAAATTTAAAAACGTCCGTTTTGCCGCATTTACATGCCACGTATAGCCGCGTTTGCGTTTTTTGGAATGTTTCTTTTTTTTTTTTTTTTTTAAATAGTCAAAAATGCAAAATGCCTGTAAACGAAATGTGGTTAAACGCGAGTTACCACGTTTACAAGCTGTTACAGGCGTTTGCCGTTTCAAATGCCTCTGAACATCCATCCTGAACGCTTTTTTTTTGCTTTCCAAAAAATGCTTCTAAATTCAACTGCCTAGAAGTGACTATAAAGGACCCTGTGTACATGTACTGATAAGATAACATAGAGGAGAGTTCAGGGGCAGCTGAAAAAAATGCCCAACTGCACCTAATCGCCCGTTTACCAGTAACAGTGTGCATGAAGCCTTACAATGTTTCTGTTTTATCTTGCCTGAGGAATGTTGTGAGAAATTTGGCAGGCTGCCTTTTTTTTTTTTTTTTTTATTTGACAACTGTCGGCTTGAGCAGAGAACTCTCTGCACTGAATCAGGGAAATGCTGTGTTAAGATCGTGAGGAGGGTTGAATCGTGATCTTGATTTTTTAATGATTAATCATGCAGCTCTACTTTCAACACATCAGCTTCAGACACAACATTTTCACTTGCTGCCTAATATATCCTACCCACTTTCAGATGCCATTGTCACAAGATAATCAATGTTATTTACTTTACCTGTCATATTGTGATATGTTAAAAAACGTGAAATGTTTAAAATATTTAACAATATAACATTTCCTTTGGCCTAGTAATGAAAATAGAGTTGCCAATACAGGATTTGCTCTTAAAAAAAAAAAAAAAAAAAGTATATTGATTTATTTATTTTTTTTTTTTGTTTGTTTCAACTCAACATAAATACATATAGAAGGATAGATATTTAGGATATATTTTTAATGCAATTCAATTTTCTCATGTATTAAAACTATCCACAAATCATACTATATAAAAATTAATAATAAAATATTGCAGCACTGTTTATGAACTACAGTAGTGCTTCCCTCCACCAGTACAAAACCACTGTCAACCATTATAAGGTCTGTGGTCATTTGGCAATTGAAGCAATGGTGCTTTTGTGTAGGTAGAGGAACAAACGGAGAACACTGTTGAGCCATGGTGTGTTTATAAATAATTTAACGTTTTTCAAAATTATTGTGACGAATCTTAGCATTTTCCTGTTTTTTTTTTTTTTTATTTAAAATTCAGTAATGAATAAAAACATATATGGTCTAGATATTCATGCATTTATCTATAATTTTATTTATATCATTTTGTTTTTCAAGATGCCTAAACATCAAAGATAGTCATTGTGTTAAGGCAAGAAAAAAAAAAATTTAACTAAAGTGCAGTTTCATCAAATAGACTGGAGAACCTCCTCGTCAAACATATCCTACCCCCCCAAATCAATTGAGGCTAATTACATTTATTTTGAAATGAATAGTCCTAACAGAAACCAAGCAGATGGGAGGCAGTCGGAAGAACAAAATCAGCCTTGATTGAGACGATTTCAGGCCACCTTCAATCTGATGCGGCTCTTTTCTGTATCTTGTCTTTTCTAAAGCTAATATCCATTGATCTCTTTTGCAAAGTATTGCCTGCCTGCCGTGGTCAACAAGAATGTCCACTGGCTGACTGAAGGTTTACCAAAATGCTTTTTTTTTTCATCCACATAATTTTTTAAAAGGATCGCTTTCACATTAATCCTTTTAAGGATTAATGCATTTCGGTGTAGAACGTAGAAAAAAAAATGGAGGAGGAGGGGGGGAGAGCTGAAACGGTTTACAGGAAAACAGCTTAATTGATGCTACCGTAGTTCATGTGTTGAGAATGGGGGGGAATGTCTGGCTTCAGTTTTAAATATTTATATCATATAGTCTTTGAATTATCTGTTTTCTGTCATGAGCTACTTTAGTGTAGAATCTGGTCTACTTAAAATGGGTTTTGCTTGGTTTGTTTTGCTGTTATGCTACCTTAATTGTAGAGTATTCGTATTTATTTTTTTACTTTGCCTTCCACTACATTTTTAAGGATACTGATGGTCGTTTGCAATAGTAGGTCACAAATTTGTTCTTTTTCCTTTCAACACTGCAAGTGCCAGCAGCACAGAAATTAGTGTTGGTAGCTAATGTTTTTGGAATAATTCCTGGGCCATAAAAGGGAAATTGGTCGTATTTTGAACACTTTTTTAAAAATACTACACAAGAAAAAATTGCTAATTTGTTTGTTGGGCTTTTTTTCTTTTTTTTTTCTTTTATGCGGATGAATAGGATTTTCAGTGAGAGGTCAACAATGACCTTATTTATTTAAGTATGGTTTCTTATACTAGAGAATTTTCTAAAAAAAAATAAAAATAAATTAAGAACAGTGTGTGTGTGTGTATACTGACTATATATACAGTATCTCACTAAAGTGAGTACACCCATCACATTTTTGTAAATATTTTATATCTTTTCATGTGACAACACTAAAGAAATGACACTTTGCTACAATGTAAAGTAGTGATTGTACAGCTTGTATAACAGTGTAAATTTGCTGCCCTCTCAAAATTACTCAACACACAGCCATTAATGTCTAAATCGCTGGCAACAAAAGAGAGTACACCCCTAAGTGGAAATGTCCAAATTGGGCCTAATTTGCCAGTTTCCCTCCCCGGTGTCATGTGACTCATTAGTGTTACAAAGTCTCAGGTGTGAATGGGGAGCAGGTGTGTTAAATTTGGTGTTATCATTCTGACTCTTTCATACTGGTCACTGGAAGTTCAACATGGCACTTCATGGCATAGAACTCTCTGAGGATCTGAAAAAATGAATTGTTGCTCTAAATAAAGATGGCCTAGGCTATAAGAAGACTGCCAATACCCTGAAACTGAGCGGTTTAACAAGTCAGGTTCCAATCAGAACAGGCCTCTCCATGGTCGACTAAAGGAGTTGAGTGCTCAGCGTCCTATCCAGAGGTTGTCTTTGGGAAATAGACGTATGAATGCTGCCAGCATTGCTGCAGAGGTTGAGGGGTGGGGGGTCAGCCTGTCAGTGCTCAGACCATGCGCTGCACATTGCATCAAATTTGTCTGCATGGCTGTCGTCCCAGAAAGAAGCTTCTTCTAAAGATGATGCACAAGAAAGCCTGCAAACAGTTTGCTGAAGACAAGCAGACTAAGGACATGGATTACTGGAACCATGTCCTGTGGTCTGATGAGACCAAAATAAATTTATTTGGTTCAGATGGTGTCAAGTGTGTGTGGCAGCAATCTGGTGAGGAGTACAAAGACAAGCGTGTCTTGCCTATAGTCAAGCATGGTGGTGGGAGTGTCATGGTCTGGGGCTACATGAGTGCTGCCGACACTGGTGAGCTACAGTTCATTGAGGGAACCATGAATGCCAACATGTACTGTGACATACTGAAGCAGAGTATGATCCCCTCCCTTCGGAGATTGGGCCGCAGGGCAGTATTCCAACATAAGGACCCCAAACACACCTCCAAGATGACCACTGCCTTGCTAAAGAAGCTGAGGGTAAAGGTGGTGGACTGGCCAAGCATGGCTCCAGACCTAAACCCTATTGAGCATCTGTGGGGCATCCTCAAACGGAAGGTGGAGGAGTGCAAGGTCACTAACATCCACCATGTCCGTGATGTAGTCGTGGAGTAGTGGAAGAGGACTCCAGTGGCAACCTGTGAAGCTCTGGTGAACTCCATACCCAAGAGAGTTAAGGCAGTGCTGGAAAATAATGGTGGTCTCACAAAATATTGACACTTTGGGCCCAATTTGGACATTTTCACTTAGGGGTGTACTCACTTTTGTTGTCAGCGGTTTAGACATTAATGGCTGTGTGTTGAGTTATTTTGAGGGGACAGCAAATTTACACTGTTATACAAGCTGTACACTCACTACTTTACATTGTAGCAAAGTGTCATTTCTTCAGTGTCACATGAAAAGATATAATAACATATTTACAAAAATGTTTGTAAGCTCTTCTGAGCAGGGCCCTCTTAATCCTCTTGTATTTTATTGTATTATAACTGTATTGTCTCCCTTTTATATTGTAAATCGCTGCGTAAACTGTTGGCGCTATATAAATTCTGTATTATAATAATAATAATAAAAAATGTGAGGGGTGTACTCACTTTTGTGAGATACTGTGTTTGTGCTATATTGTCAAAACTATTGGGACACCTGCCTTTACACGTACATTAGCTTTAATGGCATTCCAGTCTTATGCCCCGTACACACGGTCGGACTTTGTTCGGACATTCCGACAACAAAATCCTAGGATTTTTTTCCGACGGATGTTGGCTCAAACTTGTCTTGCATACACACGGTCACACAAAGTTGTCGGAAAATCCGATCGTTTTAAACGCGGTGACGTAAAACATGTACGTCGGGACTATAAACGGGGCAGTGGCCAATAGCTTTCATCTCTTTATTTATTCTGAGCATGCGTGGCGCTTTGTCCGTCGGATTTGTGTACACACGATCGGAATTTCCGACAATTTTGTTGTCGGAAAATTTTATCTCCTGCTCTCCAACTTTGTGTGTCGGAAAATCCGATGGAAAATGTCCGATGGAGCCCACACACGGTCGGAATTTCCGCTCCGATCGGACATTTTCCATCGGAAAATCCGACCGTGTGTACGGGGCATTAGTCTGTAGGGTTCAATATTGAGTTAGCCCACCCTTTGCAGCCATAACAGCTTCAGCTCTTCTAGGAATGCTGTCCTCAAGGTTTATGAATTTGTCTATGGGAATATTTGACCATTCTCTTAGAAGCGCTTTTGTGAGTTTAGGCACTGATGTTGGAAGAGAAGGCCTGGCTCGCAGTTTCCCCTCTAATTCATCTCAAAGGTGTTTCATGGGGTTGAGGTCAGAACCAGGCAAGTTCCTCCACCCCAAACTTGCTCATCCGTGTCTTTATGAAAGAATCTCCCGTTGAATCCATTATGTGGGTCTGTACTTCCTCCATCTCTACTTATGCCCCCTTATTGATTCTCCATCAGTTTTCAGACCACCGTTCATAGGACAGAGGGGAAGCTCTTACCTGAAAAAGAAAAACTCCGCTCCCTTTTAAGATGGCCACCTCCACACCGAGACCTTTGTGGAACAAGGCATAGCAAAGGCCCAAACACACTATGAGAATATTGGATGAATGATCGTCTGTTTTTTTTTTTTTGCATGCTAATCTCATATAAAAAAATGAAGAGGTTACTTCATTTAAGAAAATTCTCATACGGCAGAGAACAACTTATTATTCTTTCATTTACGAGCAGGCAGTCTTGTTACGATTTTTTTTCTCCTTTCTCCATAACAGAGAGCTGCGTCCACACGCTCCTCCCTTGGAGGCCAGCTGCAACATTCAGGACTACTCTGTCCCTACCTTATGGGGTCCTCATACTGTGCGGTTTGGGTACACAAAAATTTTGAATTTTTTTTCCCACCTTTCCATCTTGATAGGCTCCCTTTAAAGGACAGTTGTGATTTTTTTTTTTTTTCTTTTTTTTTCTTTTAATCTTCTTCCTATCTCCTCCTGCCCTTTTCTCCCTTTCATTAACTTCTAAGTGTGCATTCATTTCCAGCTCAGTGAACTCTTTGATTGGCTCTTTCAAGGAACACAGCACAACATCTATATTTTTGAGAAATTCCCTGCTATAGGTTAGAAGTAGACTGATATCAGTTACACTTCTCAGGGATCCCTTTCCCTTCTGTCATTACATTTTTATCTGCTACTAGTGAATATTTTACTTTCTACTCTGCCTATACACTCAGAGTAGATTGATAGTCCATCAAGCCCTTCATTTAAACTATGTGCTTTGTTCATGCTGCAGTGTGGTTTTCTGAAGAAGCACCGCAAGCTGCTGAGATCATAAATTGGACCTAGGTTTAGCAGATATTGTTGAGTAGGGGAGAATGCAATGGGAGATAAAAGTTCTGAAGAAAAATTGTTCTTAAAGTATTGTATATTTTTGATGGATGTTTACTATAAATTTTACCTAAACCTAAATGTAAACCCTAACCAAATGTTTAGTTTATTAAAAAAAACTGCAGTTTTTTTTAAACTGCTTGTTTTTATCTTTCTTACATCCATTGTTGCATTTCAGTGCTGCTAGTCTTCTGCAGTCACTTTTGTCTACATACAGCCATGGCCAAAGGTTTTGAGAATGACATAAATATTAATTTTCACAAAGTCTGCTGCTTCAGTGTTTTTAGATCTTTTTGTCAGATGTTACTATGGTATGCTGAAATATAATTACAGTGTCAAAGGCTTTTTGTGACAATTACTTTAAGTTTATGCAAAGAGTCAATATTTGCAGTGTTGATCCTTCTTTTTCAAGACCTGCAATTTGCCCTGGCACACTGTCAATCAACTTCTGGGCCACATCCTGACTGATGGCAGCTCGTTCTTGAATAATCAGTGCTTGGAGTTTGTTTTAATTTGTGGAGGTTTTATTGTTCACCCGCCTCTTGAGGATTGACCACAAGTTCTCAATGGGATTAAGGTCTGGGGAGTTTCCTGGCCATGGACCCAAAATGTTGATGTTTTGTTCCCCAAGCCACTTAATCGCTTTTGCCTTATGGCAAGGTGGTCCATCATGCTGGAAAAGGCATTGTTCCTCACCAAACTGTTCTTGGATGGTTGGGAGAAGTTGCTCTTGGAAGACGTTTTTGTACCATTCTTTATTCATGGCTGTGTTCTTGGGCAGAATTGTGAGTGAGCCCACTCCCTTGGCTGAGAAGCAACCTCACACATGATTGGTTAAGGATGCTTTACTGTTGGCATGACACAGGACTAATGGTAGTGCTCACCTTGTTCTCTCTGGACAAGGTTTTTTCCAGATGCCCCAAACAATCGGAAAGAGGATTCATCAGAGAAAATAACTTTACCCCAGTCCTTAGCATTCCAATCCCTGTACCTTTTGCATTATATCAGTCTGTCCCTGATGTTTTTCTAGTAAAGAAGTGGCTTATTTACTGCCCTTCTTGACACTAGGCCATCCTCAAGTCTTCCCCTCACTGTGCATGCAGATTTACTCACACCTGTCTGCTGCCATTCCTGAGAAAGCTCTGCACTGGTGGTGCCCCAATCCCACAGCTGAATCAACTGTAAGAGACGATCCTGCCACTTGCTGGACTTTCTTGGGAACCCTGAAGCCTTCTTCACAATAATTGAACCTCTCTCCTTGAATTTCTTCATGATCTGATAAATCAGGGATATGCAATTAGTGGACCTCCAGCTGTTTCAGAACTACAAGTCCCATGAGGCATTAGAAGACTCTGACAGCCACAAGCATGACACCCAGAGGCAGAAGCATGATGGAACTTGTAGTTTTGCAACAGCTGGATGTCAGCTAATTGCATATCCCTGCGATAAATGGTTAATTTAGGTGCAATCTTAGTATCGTGTTTCAGGCGGGTCACAGAAAAAGGTATGTGACACAATTAGAAATACACACCTTTTACTTTATATACTACTGTAACAGCGAGGATTCTAGCAGTTTACAAGCACTTTTATTATGTCCACACTGGGGATTCCTTACAGGCAGGGAGGGAGAGGGGGAGAGAAGACCGCACATAAAATGGCAAGCCATACCCAGAAAATAAGCCCTACTGTGTTTTTGGTTGCCAAAATGAATATAAGACCCGGGCTTATTTTCAGGGAAACGTGGTAGCAGCCATATCTTTGCCTGTGAATCCGTTTTTGTGCAATGCAATGATGATCAACTGTAGGAGGTGGTCCTGGTGCTCGCTGGACTTTCATGGGCGCCCTGAAGCCTTCTTCACAAATACAGTGGAATTTTTTTTTTTGGGGTGGGGGGGATTAAGTTCTTTTTCATGGCAAAGAGGGACCTTGTAATCCATAGTTACATAGGTTGAAAAAAGACACAAGTCCATTTGGCTCAACCAAAAAAAAAAAAAAACATACAATCCCATATACACAATCCTTCACCCACAGTTGATCCAGAGGAAGGCGAAAAACCCAGCAAATCATGATCCAATTTGCTAGAGCAAGGGAAAAAAATTCCTTCCTGATCCCCCGAGAGGCAATCGGATTTTCCTGTATCAGCTTTACCTATGAATGTTAGTACCCAGTTATATTCTTTAATCTACTGAGTTTGCCAGAACCACCTCTGGTGGGAGTCTATTCCACATTTTCACAGCTCTTACTGTAAAGAGACCTTTCTGTATTTGGAGATGAAATCTTTTTTCCTCTAGAGTGGTCCATCTGGCCACTCTACAAAACATTCTGGAGTTTATTGCAAATTGCCATCATAAAAACTGAGGCAGCAGACTTTGTGAAAATTAATATTTGTGTCTTTCTTAAAACTTTTGTTTTGAGTTTTGGTTGTATACAATCAAAGAATGGCTATATAGCATTTTTCAGCATGGGTTGTCCTGATGGTGATAACCGTGGATAATGAATGTTGAAATGGTAATCTATAGTCGCCATCAGAATTCTGTAAATAAGGCATCACAAAGCAGGACCACAATTTGGAGACAGGAACAGAATGTTGTAACCCTATAACAAGAAGTGCCTGAACAAGGATCCTAATGGCAGGATCATCAGGCATTTGAATGAAAGCTAGAGATTTAAAATATTAACTTCTGATATTACAATAATATGTTAAAGCATCTGAGACTTTAGTGATTAGGTACATATACAGTACTTTAAACTTTTTTATATAATGCCTTACCTCAATATCCATACCACAGGATAGTAGCGGGTAATATTAAGAAAATAGTGTAAAGTAATGTGAACTGCACTTAGGTGAATATGAAGTATTAAATGGAAAGAATTGCGTTCATACTATGAGATATTAAACATAATTCAAAGTACTCCAAAAACATATGTTGCGCTAATTCCAGTACTTCAAATAAAATTATAACTTAATTGTCCGTTCCTCGGAAGACATCAGGTGTGATGAAATGCATAGGGAAGAGCCTGCTGTGACGTCATTTCGTAACCAGAAGTCCACGGGAAGCCTTTTTCTTTCCTGCTGGAGTTGATATTTTAAAGCGCAATTGCGACTATATGTTATACTATTTTAGAATACATTTTTAACGGTTTTACACTGTTAGGCTTTTTGCTTCTGTTCCCTGTATGAGTTACATAGATGGAGAGCTAACCAATGAGATTCAAGTTATGGATTATTGGTGGGGATCAAAGTACTGTTTTTATCGGTGTATAACACGCACAGGCGTATAACACGCACCCCAATTTTAGAAGGGAAGTTTAAGGAAAATAACTTACATTTTGAATAAAGAACTTTGAAGCAAAATTAGGGTCACAGCTCATCAATGCACCCTGCTCAGTGCCCATCTGCAGCCATTAAATTGGCCAACAATGCAGCCTGTTCAGTGCCCATCTGCAGCCTCACCTTTGCCATCATTGCAGCCTCGCCAGTCTTGGATTATACCTGCTGTCTCCGAGGGAAGAGGAGGAGCGAGCGCCGCTGAATTACACAGAGCCGCGGTCTCCTGTGTACCCGGCGCGCCGTCACTCTCAGATTTTGAGGTTCTTACGTTGGCGGATGTGGTCACAATTTCTTCACTTTTTTATTTTGGACACTTTTATATTTTCACATTTGGTATATGATATATGTCATATGTTTTTTACATGTTTTATAAACCGTGTTACTGTAGGATCATAGGGTCTTGTTTGACCTTGTTATGACAATGAAGTTATATTTTTATTGGAATTATTGGAATTAGCGCAACATGTGTTTTTGGAATATTAAAAAAAATGCAATTTTGAGGAAATCCTTGGATAAAATTCACTTAGAAAGGGTTCCTTTTTTTTTTCTCTCAATGAAAGTAGAATTTAATTTTATTGATAACTGGAAGGGATCATGCACACTAGCATATTGGGATATATAACATAGAATGCATCCATATTTCAGGGCATGGGAACCACAGGTGTTACGTACTGCTGTATGTGGGTATGTTTAGCTCCAAACAATGTGTATGGCACCCAGTTGCATTTTTATGCTCCAAAGTGTCTTGTACCCACATACAGTTGTATCCCGTAATTCCTTTGTACAGGTGGTTGTGTGCAACACTTGTGGCTTTCAGGCACCAAAATAGGGACATATGTTAGATTATGCCCTAATATGTCTATATGCATGAGCTCTAAGGCAAATCCTACCTAAGTGAAAGTGGTTCTAAAGCCTAAACATTTTTTGCATTAAAGTGGTTCTAAAGACTGAATGCTTACACAATGCTTACCTATGCAGGAGAGCAGCAGCTCTCTATAGTCTCTGCCTCCTCATTGGCTGAGACACAGCAGCAGGAGCCATTGGCTCCCATTGCTGTCAATCACAGCCGGTGAGGGGGCAGGGCCGTGCCACATTATGTGTGTCTTATGGACACTCAGCAGGGGGGGAGAGGCCAGGAGCTCCCGCAGGGGACCCAAAAAGAGGAGGATCGGGGCTACTCTGCAAAACCATTGCACAGAGCAGGTAAATATAATATGTTTGTCATTTTTAAGAAATAAAAACTGAGCCTTTAGACCCCTTTCACACTGAGGCATTTTTCAGGCGCTTTTGGGTTAAAGATAGCGTCTGTAAAGTGCCTGAAAAACGACTTCCCTGCAGTCTCAGTGTGAAAGCCTGAGTGCTTTCACACTGAGGCGATGCACTGGCAAGACATTAAAAAAAATCCTGCAAGCAGCATATTTGGAGTGGTGAAGGAGCGGTGTATACACCGCCCCTTTCCATTGGAATGAATGGGCACTGCTGCCGAGCCGCTGGCAAATCGCCGCTACAGCGGCGCTTTGCGGGACGTTTTAACCCTTTTTTCGTCCGCTAGCAGGGGTTAAAAGCGCCCCACTAGCGGCCAAGAACCCCCTCAAAAATTATGGTAAAGCGCCGCTATTATGAGGCCGACGCTCCAGTGTGAAAGGGGCCTAAGTGTCATTTTAATGCATTCCTTGCATTAGGGTAAAAAATGTTTAGGTATCAGTGTTCCCCCATCACCCCCCCCTTTTACGTACATGAGCCCTCAGCGCTGTGCGCGTCTGCAGCTCTTCTCTCCCCTCACTTCCTGATCTCTTGAGCTTTGCTGAGGCCATTGGCTCATGCTGCTGTCAATCAAAGCCAGTGACGATGGAGCTGGAGGCGGGACCGAGTCCCCGCTGTCTGTGTCAATAGATGCTTGGGAGCGAGCCCACATGAGTGCCCCCATAGAAAGAGGCTTGTTATGGGGGCGCTTAGCGGAGGGGTGGAGCCAGATGCTCCAGAATAGGATCTGAGAAGAGAACTTCAGGGCCATTCTGTGCAATTCCATTGCACAGAACAGGTAAGTATAAACCTGTTGTAAATTCTCCTTAAAAAAAAATAAAAATAAAAAACACTCCCACTATCCTAGCTGTTACCTTTACCAGCCAGAAAAACTTATTTATGGCACCCCTCGGTTTCTGGTTTCACGTGTTACTAAAGGCTTGTCTTGTCTGATATAGTGGCAATCCACTGGCATTTGATAAGGGTTTTCTTGCAGAGGTCTCATCCTACCAACGGATGTGCGATTGTTTTCCAATACAACCATTACCCAGGGATATTCGCTGACTGTCAACTCGCGTCTCTGAAGTTAAGTCCATATCTTTGTTGAGCCGTTGGAAACGGCATACCTTGTCTGCTTATGTTCACTTCCCTTGGTTGAAATCACGGCCATTATCCCTTAATTGAAGCTGTGTTGGAAGTAAGTGGAGTCTGGTAATTTCAAGCATCATTACTGACTCAGTGATTCACAGAGTGATTTGTTAGTAAATGATCCTTGACTGACAACATACAGAAAAGACTGAGTAAAGATTTTGTTGAGTGTCGCGTAATTCCTTACACCAGCACAGGTGTGAAAATCTTCTTTTTTTTAATTTATTTTTTCTTCTTTTGTAATTTACAGTTTTTTAATCCATTTTGAAGTTCTCAAACCTCATCTGTTTTACAAAAATAAGGATGCTTCAAATCAACTGAATGATTGCAGAACACTGGCACTTGTGTGCAACATTGTGCTACATATATATATTTTTTTTTTCAGATGGGATGCTGAAAATGTACCCAGCTTTAAAAAAGCTTAAAGAACATCTAGACCAGAGAACAGAATTGTAATATCATTTGGCTTACCAGTCCTTGCATGTGATGGCTTCAGTTTCAGGCTTTTTCCCCCCTTTATTTTTACCTGGTGATCCTGACAGTAACACACTGTCCTACAACAGCCATTCCACTGTGCTACAAAAAAATGGCAACCGATTGCACACAGGATGCTGACTCACTGTGACCAAAACTGAACCAGATAGTGTAAGGTGGTTTCAGCTCTGCATTTTGCCCACAGGCTTGGTCCCATATGCCTTGTTTCCACTGAGCGGTTCGGTTCGGTACGCTATTTTGAGTGTTTCCATTATGAAAGCAGCCCATACAACCAACCTGAACCGAACCATTCTGGGTCCTGCTTCAGATGTGGGGCCATAGAAAATGGTACGAGCCTGGAAGCAACCCACGGTATCTTTCCAGGCAGCCAAAAGAAAGATATCGTGTATCATGTCCCAAGAAACATTGGTCAGTACTATGACGGACACCACTAAGTCCTTTGAGGCAACATGGGAGCCCTGGGCTAGACATATGGGCATATCCTTCATTCCTGGTATTCAAGTGATAAAGACAAGCTCATAAATGACCCTATCTGGCAACTGTTTTCTAAACCTCTCTTTCTTCTTTTCTTCCTTCTATCCTTTTTACTCATATGATTTATTATCACAGTTTCAGTTTAGCAGTGTAATCTCTCCTACTACTTCAGCTTGGAGTAGAGCCTCTAAAGTCAACATAAGCACTAGAGTCCTTTTCAGGACTCAAAGACTCATAGCAGATCCTCTCAATTCAGTGGAGACTCTGGTGGAGAGGCACAATTGCCTCTCTAACAGACTCTCCAATCTCTCTAGAAACTGTTGGGATTACTGAGATGCGAGACCAGCAATGGTCCCAAGGGAGCAAAGCCTCTCTCCCTCGAGCTGGTAGGCGCCTGACAGTGTGATCCCATAAGGGGTGTCGGGATCGCCGACTCGTTCGAGGGTTCCTAGATACTGCTTTCCATTTCCCTCGAGTCTCATTTACAAGTCGCTATGTATAACTTTATTGTGCATTCAGTTGGCTATACCCTGGCTAGTACAGGCAATGTATGTTTGTATAATGGTATAATTAAATTGTACTGTACTGCTCTTTAATAAAGTTTTTTTGAAACTCAAAAAGAAAAAAAAGAAAATGGTATGGTTCAGTTAGGGCGGGGCTACGATACATTCCACTGATTGGCGGACGTGTGACGCCTTGCTAGGCATTTTTTCTAAACCCACGTATGGCCCCTGGCAGTCCAACTTGCAGTTGAAACGCTCACCTGAATAGGCCGGACCATTCTAGGCCTTCCAAACTGTACCAACCTGAACCGACCCGCTCAGTGGAAATGAGGCATTAGATGCATTTCTTCCCCTAGGGGTCTTTCTGAAAGAGGCCTTAACTTCCTGTCTACAGCAGGAAACAATAGAAGATCCCTCCAAAGACAGAGGATATCCTCTTTGTGACAACTCAACATTTTTGGATATCCTATCATTTTCAATAATGGAGGCAGTTATCACGAACACCAGCTGTGAGAGTGAATCATCCCAGCAGAGACAGCAGTAAAAACCCAACAGGGGTTCTATCCTTCCCACATTCTATTGTTGGCTTTATATGAATGCTAAATCTGACCTCTAGGCAGATAAAATAAATCACAGATTAGTACAGTTATGCATTTCAAAAATTACATTTAAAAAAATAAATAAAACTAGCGTAGGTACGTGAATTTGATTGGAAATCAGCCTCTTCTGTGTAAGCACCTGAATTTGATTGGAAATCAGCCTCTTGTGCGTAGGTGCCTGAATTTGATTGGAAATCAGCTTTTTGTGTGTAGGTACTTGAATTTGATTGGAAATCAGCCTCTTGTGTGTAGGTATTTGAATTTGATTGGAAAGCAGCCTCTTGTGCGTAGGTATCTCAATTTGATTGGAAATCAGCCTCTTGTGTGTAGGTACCTGAATTTGATTGGAAATCAGCCTCTTGTGTGTAGGTATCTCAATTTGATTGGAAATCTGCCTTTTGTGTGTGTGTACCTGAATTTGATTGGAAATATGCCTTTTGTGTGTATGTACCTGAATTTGATTGGAGATCAGCTTTTTGTGTGTAGGTACTTGAATTTTATTGGAAATCGGCCTCTTGTGCCTAGGCACCTGAATTTGATTGGGAATCAACCTCTTGTGCGTAGGTATCTCAATTTGATTGGAAATCAACTTCTTGTGTATAGGTACCTGAATTTGATGGGAAAGCAGCCTCTTGTGTGTAGTTACCTGAATTTGAGTGGAAATCAGCCTCTTTGTGTAAGTATGTAAATAAGTGAACCTCGCGCCAAATAGGTGAAACCTAAAAAAATCGTACAAAAGCTTCTCCCCAAATCTAGTGAATAACTAAGAAATGTGGAATATGTGAATAGGGGGCGCTAAGTAAACACTGCTTGTGAGTGATTGATTGACAATCAATCACAATTCATAAACAAAATTTTGATTCTAAAAAAACATAAATTGAATAGTATACATGATGGGAGTGAGTAAATAGTGATTAAATAAACTAGGTAAACCAATAGGTTGATTAAATATAACCAAAAACAAAAAAATTCATATGCTGAACAGCAGCTTGGTGATGTAGTGTGTAGGCACCTGAATTTGATTGGAAATCAGCCTCAGCCTCTGACACAAGCTGTGTAAATCTCAGAACTGCATGGACAGAAATACAGTTCCTCAGACCCCTTCTATGTTTTTAGTGGTTTGCTTGGCGCTTAGCATTAAAAATCACTAGTTCACCAATGTTTTCTGTGGCTCAAGTTGGCTTCCACAGCTGACATTATGGGACACTGTGGCAGGATGGATGTTGGTTTCTCTTGCCAAATTACAGAAAATAACAATACATTTCACTGGCACAACTGTTTAGAGTTTTTCTTCTGATTTGTTTCCCGCTGCTTCCATTTTGGCCCAGTAATGCAGCTTCAATCAAGAATGTATTCACATGTTTACTGCTTCAATTTAGGTGATATAAAACTGTTGACGGGACGTATTTCTCATTTACTGTCCAATGCCAAATCACCTTCAGAATCCAGAATATCCTCCAGCACAATGCAGAGCTTGGCTCATTACGTATCATCAAGCAGCAGATAGGACTGTATGACAAATGCCTTTCAAAGGTCCATTAAGCTCCGTGGCTTATCACCAATTAGTAAATATTTCAAGTGAATGGACCATAAGGGTCTCTTGGCTTAGCGCAAGTTCCTAAATCAGCTGGATAATCTCATTATGACCTTATTCTTCTGTAAAAAGTGGACAGGTGTGCTGGCGTGTGTAAGTTCTTTGTGTGCCATTGTTACACTGTGACTGGTTAAAAGACATGAGTAAATTGGATGAGCTTAGAATACTTGTCCATTCTGCATTTTCAGCACTGTATGTACCACTTTTGGCATGTATCATAACCTTTTTTGGATAACCAGATGTGTTTTTTTTATTTTTTTTTTATTTTTTAAAAGCTGAACCTAAAGATGTGTACAAAGATTCGGATTGAACATGTCTGGCCTCCCTTTTGCCAGACCTAGGGCTTTTCCACTTGAGCTGTAAAAAGAGGACACTCAGCACATATTTAAAGTGGATATAATCCTCATTAATGAAATTTGACCACATAGATTTGTAGTGTTTTCTTATCTCTTTCCAACGGAGGAAGTCCCATGTGTTTTTGCTGTTTCATTGCTCTGTTATCAGCATGATAACATCTGACAAGTTTTCTGTCAACCAAGATAAAACCAGCCTGAAATTTGTGTGGTGGGAGGTTGCTATAATTAGATTAGCAGAGAGCTTGTCTTGTCACAGCACAGCTCTGCAAGTCTCTGCCTATGTGGAGGGGGGGGTGTGTGCCTTTCCTCCAATAAGTTGTCTTGGCTGTATGCCAAGAATCCATTCCCAGTGCTGAAAAGGAAGAGAAAATCTCTAACACAATGTGCACTTTCTAAAGAGTATACAAAGATGAAGACAACAGATCTACATGAATGAATGAGTGACTTGTATAGCGCTACCTATGCGAACTGAATTGCCTCAGGGCGCTTTTGCCACCGGTGTCCATCTGCGGTATAGCGCGGTCCTTTACCCCATAGGGTCCCGACACGCTTACAGACACATACACATATTTTGGCCAATTTTTAGACAGGGTCTAATTAACCTACCAGCATGTCTTTGGAGTACCCGGAGGAAACCCACGCAGGCACAGGGAGAACATGCAAACTCCAGGGAGATGGTTTCCTGGTGGGGATTTGAAACAGCGACCCTATTGCTGCTAGGTGAAAGTGCTAACCACTACACCACTGTGCTGCCCTGCATGTAAAACTTATGTACATGTAAAACTTATGTAGGGAGATTTGTTTCTTTGTGTATTATCTGAGGCCGTTCATTTCACTGGGTATATGTAAGGGGTTTACATCCACTTTAAGTCTTCTTTGAATCTAGCAAAAGCATCCTGTGATCTGATAGGATTTATAATCCCCGATTTAGTTGTAATAACAAATTTAGAAACTGGGTATTTTGAATTGCTTATGTTTTAAAGCCCGACCCAAGCCAAAACATCTGATTAGATAGAGCTCTGAATCTCCAGTTCAAGCTGCATGTCAGAGTTGGAATTGGGATGTTTTCCAGTAGGCAGCTCACTTTTACTGGAGCTGCAGTTAGACCCATTAAGCACTATGTTGAGAAATAGGTGGTTCCACACTATATTTTCTTTTATTAATTTTCAAGAGTGACAAATAACATCAAAAATAACCCACACAGGGGGACAGCATAGTTGACAAAGTGTGCAAACAGTTTGAAAAGTAAATGTCTTCTGGATGAACAAAGTGAACATTCTGAGAGGTTGACCAGGATACCATCAGGAGAATGACCCCTGTACGATCAGATCAACTCGGGGAGAGTGTGCGTAAATGAGCAGTGCATAGGAAGAAGAGGAAACGAAAGAGAAAAGAGGAAAAGGAAAAAAATAACAGAACAGGTAAGGAAGAAAGGGTGGGGAAAAATGAGAATGCGCAGGGTAGATTCCCCACAGGCTTGGGGACAGGTCATGATATCCAGTAGCTCAAACTGGAGAGGTCTGCTTAGGGTAGAGCATAGTTGAGCACAGACTATTTTTATTGACTAGAAACAGTTTATTGATCACAATTTTTTTTTTATTTGCCAGCACATTTCAGGGTTTTTTTTAATCACTCTTCATCAGGGCTCAGTGATGGTTTAAAATAGAGGCAGGGCAGGTGATTATAATCTTGTAAATAAGAATATGTCAGAGCTAAGATGCTTGCTCAGGTTGCATGGAACAGAAGCAAAAATGATCTCAACTCCTGTCTGATGGGTTGCAGACAAGAAGTGCTTAAAGTGGATGTAAACTCCAATTTTTTTTTAATTAGGACTTGTACCCTATAGAGTATAGGATGTCATGTCATCTGTGCCCAGTCTTGCAACAAATAGTTAATCCAGCTCTGAGCAATCCTCTTATCTTTTTTCAGTAATATAAAAACTGACACAAAGAGAAATAGGTGTCAGTTTCTTCCCCCTTACTGTAACTAACAGGTGATTTCCTTATCTCATGTAGTAGTGTGAGAGAGGCATTCTGCGTACTTCACATCCCCCCTCCTTTCTTCTCCAGCTCTCCCAGGATTGGCTGCTCCACACCTCAGCATGATTGGGCTTGCTGAAGTCATGTGGTGACTTTCCTGGGTTTTGATTGGATGTTAGTGATCATGGGGCATAATCCACAAGATCAGCAGAAATTCAGTGTTCCTGTGTAATACACAGGAGAAAATATATGTTGTCAAGGGGAGTGTAGAGATGGGCGGGGAGTCTGCTGACGTCACGACTCCACCCACCGAGCTCCGGACAACAGACCCGCCCACAGAATCTGGAGTATTGCAGGGCTACAAACAGAAAAAGGGGAGATGTTTGACAGGTAAGGATACATGCAGGAGGTTGAGCGAAAATAAACCCTTGTAGTGTGCACCTGGCTTTAGGCTTTAATTTAAATCTATAGTCATTAAACAATGACATTCAAGACTTTACCAAACAGTACACTTGTCTTTGCAAAGGCATTCCAGCAAAATAAATAAAGAGATTTGAATTTTAAGACATTTAAAAACATTATTTCTCACTCTTGTGTTCGTGCTCTTACCCGGCAGCAGAACTTAGTTGGAGGGCTATGGAAAAGGCTAAAAATAAAAGAAGACCTACTGTTGGTGCTGTAAAACATATTATTAATTTTGATGTGTGTGTGTATATATATATATATATATATATATATATATATATATATATAGTAATTTTTTTACTCCAGGAGCACTTTGTTTCTTAGAATAGGCTGGATAGAGTGTTGATTGTGAACATATGAATAGTGAGTGATGTGATTCCGTGCAGAGCTCATCTGTATATTGCAGGAATTCAGCTCATTAGTGGCATCCTCGTGAGACTTACCAACGTCAAGTCCACAAGCAGTCTTCCCCTGCCCCGGCCATTCCTGGTGTGCATTCGTAACAATGAGAAGGAAAGCTTTTCAATTATTAAAGGCCACTCTTGATTTTCCATTTTTGAAACCCCTTTCTTCACCAAAGCACACAGCCAGCAGTAATGCTGATGAAAGAAAATGTCTGTGGTTTTTGTCAGGAACAAGGAACCTTGACCTCTGAGAACTGTAAAATAGCCATCAAGGGTCCATTTTTATATGATCGGAGGAGGATGATTTACATGTAATAGTTCAGGAAGCTGTAAGATCCTTTTATGGTGAAACTTTTTAGCTGAGAAAGGGAAAAAATTAAAGCAGATCAGTTATACACATTTTCCTTATCGTAATGACACAACAGAAATCACTTACTTTGCTCACACTACTAATATGTATGTGTGTGTGTGTGTGTGTGTGTGTGTGTATGTATATGTATATATATATATATATATATATATATATATATACACACACACACACACACCATATGCAGTATATACAGTGGATGTAGAAAATCTACACACCCCTGTTAAAATGTCAGGTTTTTGTGATGAAAAAAAGTGAGACAAAGATAAATCATTTCAGAACTTTTTCCACCTTTTATGTGACCTATAAACTGTACAACTCAATTAAAAAACAAAATGAAATCTTTTTGGGGGGGAGAAAAAATAAAATAATGTGGTTGCATAAGTGTGCGCACCCTCTTATAACTGGGGATGTAGCTGTGTTCAGAATTAAGCAATCACATTCAAACTCATGTTTAATAGGAGTCAGTAGACACCTGCCATCATTTGGTGCCTCTGATTAACCCCAAATAAAGTTCAGCTCTTCTAGTAGGTCTTTCCTGACATTTTCTTAAAAAATATGGGGGTAGGTGGATTTGGCGCTGCTAGTAGTAAATATGCTCTAAAGCAGGGGTATTGAATTAAAATTCACGGAGGTCAGACCAGTAACATTTTCTTCCACCAGCAGTCCGAAACCAAATGTTTTTTTAGCCCTCCCTTTCTATACCACAATCCTTTTTTTCAGTGTCCTCAGTTCTCCCCACACATCACAGTTCCCCACTTTTCATCAGTTTCCCCTTCAATTCATCACCCCACCCCACAGTACTGTCCTCTGCCCCCTTTACATCCCTCCCCCACAGTACTGTCCTCACCCCCCAACAGAACTGTGCCCCCTTCATATCACCCCCCACAGTACTGTCCTGTGCCCCCTTCATATCACACCCCCCCCACAGTACTGTCCTTTGCTTCTTCACATCACCCCCCAGCAGAACCGTGCCCCCTTCATATCACCCACCAAAGTACTCTCCTTTGCCCTTTCACATAACCCCCCCAGCAGAACTGTGCCCCCTTCATATCACCCCCTCCCACAGTACGGTCTGTTGCCCCTTCACATCACCCCCCAACAGAACTGTGACTCCTTCATATAACCCCCAGACTACTGTTCTTTGCCCTTTCACATCACCCCCGCTGCAGAACTGTGCTCTTTTCATATCACCCCCACAGTACTGTGCCCCTTCACATCCCCCCCACAACACTGCCACTCTTTACATCCCCCCCACAGCACTTCCCCCTTTCACATCATCACAACTCCCCCACAATAGTATGCTTTGCCCTCCTCACATTAACCCCCCCACAGCATTGACCACGGTCCGCCATTTAGTGATGCCTTCTCTAAAGTGTCACAATAAATTTCATAGAAAAAACACAACAATGTGACAAAGTAAAAATAACAGTAAAATGCAGCGCTTAAAATAAAAAAAAAAGCCAAGTGAATTATGTGTTATTTGATTCCAGTGTTAATTATAAATACATAGTCCACAATATCATGGATCAAAAATTCCAAACGAGTCCAGTGATGATAATCCAAAACAATAGGTGTTGCAGTAGATTTCACCGATGAGGACGTCACACACTGACACCCTAAACGTTGGACTACTCGGATAAAGTAGTCAAAACAACATTATTTACAATATGGGCTTAAAGCTCTTCAGTATCCACAGTGACTGTGATCATCAAATTAAGTCTCCTTCCTAGATGTTAATCAAGCCTCACATGGAGGCAAAACATAAATACTTCATTGCGCGGTATTACGGTGCTTTAAAAAAAAAAGTGCCAAAATACTCACAAATATTGCATATAAAATTGCATCTGTGTCCAACTGACAACAATAGGTAATAAGGAGCGACTGTTTCCAAGCAGCATAATGTCCGACCGTCAAGTGTGGTGACGCCACGTAGCTCAGCACCTCAATGTGACTAAGTGCAAGTGAAAATTGCTTCAATTAAATTATACTAGTTAATTGGTGAATATCTGTAGCAATAAACAAAGTGCTAATGTGCAGATAATCCATAATATCAAAGTGCTACAACATGTGACAAACATCCATTGGTGATCTGGTGGGCACACATGATTCAAAAATAAAATGCAATAAAATCAAATTCTTAAAATTCATGTGAAATTTTATTTATTTTTTTAAATATGAAAGTTGTGTAAAGTGAAGTTGGTGCTGCCAAAGTACATGCAATCGGGCAGTATATCCACACACTCGTGCCCCCCTCTCTTGTTGCACTTACTGAACACAACTACCCGCCAAGGGGTAAGTAGCCTTCACAGTATCGGTGACTGTAAATGAAATCCATACAGCTTTCTCCTTGATTTCCTCTGCCCCAGTGGTCTCATGTAAAGATAATAATAGGTTTCCATAGCGTGACTCCATAAAACGCTGTTTTATTGTGCAAGTATGTAGCACACTTACATGAATGAATCCAAGTAAAAACAGGCGTTTGTGTAGCTTAGCCAGGAAGTCCGGATTGCAATGTGTTCCACGGACCAAAACCAGGTGTGACGGAATGACACAGTAGCTCCGGCTTATGCGTTTCATCACGAAGACGTCATTAGAAGTGGCCCTGACATCAGAGGGATTTCATTGTTAAAAGCTATCAGTCAGGAGAAGGGTACAAAATAATTTCCAAGGCATTAGAAATGCCATGGAACACAGTGAAGAAAGTCAAGTGAAGAAAATATGTCACAACAGTGACATTACCACCAACTGGATGTCCCTCCAAAATTGATTAAAAGACGAGAAGAAAACTGGTCAGGGAGGCTGCCAAGAGGCCTACAGCAACATTAAAGGAGTGGCAGGAATATCTAGCAAGTACTGGCTGTGTGATACGCAAAAACAATCTCCCGTATTCTTCATATGTCTGGACTATGGGGTAGAGTGGCAAGACGGAAGCCTTTTCTTGTGAAGAAAAACATCCAAGCCAGGCTAAATTTTGCAAAAACACATCTGAAGTCTCCCAAAAGCATGTGGGGAAAATGTGTTATGGTCTGCTGAAACCAAAGTTGAGCTTTTTGCCCATATTTCCAAAAGATATGTTTGGTGCAAAAACAACACTGCACATCACCAAACGAATACCATACCCATAGTGAAACATGGTGGTGGCAGTATCATCATGCTTTGGGGCTGTTTGTCTTCAGCTGGAACAGGGTCCTTAATCAAGGTAGATAGAATTATGAACAGTTTCAAATACGAGTTAATATTGGCACAAAACCTTCAGGCTTCTTCTAGAAAACTGAACATCTTTCAGCATGACAATGACCCAAAGCATACATCCGAATCAACAAAGGAATGGCTTCACCAGAAGAAGAATAAAGTTGTGGAATGGCCCAGCCAGAGCCCAGACCTGAATCCGATTGAAAATATGTGAGGTGATCTGAAGAGGGCTGTGCACAGGAGAAAATATTTTTTCTTTTGTCTTGTTTTTTTTTCACATCACAGAAACTTGACATATTACAGGGGTGTGTAGACTTTTTTTTTTATATCCACTGTATTTGCAAATATATACAACTATTTTAGTAAAAAGTAAGGCTTCTTACTCTTGCACTCTGTAGAGGTTTCTGTTATGCACTCTATACTCCTGAAATGTATGCATTGTGGAGTATGTTATGTATACTGTGTACCCATTCTTCCCTGAACACTGTGCTATATCTAATGTACCCTGATGGGTTATAGTCAAACCGCAGTATTAGTCTATTCTGTACCAGATGCTGTACACATTATATACTTAATATTGCTAATCATCACAAAATTGTCATTGTAATAGAAGCTATTCCCAATATGAGGATTTTTTTTTAGTACTTTAGATATGCACCCTCTTCAATGAATAGTCAACGTTTTCAGGTATTTGCAAGTATTTGCATCTCTTTTTACATTTGTTTCAGAAAAAGAACAAAGCTTGATGTTTGTAGGCTTAACTAAACACTCTAATAGAAAACCAGAAAAATATTCAGAGCCCTGGCTCTAGAATATAATTTCTTTTTTTTTATTTTATTATTATTATTATTATATTTTTTTTTATATAACATGGGGAGAGGTGGTGATTTGCTGTTTGGGTTTCATTTAAGATTTCTCTTCGTTCTGTTCATTTCTGTTCTGACACCTGGACAGAAAGTGAGAAAAAGTCATGCCAACACTAATCGCAAAAAAAAGGAAAAAAAAGTTTTGTCTGGGGCCTTAAAGATAACTAAAGCTTTGTTTAAAAAAAAAAAAAAACTGTCATACCTCCTCTGTGCAGTTGGTTTTGCACAGAGTGGCCCCGATCAGCCTCTTCTGGGGTCCCTCAGCGGCGCTCCTGGCTCCTTCTCTTCTCAAGTGCCCCGTTGGAGAGCCGCTCTCCCTCGGGGCACTTGTGCGGGAGCGCTCCTGTGTGCTTCTGCTGCGTCTATTGAGACAGACAGCAGGACTCGGCCCCGCCCCTGGCTCCCGCGTCATTAGATTTGATTGACAGCAGCAGGAGCCAATGGCTGCACTGCTATCAATTGATCCAATCAGGACCCGAGACACTGGCTGGAGCTGGTGTGCTTGTCCCCGTCAATGGAAAGACCGGATTCAGGTAAGTAAAAGGGGGGCTCTGGGGGGGGGCAGCTGCATCACAGGAGGTTTTTCACCTTAATGCGTTAAGGTGAAAAACCTTGAGGTTATACAATCCCTTTAAATTATAACTAAAGGCAAGACTTACTTTCTTTAGTTTTGGATAGAATGGAGGGATTAGATCACCTGTCTGGTTTCTATTGCTGCCCATTCCCCATTAGGGAGATTCACCTCCCTGTTTGTCATGTTATCATCAAAAGAGAAAGTAAAATAAAATCTCAAATTTCTGATTGTCTTCAGAAAAGTAATAGTAAGTGTTTGTATCTTCCAGTGGGGACACTAGTTGTGGTGACAACCAGGGGTTCTCTCACTTTGCAGGGATTTCCTCTCACTTCCTGTTTTGCCTATGTGACAGGACTTGAAGGGAAATCTCCTCAATGCGACACCGATGGGGGGAAAAAGGAAATTTTGTCTTTAGCTCTATTTTAAGGCCAGAGCCATGTGAGTAATTTTAGTTGCTCAGTCACATGATTAGAGTCTTGTGCGATCAGTCACTTTTTTTTTTTTTTTACATCCCCCTAGCTTTAATGAAAACTGTAAACAAGAGATTAACAGTCAAGTGATTGCGCAGGGCTGCAGTTGCGTAAAAGAAAGTAGATTAATCTCCTCTGTTCCCCTCCATAGACTGGAATGGGAGCAAGAGATTAATCGCTTTAGGAGATTGCCCATTCAGGAGATTGTTGGGCGAGTTTTCTCATTAAAGTGTTCCCCTGCAAGAGTAATCTCATGAGACTAATCTCTCAACAACGGCCCAAAAATCTACTGCAGTAACACTTAATAGTGATTATATCTCTTGATTTTTTTTTTTATTTTTTATTTTTTTTTTTTGCTCTATGATACGAAATTGTTGTGGAACAAAAATTTTGTATAAATAAAACCACCAAATGGATGAAGGCAACCTAACGCTAACAATTTGTGTGAAACAACGAGATGGTGCCACCTTGCACATCAAAACATATTTAAGCTTAACCACTTACCGACCGGCTCCTGTACATATACGTCGGCACTTTGAAGAGGGATATCTCGGTAACGGCAGCAGCTACTGCCACAACCAAGGTATCCATCTTTACAGGAGCCGGTCGTGTTTCCGATAATGGTGGTCTCCGCGGTGGATTCGCCGCAAGATCACCATTATCGGCGGCGGGAGAGGTGCCACCCCCTCCCGCCGCTTACCGGAGCCGTCGGTAGCGGCGGAGGTGATCGGGACCTGTCAGTTCTTCAGTATGGAGACGAGTGAGGCTAAGATGGCGCCCACCCGTCTCCATACTATAGGGCGGGGGAAGCAACGTCATTATGTCAGCTCCGCCCATATGTCTTAAAGGCATATTTTTTTTGTCATTTTTTTAAATGTTTTTTTTTTTTTTTTTTTGCATTTTAGTGTAAACATGAGATCTGAGGACTTTTTGACCCCAGATCTCATATTTAAGAGGACCTGTCATACTTTTTTCTATTACAAGGGATGTTTACATCCCTTGTAATAAGAATAAAAGTGATTTTATTTTATTTTTTTTTAAAACAGTGAAAAAATAATTAAAATAAAATAAGAAAAAAAAAATTTTTTTAAAGCGCCCTGTCACGACGAGCTCGTGCGCAGAAGCGAACGCATACGTGAGTAGCACCTGCATATGGAAACGGTGATCAAACCACACATGTGAGGTATCGCCGCGACCGGTAGAGTGAGAGCAATAATTCTAGCCCTAGACCTTCTCTATAATGCAAAACATGCAACCTGTAGAATTTTTTAAACGTCCCCTATGGAGATTTTTAAGGGTAAAAGTTTGACGCCATTCCACGAGCGGGCGCAATTTTGAAGCGTGACATGTTGGGTATCAATTTACTTGGCGTAACGATATATTTCACAATATAAAAAAAAAATTGGGCTAGCTTTACTGTTGTCTTTTTTTTTTTATTCAAAAAAGTGAATTTTTTACAAAAAAAGTGCGCTTAGAATACGGTGCGAAAAAAAAAGTATTGCAATGACCGCCATTTTATTCTCTAGGGTGTTAGAAAAAAAACATACATAATGTTTGGGGGTTCTAAGTTATTTTCTAGCAAAAAAACTTGTTTTAAACATGTAAACACCTAAAATCCAAAACGAGGCTGGTCCTTAAGTGGTTAAAATGAGGTGCCTTCACTCTTTTCGTTTTCTCAGGCTGCTTTACTTTTTCACTTGGTAATCTTGCAGATAACACACTTCTTGTCCCTGGGTGGGTATGCTCACCCTCCACTGTATCTATAGAGAGAACCATGGTTGCCACCCTAGGATAAGACTAAAAACATGGCTGCTTTTGTTCATTTCTACTACAAGGAAGGGGGGAATGTGGGTGCAAATATACAGTGAGGGACAAAAGTATTTGGTCCCCTGCTGATTTTGTACGTTTGCCCACTGACAAAAAAAAAATTATCAGTGTAAAATTTTATGGCAGGTTTATTTTAACAGTGAGAGACATAAGAACAAAAATATCCAGAAAAATGCATTTTGAAAAAGTTATAAATTGATTTATAAGGATGTCAAGGACAAGATTGTAGACCTATTCAATGCTGGAATGGGCTACAAGACCATCGCCAAGCAGCTTGGCGAGAGGATGACAATAGTGGGTTTTCCTGCTCAAGAAAGCACATGTACAGGGCCATCTGAAATTTGCTAATGAACATCTGAATGATTCAGAGGAGAACTGTGTAAAAGTATTGTGGTCAGATGAGACCAAAATCAAGCTCTTTGGCATCAACTCAACTCACGGTGTTTGGAGGAGGAAGAATGCTGCCTATGACCCCAAGAACACCATCCCCACCGTCAAACACGGAGGTGGAAAAATTATGCTTTGGGGGTATCTTTCTGCTAAGGGGACAGGAAAACTTCACTGCATCAAAGGGACGATGGACAGGGCCATGTACTGTCAAATCTTGGGTGAGAACCTCCTTCCCTCAGCCAGGGCATTGTTGAAAATGGGTCGTGGATGGTTATTCCAGCATGGCAATGACCCAAAACACATGGCCAGGGCAGCAAAGGAGTGGCTTAAGGAGAAGCACATTTAAAGGAGTTGTAAAGGCAGAAGGTTTTTGCGTTCTATGCATTAAGATGATAAACCTTCTGTGTGTAGCAGCCTTCCCAGCAACCCCCAATTAACCAACCTGAGCTCCTTCTCTCTCCAGCGATGTCCACGATCCCCTCAGCTATCCAGTACACTCCTCCTGATTGGCTGAGACAGAGAGCAGTAGCACCATTGGCTCCCGCAGCTGTCAAAGTCAGTCAGCCAATCAGGAGAAAAAGGGGCGGGGTCAGGTCGGGCTCCGTATCTGAATGGAGACACGGAGCCCTGACTCAGCTTGGGTGCACTCCTGTAGCAAACTGCTGGCTGAGGGGCACTCAAAGGAGGGAGGGGCTGCTGGCTGAGGGGCTAGGAGTAGCAAAGAGGAACCCAAGAAGAGGAGGATCTGGGCTGCTCTTCTTCTTTTTTTTTTTTTTTTTTTTTCAATTTCTTTATATAGAAGAAAAACATAGTCGTCACAACAGCCAAAAGCACAAAGGGCGCTATTTCAAAACAGACATAGGTATAATCATAACATCGTCTGAGATTGAGTAGCTCGATAGTTGATTAGTGTGACAGTTCTAGCAGTCAGGTAAGTTTCTCCCTTCAACAGATGGGGTGGTAATCATATACATTTTGTTCGCATTATGCGAGCGGACTTTTCAGTTCTGTGTAAGGGAGAGCTATATTATAAAGACATAGAGTCACCCATAAGGGTGTCAATGTGGGTAATAGTGGAACAGGGGGAAGAGGAGAGAAAGGGGGAAGAGGGAAAAAAAAAAGGGGGAGGGAGGGGAGTGCCAGGGTGATGGAACGCACAGTTGCAGCAGTGCAAATGATGGGAGGACTTTAATCCTCAGAGCAATTCTCCAGGAGGGACTTCCCTTCGTCCGAATATACGAACATGTTCCAGTGTGTCCACATCTTCGAATATCGTTCCCTTTTATTTTGGGCAGTAAGTACCAGATCTTCCAGGGTATTGACACTCTTAACCCTATTAAGCCACATGGCGATCTGGGCTGCTCTGTGCAAAACCAACTTCACAGAGGAGGTGAGTATAAAAAAAGAGCCTTTTCCATCACTTTAAGGTCCTGGAGTGGCCTAGCCAGTATCCAGACCTTCATCCCATAGAAAATACGTGGAGGGAGCTTCAGTTTCGAGCTGCCAAACATCAGCCTCGAAACCTTAATGACTTGGAGAGGAGTGGGACAAAATCCCTCCTGAGATGTGTGCAAACCGGGTGGCCAACTACAAGAAACATCTGACCTCTGCGATTGCCAACAAGGGTTTTGCCACCAAGTACTAAGTCATGTTTTGTGATGGGGTCAAATACTTACAGTGGAGATGGAAAGTATTCAGACCCCCTTAAATTTTTCACTCTTTGTTATATTGCAGCCATTTGCTAAAATCATTTTAGTTCGTTTTTTTCCTCATTAATGTAAACACAGCACCCCATATTGACAGAAAAACAAAATTGTTGAAATGTTTGCAGATTTATTAAAAAAGAAAAACTGAAATATCACATGGTCCTAAGTATTCAGACCCTTTGCTCAGTATTTAGTAGAAGCACCCTTTTGATCTAATACAGTCATGAGTCTTTTTGGGAAAGATGCAACAAGTTTTTCACACCTGGATTTGGGGATCCTCTGCCATTCCTCCTTGCAGATCCTCTCCAGTTCTGTCAGGTTGGATGGTAAATGTTGGTTTACAGACATTTTTAGGTCTCTCCAGAGATGCTCAATTGGGTTTAAGTCAGGGCTCTGGCTGGGCCATTCAGGAACAGTCACAGAGTTGTTGTGAAGCCACTCCTTCCTTATTTTAGCTGTGTGCTTAGAGTCATTGTCTTGTTGGAAGGTAAACCTTCGGCCCAGTCTGAGGTCCTGAGCACTCTGGAGAAGGTTTTCGTCCAGGATATCCCTGTACTTGGCTGCATTCATCTTTCCCTCGATTACAACCAGTCGTCCTGTCCCTGCAGCTGAAAAACACCCCCACAGCATGATGCTGCCACCACCATGCTTCACTGTTGGGACTGTATTGGACAGGTGATGAGAAGTGCCTGGTTTTCTCCACACATACTGCTTAGAATTAAGGCCAAAAAGTTCTATCTTGGTCTCATCAGACCAGAAAATCTTATTTCTCATCATCTTGGAGTCCTTCAGGTGTTTTTTTTAGCAAACTCCATGCGGGCTTTCATGTGTCTTGCAGTGAGGAGAGGCTTCCGTCGGGCCACTCTGCCATAAAGCCCCGACTGGTGGAGAGCTGCAGTGATGGTTGACTTTCTACAACTTTCTCCCATCTCTCGACTGCATCCCTGGAGCTCAGCCATAGTGATCTTTGGGTTCTTCTTTACCTCTCTCACCAAGATAGCTCAGTTGGGCCGGACGGCCAGCTCTAGGAAGGGTTCTGGTCGTCCCAATCGTCTTCCATTTAAGGATTATGGAGGCCACTGTGCTCTTAGGAACCTTAAGTGCTGCAGCAGAATTTTTTTTGTAACCTTGGCCAGATCTGTGCCTTGCCACAATTCTGTCTTTGAACTCTTCAGGCAGTTCCTTTGACCTCATGATTCTCATTTTCTCTGACATGCACTGTGAGCTGTAAGGTCTTATATAGACAGGTGTGTGGCTTTCCTAATCAAGTCCAATCAGTATAATCAAACACAGCTGGACTCAAATGAAGGTGTAGAACCATCTCAAGGATGATCAGAAGAAATGGACAGCACCTGAGTTAAATATATGAGTGTCACAGCAAAGGGTCTGAATACTTAGGACCATGTGATATTTCAGTTTTTCTTTTTTAATCTGCAAAAATGTCAACAATTCTTTGTTTTTCTGTCAATATGGGGTGCTGTGTGTACATTAATGAGGAAAAAAATGAACTTAAATGATTTTAGCAAATGGCTGCAATATAACAAAGAGTGACACATTTAAGGTGGTCTGAATACTTTCCGTCCCCACTGTATTGTACTCATTAAAATGCAAATCTATTTATAACTTTTTTTGAAATGTGTTTTTCTAGATATTTTTGTGGTTATTCTTTCTCTGTGTTAAAATACCTACCGTTAAAATTACGGACTGATCATTTTATTGTCCGTGGGCAAATGTACAAAATCAGCAGGGTATCAAATACTTTTTTCCCCTCACTGTAACATACTTCCTTTCTCTAAGAGGTGACACTCTCTACAAACCTTTCTGTCACACCTCGTATAAAGCAATCCACAAACAGACAGCAAACTTACCTGGAGGCAACCATTTCTTCCTAAAGGTACAGCAACACACTAGAAACTCAGACATCACTTTTAGGGGGGGCAATCCAAAAAAGCAAAGATGGCAGTCGCTCTGATTTGTTTCAATCTAGCAATCAGGGAAAGGTGCACATGGACAGGGCAATAAAACAAGTGGGGGGTCCCCAGCACCATACTTTCAAGGTAGCCAGCAAAAAATTAAATAAAAAAAACCCACTGTTTCAACTTCTCAGGTTAAAAATAGAGGATTTATGTGCAAACCTTTGCAAATGCTATATATGTGGAAGCCACATGCATGATGATACTATGTTAACATTAGCTGATGTACTAGACACAGATCTCAACAGGTCCTGGAGTGTGTGCTACTCATGCTCAGAGGCAGATCCCTTATCGTCTGTGTGAAATGGCGAAAGGTTTTTCTTTGTATAGCCATACTGCAATGTTCTGAACAGCATTGTAAGTAAGAATCTGAATAACAGGTTGCACCCTGTACAAAGAAATTTAATGTAATTCTTGACACACTTATTCTTACTGAACCATTTGATACATCGTTACCTTCCATATTTGCCTTGTTTGAACAACTGTCAGTGGAACAAAGCTTTCTTCTTTTGTTTTAGAAATAAAAAAATTTAAAAAAAGACAAAACAGGTGCAATCATGCATCACTTGCTCTCATCTCTGGCCAGGCTGCTACATAAAATTTGGAAAGGGTGGATGTAAGCAACAAACGAAACCATCTGCCACCCCCAGCAAACAAGCCGGTGACCCACTGTTTGGCACAATGGCCGATCCTGAAGAGTCAGCCGCTGGACAAAGTTCATGCTGGGCTTCATTTAAAAAGGTTATAGTAAACTTGAGATCCTTGGAAAGATCCTGTCAACATACATTTTGGCATGTGGTCTCACATGCTCACCGGCCAGAGATCAAAGGTTCATTTAATTTGTATTTAATCACTCTTTAAAGATCGCTGCAACTCCAAAAAACGTTAAATTGTACTTTTTTTCTTTTGTATTTGAACGCAGCATATTTTTCTGATTTTTAGTAGTTAATAATTGCTTCCCTCTGGTTGGTAAAAAAAATAACAAAAAAAGGTTTTTTTTGTTTGACAGTATGGGGAAGAGTAAATTTCATTGTCAAATTTTATTGGTATCCGTTTACATTGGAATGATTTCCACTCAAGGCATTGTTGTAAGCTGAACTTTGTTTCTCTTTATTACAAAGCATCCTCCCTAGATTTCTTTGAAAAATCCCATTGGGGCTAGTTACACTGTCATCAGCCCATGGTAGATTCTCATGGAATACATGGGGAGTGCTCCTGAAGTGGACCTTACAATAAAGTAGTAATGCTTCATCCTTTAAAAGTGGTCAGGGAATATAGCTAGTTAGTGTAAATTCACCTATTGCAGCCTCTGTTCCTTTAAGGAAGCATACCTGCTGGTAACTTGGTTGTCCCCAGGGCCTATTACACAATACTATATTCTCTGTTCAGGTAGCACAAGAAGCTGAACAAAGAGTACTTCACTTAATTCAGAGAGATACAGATGACCACAGAGGATGGTATCTCAGCTGGAACATAATTAAAAGGTTATGCAGAGACATCAGTCAAGGCAGCAGGCAGAGAATTAAGCCGGCCATACATGGTTTGAGTCTTGGCCGGTTCAGCAGGAACAAGCCGGAATTCAAACCATTAGTCGATTGATCAACTTGGGTACAACCAGCCTTATACATTTGCTGCTATAGCCACTAGCGATAATCACTGTCTTGTCCCAGTGTGGGCAGCTTCCCCCACCCGCTCCCGCCCCTACCAGAAGAAGACTATTGCTCGGCAGGAGTTATTCCCCTGTCAACACTTTCTGTGGTTGCAGGAAAGAAATTTGCACCGTCTCTGGCCTGTCATAGTTGGTAAACAGGCAAAGGGTTGGTCAAGGCAGCAGGCAGAGGTGTGGTTAGTAAACAAGTAAAGGCTTGGTCTGGGCAGCAGTTTTCAGCAAGAGTTGGTACACAGGCATGTCAAATACAGGCAATGGCAATAAGTGAAGTAAAACGCCAGGCACAGGGTCTGTATGGTTTAAAGTGGGCACCGACAGAAGATGGACCAGCAGGCATGAAAGGTGGAATAGGCAGAGGGTGTTGCATGGCAACTGGATGCTGAGAGTCTTAGCTGCTGCAGTATTGCCAGGATCCAAGAGACAGCGGCCAATGGGGGGACAAAGAAGAGGAGCCCAATGTGGCGAATGACGTGGCAGTTAAAGTTAGCGGAAGTGTGCCAGGCAGTGGACCAACCAGTGTGGGACACAGCATGGCTGATAGCAGAGGAGCTGCAGGCAGCCCATGGGAAAAGGCAGATCATTACATTTCTTATCCCCGCAATCTCCTGTGACACCTAGGAAAGGGTGAAATATTCCAACTCTCCTTGTGCCTGATGCTACTACTTACTTGTGTGTCACAGGATTCTTCCAGAAATGACCAGCATCCCATCTGTGTGAGAGGGGATTTTATTCATGAACATTTTGCTTTGTTTTTAGATGCCAGTGCTGGATGCATCGGCACATATTAGTGCAGTCCATGTCAGGAATGAGCAGCAGAGGGTGGCCACGTTCCCACATAGTGGAACAATGTACTGAAAAAGTAGCCATCCTGATAAAAAAAAAAAGTTCCAGCTAGGAAGGCAGCCCTCTCACTGAAATCATTAAGTACAATGCAGCATCAGTGGTCCTACATTGTACATGAAGACTTTAGGGCCACATAGTGGGCATGGGAGCAGAGGAAAGTTGCGACTGCTGGGAGAGTGAGAAGAAAGATAGTAATGGAGATTTTTATTGGCTAAACGGAGTTCAGATTGAACCTGATCAAGTTGACGGAAGATTCTCTTTAAGAGGCAAGAAATAAACTATTGAAACAACATGGAGGTGTATTTGGTAGTAATGCAGACATCTGTCACATCAGCAGATGTCCTTAGTCAACTTATTGAGGCAGCTCATGTGCCCACTGGGTCTAGGTTGACATCTGTTTAAAAGGCAGCTGTCAAGGGAGGATCCCTTTTGTACAACATAAATAACTGAGGCATTTGTATGAGCTAGTAATGCCTTCTGTAAGAAAACCATTTTTACACTTGTCCTATATGTATATCATGGTGGATGGGGATCTAGTACTTGCTAGAACATTTAAAGGAAAAAGGGGTTGGGGTTAAAGTGACACTAAATTCATTTTTTGTTGTTGTTGTTTGTTTTCAAAGTCTTTTTTTTTAGGCTGCTTTTTTGCCCTGTGTTACTTCCTCTTTTGCTCCCCGCAAGGCCTGCAAATTAAAAGCATAATGGGCTATTATGCATTGCATACTAGCCATTATATGACCCTTACCTGCAAACGAAGCCCGCGCTGTCCCCTGTGCAGGCCGCGTCCATCTTCTCCCCTCTTCCTTCCGGGGCCGTGGACTCCGGCTCTGTGACTGACCGGAGCCGATTGACGTCACTCCTGCGCATGGGAGCCGCCAGTCACGGCACGCGCTGGGAGAAGAAACGACACGGTGGTCCATTACTTCACAAAGTCTTATTCTAGGCTTACCTATAGGTAAGTCACTTAAAAGGGTTAGCAACAACTTTAAACGTATTGCATTTATTTTATAAAAAAAATTGAGTTTAGTGCCAATTTAAGGCTTTGTGGGAAATGCTACCCTTTAGTAAGTAAATTTAAAATCTTTCAGATGTGCTGAGCAGTTTAATCTCCGTGAATGCAATAGAGCAGGGGTCTCCAAACTTTATGTACATGGGGTCAGTTTACTGTCCTTCAGACTTCAGGGGGGCCGGACTGTGGCCAGTGGGAGTAGAATATGATCTGGTGTCAGTGGGAGTAAACAATGCCACATCTTTAGTGCCCCATCATTGGTGTCAGTGGGAGGAATTGTGCCCCATTGTTGTAAGACGGAGGAATAGTCCCCCATTGTTGGTGTCAGTGGGAGGTATAGTCCCCCATTGTTGGTGTCAGTGGGAGGAATAGTCCCCCATTGTTGGTGTCAGTGGGAGGAATAGTCCCCCATTGTTGGTGTCAGTAGGGGAAAAGTTACCTAAGATAAAGGCAAGCAAAAGGGCGCATCCAGCCACTGGGCCAAAGTTTGGAGACCATTGCAATAGAGGATCAGATTTGCATTGAGGTGTATTTGAAAGTTTTAAAAGTGTTTACTGGCATAGAGCATACACATTCTTCCTATTTTTTTTTACTTTTTTTAGTTTATGAAAATGAGGGAGGCATGCTGTTACTAGTGAAGAAAGTTACAGAACAATAAAACCAACATTCAAGAAAACTGTGAAATTGCCTGTGTGCAAGCAAAACAGATTCTCAACATAATTGCAACAGACCCCAGTGTTCACAGCGCTACATATACCCTTTAAAACACCTAGCGTGGGCTCAGTCAGGTTGAGAGGTAAACTCTGTCACATCCATTGGACAGAAGAATTGGTGTTGATGCTTAAAGCATAACTCCACTTTTGTTGAGAAAAAAAGATTCTCCCTTCTGGGTGATCTATGGACACTGCAAGGATTTTAACAAACTGTTGCAGATTCCTACATTTTGTTCTGAAGAAATTCCTGTGTGTTTATGTGGGTAAGTGAGTCTAATGGGAATAGTTTCATAATTATTAATCAGCTGCAAAGCTCTAATGAAGAACATTGCTGGGCCAGCATCCCTTAAGACATGTTCCTATTGGGAGTATCTCACCAAAAATGAAAATTTTCTTGCAGGGGATGCTGGAAATCTGACTTGTATCTTAGTGCAGACTTCTAGGAAAATCAGTGGGCAGCAATCAGCAGGAAATTATGCTTCTGGGGGGCGTTCTGTACACATTCTGTGTACAGAACACCTCCAGGTAGCCATATTGCATTGCATTTTCAGAAAATTAGAGCGGCTGCAGATTGAAAAGGGAAGGTCATTTCAATAACAATCAATTACAATATGACGCGTGTCACAGTTGTATACGCTATCTTTTTTTTTTTTTTTATTTGCTATATTTTACCCCTACAAAAGTGGAGTTACCCTTTAAGGACCGGTTCACACTGGTACGATGTCATAGATCGGATGTGATTTGCACCGCACTGCAGTGAAAATCACATGCGATCTCTGTGTGATGCGATTTCAGCCATAAAGATCTATGGCTGAATTTGCATCAAACTGGCACAGGACCCCTTTTTTTTTTGTCCGCAGCAATATGTTCGCACCCATGTGATCCGATTCCTGTCCGAGTTTGTAGATCGCACTGCGATATGTAGACTGATTTAGGGGTGTCATTAACTTTTACCTGACACTCCCAGCAGTTCGCATAGGGTAGGGTAAAACATGCGATGCGGAAACCTGCAGTGGATTTGCAGCAGTGTGAACCGGCCCTTAAGTATGTTTTTTGTTTTTTTTTTTTGTTTTTGTTTTTTTTTTTTTTTTGCTTATTAAAATAACAAACGTTATACTTGCCCTGCTCTGTGCAATGGTCCCGAACCTCCTTTTCTGGGGTCCACCTCTTGCGCTCCAGACTCCTTCTCTACTTAATGTGCCGCCACAGGAATCGGCTTCCTATGATGACACACCTGCTGGCTCAACCCCAAGCCAGGCTGTGTGTGCTCCTATTGACGCACACAGTAGGGCTCAGCCCCTATCTCTGCTCACAGGATCTGATGGACAACAGCAGGAGCAAATGGCTCCCCCTGCTGTCTCTCTGAGCAGAGCTTCTGCAGACAGCACAGAGCTAGATCGAGATAGAACTCAAGTATAAAGGGGAGTGAGGGGGCGACACAAACACTTGGACATTTTTTACCTTAATGCAGGGAATGCATTAAGGTAAAAAAAAAATGTCCAGGCTTAACAACCATTTAAAAAATCTCTAAGTCATTATCTTCAGGTGGATAATAGTGTGTTCTGATTCCAATCAGCTGTTCAACACTCTTATCTTATTCTATGCATTAGGGTGAAAAACCTTCCATACTGCAGCTCCCCCCCCCCCTCTAGACTCCCCCTTTTTCTTACCTACGCTTGTTTCGATCCAGCAATGTGCACAAGTGCAATGGCCCCAGCAGCTGTTTTTTGTCTTTTCAGACCGATTGATAGCAATGGGAGCCATTGACGCCCGCTGAGGTCAGTCAAATCCTGTGACATGGGGGGGGGGGGGGGAGCGAGTCCTGCTGTCTGTGTCAAAGGACACAGCAGTGGAGCTTCGGAGAGAGCATGCACAGGTGCCCCGATGAAAAGGAGGGGCCTGGAGAGCCGGTGGGGGACCCCAGAAGAAGTGGATTGGTACTGCTCTGTATAAAAGCTTTGCACAGAGCAGGTAAGTATAACATGTTTGTTATTTTAATATGAAAAAAAAAAAAAAGATTTAGGGGCAATGGCAGTCTTTCCAGGTGTTCATTTTTAGGTTGGTAGAGTAGAGAGTTCTGAGGGATAAGTTAAACACCAACTTAGTTATTTATAGGCCAATGTACTTTATTTTAGAAACCCATTGTAGTGGAGCAGATGGTTGTAGATTTGTAGACTTGAGAGTCTAGTAGCAGGTTTTTTTTTACTCTCCCCAGTTCACTTTTAAGCCTGAATATATGGAAAATGTGTTCAAGATGTGTAATGCTTCCTGCAGGGATATATCTGTATTGTCTTAAAAGAGGATAAGATCATCCTTATATAAAGCAGTTTTTTTCCTTTTGAAGTTGGCCATCCGAAAACCCCTTCTGAGAACATTTTTACCACTGCAGAAATACTCCAGCTTGTGCTACCTACTGTTGAAGGGTTCTGAATGATGACATGCAGTGCAATGTAATAGCTTCTGGCCTGTTATTTCATACACAGAGAAGGTGAAGGAAAGTTTTAGCTGACATTTCTTATGAAACAGATGAGGAAGACTAAAACCTTGTAGCACCAACTAATTAAAGGGTGATTCTACCTTTTCAGCAAAATAAGATGAATTCCCAACACTTTCCTACTGCACTTATCTGCTCTACTGTTTAATTTTTTTGCTGCCCATGTCTACCTGTGTACCGATCTGGACACTAAACCCACATTTAAAAAAAAAAACTATCAATAAATAGTGTATTACATGCTTTTCATACTCACTCAGTCACTATGGGATTCGTTTTCTGTATTCTGCAAAAAAACTGACTGATCCAGCTGCTCTCTCGCTCCATCTTCTGCTTTATCTCCCCAATCCAGCCAGGAATTTTGCAGAGTAGTGTTGGCAGCTCTGCACATGCTCAGTTTTCAGTGCGTTTCTATGCTGAGCATTTCCTTCCTATCACATCTGAGCAACCCATATGACTAGAGAGTCACACATATGGGAGTATACACAGTGGTAAATGACATCCCACTCCCTCCCTCCTCCTCCATGCCTACTAACCAGCTAAACACAATAGGGTGGGATGTTACATCTTGATTGATGAAGGATTCACTTCCGTCTTAATACACAGGCTGGAAAGGGGCAAGGGGGGCGTGATACAGACTTTACACCAAAACAAAACAAAATAAAGCATGGAGACATGAATGAATGGGGGAGTTTGCTTTGAATATTGAAAATGAATGAAATAGTGTTTTTGGTTTGTGGTGCTCAGATGCAGTGAAGATCCGCTTTAAATACAAATCCACCTGCGTGTTGGACGTCACACGACAAAACGGACGTAGGGCCAGGCAAGGAGGCTGATGACATCGCGTATGCCGGCTTGCGCCTGTGGTCTATGACAGGTCCAGAGACGAGCAGCTACTATTAGCTGAGCGTGTTACTCCCTAGTGTCGGGTAGGCATTCTTCAAATGTTAGTGGATTACAGAGTTTTTTTAATCTCAACCTGTGAGATGTTTTTATGCAATGGGAGCCTCCTTGCTTCTGTTTTTTTGTTTTCCCCATGATTTGCTGTGACCTGTGAATGGGGAATCTGACCGTAAAACATTGATTGTTGATAGCATGGAGACATTGTGGTCCTCTTGCTGGTTTATAATTTTAACCATATTATTGATCTGGTGAGACCAATTTGGTGAGAGCGGTGAAGGATTCAAACAGCGGTGGAGCCCTTGAGGCACTTATAAACATAGACGTTTTTTATAGATTAAATATTTTGTTACATTTTTGCTGTTTTTTTTTTTTTGTTTTTTTTTTAACATTGTAGAATTCACCTCTGTAACATCTCTAAAATTTGCCCCTTTCTAACTAATGAAACCACCAAGCTACTCATTCACTCCCTTGTTCTTTCTCGCATTGACTATTGCAACTTCCTTCTCGTAGGCCTACCTCTCCATAGTAGGGGCGGCCTGTCCATTAGGAGCGCACGGGCGCCGCCCCCCCACCGTCCATCGCTGCCTCCTCTATCCATTCGTTTGGCTCCTTTTAGGATGCCGGTGCATGGATTCCTATTCGGAGGGGCTGTTTATTTGAAGCACCGATTAGAGTCAGAGGCTCTATTAGGCTTCAATATAGGGTGGGCTCAGGTCACAGAGGCCAATCCCTACACTGGCTTCCAATTGCCCAGCAAATTAAACTCAAAATACTAACAACATACAAAGCCAGTCACAACTCTGCCCCGAGCTACATCACCAATCCTGTCTCCAAATATCACCCAAACAATCCTCTCCGCTCCTCTCAAGACCTCCTACTCTCCCATCCTCTGGAATTCTCCACCTCATTCTGTCTGGCTATCTCCTACTATGGCTGCTTTTAGGCCATCCCTGAATACTTATCTCTTCATGGAAGCCTATTACGCCTCCAACTAATCTATCTTTTATCGCTTCCATCATCTCATCCCCCACAGTTACAACCTTCTGTACAACTTGCCCTACCCTATTAGATTGTAAGCTTTTATGAGCAGGGCCCTCTTAAAGAGGTTGTAAACCTCCCTGTGTAAGTTGTAGCTATAGGTAAGCCTAGAATAAGGCTTACCTATAGGTACTGTAAATATCTCCTAAACATTTACTGTTTACTGCGCCGACGATGTCATTGGCGCATGCGTCTGAAGGAACGGCCGCCCATGCCTGTTCTTCAGGCGAGTGTGCCGTGACCAGCGGCTCCTGCGCGCATGCGTGGGAGTGAGGTCACGCAGCTCCGGTTAGTCACAGACCTGGAGTCTGCGGCCCCGGCCTGCAGCGGGGAAGACGCAGGCTTAGTTTGCAGGGTTGTCTCATATAATGTGCTAGTATGCGATGCATACTAGCACATTATGCCTTTACTTTGCAGGGAAGAAGAAAGGAAGAAAAACCCACCACGGTTTACTTCCCCTTTAACTTGCTTGTATTTTATTATATTGTAACTGTACTGTCTCCCTTTTATATGGTAAAGCTCTGTGTAACCTGTTGGCACTATAAAAATCCTGTATAATAATAATAAGCTGCCCCCACCTACAAACACTGTCATATGTGTTCACTGAAAATGAAATAACACAAGATGTGGCGCCACACATTGTGTTAAGTGACCTGCTACTTTGTTGCATGACAGGTTCACTTTATGTAGCTTTAGGTTAACCCCCCAATCCTCCCATTTTCTCTGCCAATTAGGAATGTTAGTGGCATTCCCACTGCCTCTCGTTGTTAATCTGATCCATTCAGACCAGTCTCTGACAAAGAAAATCTTTTGTCATTTGTGTCAGTGCTGTTTACCATTCCAATCTGTAAAATGCAGAGAAAGTGTTAAAAAGTCAGTGTCCCCCAGAGACCCCTGTTAGTTTAGTGTTTGAAAAACAAAGGTTGCTGTAAGGTCATTGAGCCTCTTAAACCACATCGGAGATTCAGGAGATCAAGGGCCGTTTTAGGCGGTTGTGTTGCCGCTCAATAACATTCACAGGTTAATAAAATATTTAGATGTTATTTACACCTGCATGAACAGTGGTTTTGCTTTGTCCTTTATATCTATTTGTTGGTATAACTGGATTCCAGCTTTCCTATGTTCACTTTTCCTAATGCACTGCTTAATTACTTGCTTGCAAATGCTGAGGCACCCAGCCTAAGCTAGTCTAATGCCGCATACACACAGTCGGAATTTCCGATAACAAATGTTCGATGTGAGCTTGTTGTCGGAAAGTCCGACCGTGTGTAGGCTCCATAGGACATTTGTTGTCAGAATTTCCGACAACAAATGTTTGAGAGCTGGATCTCAAATTTTCCGACAACAAAATTTGTTGTCAGAAATTCAGAGCGTGTGTACACAATTACGACGCACAACATTCCATGCATGCTCAGAATCAAGCAGAAGAGCCGCACTGGCTATTGAACTTCATTTTTCTCGGCATGTCGTACGTGTTGTACGTCACCGCGTTCTTGATATTCGGAATTTCCGACAACATTTGTGTGACCGTGTGTATGCAAGACAAGTTTGACCCAACATCCGTCAGAAATAAATCCACGGTTTTGTTGTTGGAATGTCCGATCGTGTGTACGCGGCATAAGGCTGGTCATAGAAGGAACTTGTGTTCACAGTTCAAAAAAGGGCCTGATCAACCTGCAAGACATTTGGTTATTTTCATGGACAAACCAATCACAAAGCGGCTGATAAATGGGCAAATATTTTACCGAACATATTTTCCTGCAGGGCAAAAATCATTCTCACTAATGATCCTGTGCATTTTGTAGCACTGGTACAATTTATTATCTCCTTTATAAAGTTTGATTTAGGCTCCATTTACACTTGTGCAACTTGTCATGCAACTTTGGACATCAAAGTTGCATGACAAGTCATTCCTTATGTTTTCCAATGATAACCATTCATATATATGTGTGTGACTTAAAGTTGCAGCAACTTCAAAGTAGTTCATGCACTACTTTGCTCCGACTTTCATGCAACTTGAGGGTCATAGACTTCAATGTTAACCATCAAAAGTTACATGACAGTGCTGAAATGTATACAATGCAATAGTTGTGCAACAGTTGTCCATTATCACTGATCAAATCCAAAGTTGTATCCAAGTTGCACCTATCCAAAGTTGCCTCAAAGTTGCATCAACGTTGTACCAAAGTTACACTCCAAAGTTGGCGCAACTTTGGAGTCGTACAAGTGTGAATGAAAGAGAAATTTTTATTTGAAGTGTTTTACGTGAACTTGTGGTCGTCAAGTTATGGGCTTTGTAACTATTTACATTCTCCTGAAAGCTTTAGGGCTTGTGCTCGCTGCATCTCAAAGAAGCGGATTTTGAGGCTTTTTTTGAGCTCTCATTTTTTTCTGCCTGGAAGCTCCCCTCCATGTTAGCCAATGTGTCCATGCGCACTATGGCTTTTTCAGTGGGTTACAGCCATATACTCTTACAGACAGAAAAACCCCACCACCAAACTCATGTTTTTGAGAGGAGCTTTCGAGCAGAAAAGACACCCAAAAATCCACGAAAAAGCTCAAGAGAGCTTGAAAATGCACAAATAGAAAAAATTAGCTGAGGGGGGAGGGTTTATGGAAAAAAATGCTTATGCTCAAAAAAGCTCAAAGAAGCTCAATAAAAAGAGCATAAAAAAACACAAGATTCTTCAAGCTGAAATAAAGGCCTCTTGCACACTGGACATTCTAAAAAGCCAGTAGCATTAGCTGTAGAATTTGTTTAAGCTTATGGTTTAAAAATACTGATAAACGCCAAATAGCCGTGTTGTTAAAACCCACTAGTTCTATTTTTTTTTTTGCCAGCAAATGCTGATAGCCTATGTGGGTATGGACACATAGGATAACATGCTGGGGAGTTTACTGGCCTGCACCGATTTCTGTGGCTAAAGGCACTGTGGCGCAATTTACTCTCAAAGTTCACAGCAGAAGTATTAAAGCCCCATCTCATTTCCCACCGCTCCCTCTCAAAGCATTGACTTGGCATACTTTTAATGTATATACAGAGTTGGTACTTTTTTTTTTTAGTTTTGGATAGAGTGGAGAGGGTTTAGAACACCTGTCCATTTGTATTGCTGTCTGTGACCCTGTTATGGAGATTCACCTTCTCTATTTGTCCTGTTTACCATTATCATTGACCTTTCAGGGATTATAACCCTCCCTTGCACAATCCAAAAAAAATTCACCCTCAAAGTTCACAGCAGAAGTACAAAAGTTCCATCTCATTTCCCACTGCTCCCTCTCATAGCATTGACTTGGTGGAGTTTTAATGTAAATACAGAGCTGTTGCTTAAGAGAGTTTAAGGTCAGCCATGTATGTTAATATTTTTGCCATTCAGTTATAGAAATGAATGGATTATTCCATCCCCACTAGATATTCTGGAGACCACCGCTTCCGCAGCTGTCAGAATACCAATTTATGGATTGCAGTTTGATGACCTGGGTGGTTCTGATAGGGCCACCAACAGCTTAAATTGGCTGAAATTCAAGAAGTGTATGGACAGCAATAGAGTCATTGCTTCAGCTGCAAACTTTTGGGGATAAATTGCACCACTGTGCCTGTAGCTACAGAGATCATTGAAAGTTTATTTTACAGAGCAGATAGCATGGCCGGATGTCTTCTGTCCAGAATGTTTTGGCATTGAAGACCAGTTAGAGTCCTTACCTACTGGTACTTGGTTCCCACTAAGTTGGCTAAATATGTACCTAAATGTACACCCAAATATTTCTGTGGATGCACTGAAATTGGCACCCACCTCCATATTTGGTGGTCTTGCCCCGTAGTGAGACAATTTTGGGCAGGCGTATACTGGACCCCTGATGTCTCCATTAAGAGGACCGGTCATGCCTTATTTTCTTCACAAGGAATGTTTACATTTCTTGTGATAGGAATAAGCCCCGGTTCACACAGGGGCGGCACGACGGTGAGGCGACCTGCACACGACTTCCACGGCGACTTGCAAAACGACTTCTGTATAGAAGTCTATGCAAGTCGCCCCCAAAGTAGTACAGGAACCTTTTTCTAAGTCGGAGCGACTTGCGTCGCTCCTATTAGAACGGTTCCATTGTACAGAACGGGAGGTGACTTGTCAGGCGGCTAGGTCGCCTGACAAGTCGCCCCTGTGTGAACCGGCAGTAAAGGTGATCAAAAAATAAATAAAAATAAAGGGACAGTGTAAAAATAATAAAATAAATAAAAACATTTTAAGCGCCCCGTCCCCCCTTGCTGACGCGCAGAAGCGAATGCATTCGTAGGTTGCTCACGCATATGTAAATGGTGTTCGTACCACATGTGAAGTATTGCAGCTAAGTATCATAGTTTGTTTAATAGTTTACCACAAATGGGTTATATATAGTGGGTTTTTTATTTTGCATTAAAATTCAGTAAAGTGTTTTTTTTTTTTTTTTTCTCTTAACCACTTCCCGACCGCCGCACGACTATATACGTCCTAAGTTTGAACGGGGATATCGTTGTTATGGCAGCAGCTAGCTGCCATAACCCCGGTATCCCCGTTTTTGTGCGGCGGCCGGCTTTCAGATAAAAGTGGTCCCTGCGGTGGATTCGCCGCGAGATCACTTTTATCGGTGGCGGGAGAGGGGCCCCCCCCCTCCCGCCGCGATCCGGTGCCCTCCGCCGCTTACCGGAGCCGTCGGTAGCGGCGGAGGCGATCGCGTCCTTCTGCCTGGTGTGTCTGGAGACAAGTGAGGCCAAGATGGCGCTCACTCCTCTCCATGATACTGCTGGGCGGAAGCGACGTCAAAACGTCACTTCCGTCCACGCCTCTTAAAGGCATATTTTTTCAAATGTCATTTTTTTTTTTTTTTTTTTTTTTTTAGTGTAAATATGAGATCTGAGGTCTTTTTGACCCCAGATCTCATATTTAAGAGGTCCTGCCATGCTTTTTTCTATTACAAGGGATGTTTACATTCCTTGTAATAGGAATAAAAGTGACACAATTTTTTTTTTTTTTTAAACAGTGTAAAAATAAATAAAATATTTTAAAATAAATAATAAAAATAAAAAAAAAAATTTTTAAAACCCCCCTGTCCCGACGAGCTCGCGCGCAGAAGCGAACGCATACGCGAGTAGCGCCCGCATATGAAAACGGTGGTCAAACCACACATGTGAGGTATCACAGCGACCGGTAGAGCGAGAGCAATAATTCTAGCCCTAGACCTCCTCTGTAGCGCAAAATATGCAACCTGTAGAATTTTTTAAATGTCGCCTATGGAGATTTTTGAGGGTAAAAGTTTGACGCCATTCCACGAGCGGGCGCAATTTTCAAGCATGACATGTTGGGTATCAATTTACTTGGCGTAACATTATATTTCACAATATAAAAAAAATTGGGATAACTTTACTGTTGTTTTATTTTTTTATTCAAAAAAGTGATTTTTTTCCAAAAAAAGTGCGCTTATAAGACCGCTGCGCAAATACGGTGCAAAAATAAGTATTGCAATGACCGCCATTGTATTCTCTAGGGTGTTAGAAGAAAAACCATATATAATGTTTGGGGGTTCTAAGTAATTTTCTAGCAGAAAAACCTGTTTTAAACATGTAAACACCTAAAATCCAAAACGAGGCTGGTCCTTAAGTGGTTAAAAAACACATTTGAAAAAACGCTGCGCAAATGCCATGTGGCATATAAATATTGCAACGACCACCATCTTATTCTCTAGGGCTTCTGCTAAAAAATATATATTTGAAAAAAGATGATTAAAAAGAAAATTAAAACTGACATTTTAAAATACCTAAAATAATCTACATTTACTTTAATGTTTGTTGTAACAACCTTTTCATTTTGTTGGTGGAATAGAAATGCATACGTGCAGTTGCACCTACCCCTACTCTTCATAAGGGTATAGCAATCTTGAAGTACCTTGAAACAGATTTCTTTCACTGCTTTAAACTGAGTGGATTTGGCCAAAGTAACAGGTATTATGCACATTTTTGCATGCTGTCCCTTTTGGTTTTGTAACTGGAAATGCTCTTTTTGGAAGTCAAGCACTCCTCAAAAATTTGCATGCATATATTATGGTAAGCCATACCAATTTTAACTATCTTATTTGGTAACCAGCCCATAGTAACCATGCAGCTTCTACTGCTCTCTTTGGTCATTTATAATGGGATAGAGAGGTGATTGTCTGCTTTCAGTAACTGCTTCCTTCCAATCCATAGTGCGGTCCTAAACATTTAAATTTATTGCACCATAGTGTTTCACTCAAAGTGATATTACTATTCGAAATATTGAGTTGCACTTGAACCGACGTCTCTACTAAATACACATCTCAACGTCACTAATTATAGTTTGCCTTGAAAAAACACAGGCTGTTTACAACCAGATGCCAGTAATTAACATTATACGGTTAAGCAAGTGCTTGAAGGTCAATTACAATTGTTAAATTTGTTTTCCCAAGAAAGCCATATTGCTTAGTACATGTTCAGCTAAATAGCATAGAATTAGCGATTTAGTCAAATTTACAATTCAGGTCTTTTTTTTTTTCTAAGTTATTTTAGCTTTTCCTGTTGGTATTTTTTTCACTTCCTGTCCCTATGCCTAAATAAGAAGTGAAGGTAATCTACCGTATATACTCGAGTATAAGCCGACCTGAATATAAGCCGAGGCACCTAATTTTACCACAAAACTGGGAAAAGTTATTGACTCGAGTATAAGCCTAGGGTGAGAAATGTGCAGCTACTGTAAGTGAAAAAGAGGGTCAACAATGCCCATTTGCAGCCTCATGGTGCTCATTTGCAGCCATAAGTCCCCTGAACTTCAAACTCAGTAGTTAAGGGTTCCTAGGTGCCCCCTAGCTGCAGCCAAAATTTGGGGTCTCTGGACCCAAAGGGTCCAGAAATGACATTGCTGCAGATAGACACAGTTGACCGAATTTGGGGCCCCATATCTTTTGTCCACTTGGGGTTCCTAGCACCAAGTGGCCCTGAGATATGGGGCCCCAAAGTTGGTACGGAAAATGTCAAGCACTTCTGCAGCACTTCTGCAGCAGAGAATGACATTTTCCAAGCCGAATTTGGGGCCCCGTATCTTGGGGCCACTTGGTGCTAGGAACCCTTTGAGTCCAGAGACCCCAAAATTTGGGTTCCTAGCACCAAGTGGCCTTGAGATACGGGGCCCCAAACTCGTTTCGGAAAATGTATTTCTCTGCTGCAGCTTGACTCAAGTATAAGCCGAGGGGGGCGTTTTCAACACAAAAAAAAGTGCTGAAAAACTCGGCTTATACTCGAGTATATACGGTAATCTATGTTTAGCACTTCCGCCTGGCAACAAAAGTGTCATTGGTTTGAATCTCAACCATGGCAATATCTGCATGGAGTTTGCATGTTCTCCCTGTGCCTGCTTGGTCCAGTTTCCTCTGGGTAGCCTGGCTTCCTCCAACACTCCAAAGACATGTTGGTAGGTTCTTTGTCTCTGGTCTGAATTGTCCCTAGTATACGTATGCATGCATGTATAGTTGTGGCCAAAAGTTTTGAGAATGACACAAATAATTATTTTCACAAAGTCTGCTGCTTCAGTGTTTTTAGATCTTTTTGTCAGATGTTACTATGGTGTACTGGAGTATAATTACAAGCATTTTATGGACTCATGTATACTGCTGCTGGTAAACAGACGTTCAGAGGCAGTTGGATGCTTTTTTCAGCTGCCCCTGAACTCATCCAATGTTATCTTATGTGACCATGTACACAGTTTTGGTTACGGTCGTTTTTAGGCAGTTGCGTTTAACAGCCTTACTTTAAAGGCAAAAAAATGAGTTCAGACCCCGAAGATTTCCACGTTTCAGATGCTAGACTAGGCTAATTGCGGTACCGGCATTTAGCCGCGTTTTCGTTTATAAGCGCTTTTAAAGGTTCCCTATTTTTTTTACATTAAAAATCTAAAAAATGATAGCAAATGATGAATAACCATTAAAAAATGTTTTAAAAAATTGTAATTGCTTGCAATGATTAATAAACCAGTTATATACCCTAATGAGCCCATGATCCAATCCAATACACCACTAGCATTGCTGTTATCCAAAGTGTAATTGGAATTTGACCCATATGTTAGATTTGAACAAGCAACTAGTGGCAGGTGACGTGGGAAGTGGACAATCCGCAACGTGTGGCAGGTGACGTGGAAAATGACAATCTGCAACTTGTGGCAGGTGACGTGACAAGTGGACAATCCACAACTTGTGGCTGGTGACATTGCAAATGACAATCCGCAACTTGTAGTAGGTGAAGTGGCAAGTGGACAATCTGCAACTTGTGGCAAATAACATTCTGCATCTTGTGACAGGTGACGTGACAAGTGACAATCCACAAAATGTGGCAGGTGACGTGGCAAGTGGACAATCCGCAACTTGTGACAGGTGACGTGGCAAGTGGACAGTCCGCAACTTGTGGCAGGTGACGTGGCAAGTGGACAATCTGCAACTTGTGGCAGGTGACGTGGCAAATGACAATCCGCAACGTGTGGCAAATGACAATCTGCAACTTGTGGCAGGTGACGTGGCAAGTGACAATCTGCAACGTGTGGCAAGTGACAATCTGCAACGTGTGGCAAGTGACAATCTGCAATGTGTGACAATCTGCAACGTGTGGCAATCTGCAACGTGTGGCAATCTGCAACGTGTGGCAATCTACAACGTGTGGCAATCTGCAACGTGTGGCAATCTGCAACGTGTGGCAAGTGACAATCTGCAACGTGTGGCAAGTGACAATCTGCAACGTGTGGCAAGTGACAATCTGCAACGTGTGGCAAGTGACAATCTGCAACGTGTGGCAAGTGACAATCTGCAACGTGTGGCAAGTGACAATCTGCAATGTGTGGCAAGTGACAGTCTGCAACGTGTGGCAAGTGACAGTCTGCAACGTGTGGCAAGTGACAGTCTGCAACGTGTGGCAAGTGACAATCCGCAACGTGTAGCAAATGACGTGACAAGTGGACAATCCGCAACTTGTGGCTGTGACATTGCAAGTGACAATCCGCAACTTGTGGCAGGTGACGTGGCAAGTGGACAATCTGCAACTTGTGGCAGGTGACGTGGCAAATGACAATCTGCAACTTGTGGCAGGTGACGTGGCAAATGACAATCTGCAACTTGTGGCAGGTGACGTGGCAAATGACAATCCGCAACTTGTGACAGGTGACGTGGCAAATGACAATCCGCAACTTGTGACAGGTGACGTGACAAATGACAATCCGCAACGTGTGGCAGGTGACGTGGCAAATGACAATCCGCAACGTGTGGCAGGTGACGTGGCAAATGACAATCCGCAACGTGTGGCAGGTGACGTGGCAAATGACAATCCGCAACGTGTGGCAGGTGACGTGGCAAATTACAATCCGCAACTTGTGGCAGGTGATGTGGCAAATTACAATCCGCAACTTGTGGCAGGTGATGTGGCAAATTACAATCCGTAACTTGTGGCAGGTGATGTGGCAAATGACAATCCGCAACTTGTGGCAGGTGACGTGGCAAATTACAATCCGCAACTTGTGGCAGGTGACGTGGCAAGTGGACAATCCGCAACTTGTAGCAAGTGACAATCTGCAACGTGTGGCAAGTGACATTCCGCAACTTGTGGCAAGTGACAATCCGCAACGTGTGGCAAGTGACAATCCGCAACGTGTAGCAAATGACGTGACAAGTGGACAATCCGCAACTTGTGGCTGGTGACATTGCAAGTGACAATCCGCAACTTGTGGCTGGTGACATTGCAAGTGACAATCCGCAACTTGTGGCAGGTGACGTGGCAAGTGGACAATCTGCAACTTGTGGCAGGTGACGTGGCAAGGCAAGTGGACAATCCGCAACTTGTGACAGGTGACGTGGCAAATGACAATCCGCAACTTGTGACAGGTGACGTGGCAAATGACAATCCGCAACGTGTGGCAGGTGACGTGGCAAATGACAATCCGCAACGTGTGGCAGGTGACGTGGCAAATGACAATCCGCAACGTGTGGCAGGTGACGTGGCAAATGACAATCCGCAACGTGTGGCAGGTGACGTGGCAAATGACAATCCGCAACGTGTGGCAGGTGACGTGGCAAATGACAATCCGCAACTTGTGGCAGGTGACGTGGCAAATGACAATCCGCAACTTGTGGCAGGTGACGTGGCAAGTGGACAATCCGCAACTTGTGGCAAGTGACAATCCGCAACGTGTGGCAAGTGACATTCCGCAACGTGTGGCAAGTGACAATCCGCAATGTGTGGCAAGTGACAATCTGCAATGTGTGGCAAGTGACAATCTGCAATGTGTGGCAAGTGACAATCTGCAACGTGTGGCAAGTGACAATCTGCAACGTGTGGCAAGTGACAATCTGCAACGTGTGGCAAGTGACAATCTGCAACGTGTGGCAAGTGACAATCTGCAACGTGTGGCAAGTGACAATCTGCAACGTGTGGCAAGTGACAATCTGCAACGTGTGGCAAGTGACAATCTGCAACGTGTGGCAAGTGACAATCTGCAACGTGTGGCAAATGACGTGACAAGTGGACAATCTGCAACTTGTGGCAGGTGACGTGGCAAATGACAATCCGCAACTTGTGACAGGTGACGTGGCAAATGACAATCCGCAACTTGTGACAGGTGACGTGGCAAATGACAATCCGCAACTTGTGGCAGGTGACGTGGCAAATGACAATCCGCAACTTGTGGCAGGTGACGTGGCAAATGACAATCCGCAACTTGTGGCAGGTGACGTGGCAAGTGGACAATCCGCAACTTGTGGCAAGTGACAATCTGCAACGTGTGGCAAGTGACATTCCGCAACGTGTGGCAAGTGACAATCCGCAACGTGTGGCAAGTGACAATCTGCAATGTGTGGCAAGTGACAATCTGCAATGTGTGGCAAGTGACAATCTGCAACGTGTGGCAAGTGACAATCTGCAACGTGTGGCAAGTGACAATCTGCAACGTGTGGCAAGTGACAATCTGCAACGTGTGGCAAGTGACAATCTGCAACGTGTGGCAAGTGACAATCTGCAACGTGTGGCAAGTGACAATCTGCAACGTGTGGCAAGTGACAATCTGCAACGTGTGGCAAGTGACAATCTGCAACGTGTGGCAAGTGACAATCTGCAACGTGTGGCAAATGACGTGACAAGTGGACAATCTGCAACTTGTGGCAGGTGACGTGGCAAATGACAATCCGCAACTTGTGACAGGTGACGTGGCAAATGACAATCCGCAACTTGTGACAGGTGACGTGGCAAATGACAATCCGCAACTTGTGACAGGTGACGTGGCAAATGACAATCCGCAACTTGTGGCAGGTGACGTGGCAAATGACAATCCGCAACTTGTGGCAGGTGACGTGGCAAGTGGACAATCCACAACTTGTGGCAAGTGACAATCTGCAACGTGTGGCAAGTGACAATCCGCAACGTGTGGCAAGTGACAATCCGCAACGTGTGGCAAGTGACATTCCGCAACGTGTGGCAAGTGACAATCCGCAACGTGTGGCAAGTGACAATCCGTAACTTGTGGCAAGTGACACGCTAAATACAAGTACACTGCTGCTCTCTCAGCTGCTGCTACTCACTCTGGTCTCACAAAATGGCTGAAATAGTTAAACAATACTGTTTTTTGAGCTTGGGGAGGGTCTTGCGATGTTATTTCAACTAAACGCTTCTAGACGCAAACGCGGCTAAATGGGCGTTTTAAACGCCTGTTTCAAGGTGTAAAAAAAAATCGTTCAGAGGACTTTGCCTCAGCGTCCCGTGTACATGGAGCCTATAAATGTCAGACTTTTATTGACAATTACATTAGGTTTATGCAAAAAGTGAATATTTGCAGTGTTGACCCTTCTTTTTCAAGACGTCTGCAATTCACCCTGGCACGCTGTCAATCAACTTCTGGGCCACATCCTGAATGATGGTAGCCCATTCTTGCATAATGAATGCTTGGAGTTTGTCATAATTTGTGGGGTTTTTGTCTGGGGAGTTTCCTGGCCATGGACTTAAAATTTTGATGTTTTGTTCCCCAAGCCACTTAGTTATCACTTTTGCCTTACAGCAAGCTGCTCCATCATGCTGGAAAAGGCATTGTTCATCACCAACCTGTTCTTGTATGGTTGGGAGAAGTTGCTCTCGGAGGATGTTTTTGTACCATTCTTTATTCATGGCTGTGTTCTTGGGCAGAATTGTGAGTGAGCCCACTCCCTTGGTTGAGAAGGAACCTCACACATGATGGTCTCAGGATGCTTTACTGTTGGCATGACACAGGACTGATGGTAGCGTTCACCTTTGCTTCTCTGGACAAGGTTTTTTCTGGATGCCCCAAACAATCGGAAAGGGGATTCATCAGGGAAGGTGCCTTTATCCCAGTCCTCGGCAGTCCAATCCCTGTACCTTTTGCAGAATATCAGTCTGTCCCTGATTTTTTTCCTGGAGAGAAGTTCCTTCTTTGTTGTCCTTGACACCAGACCATCCTCCAAAAGTCTTCTCCTCACTGTGCATGTAGATGTACTCACACCTGTCTGCTGCCATTCCTGAGCAAGCTCTGCACTGGTGGTGCCCCGACCCCACAGCTGAATCAACTATAGGAGACGGTCCTGGCACTTGCTGGACTTTCTTGGGTGCCCTGAAGCCTTCTTCACAAATGCAGTGAAAATGTTTTTTTATGGGATTAAATTCATTTTCATGGCAAAGAGGGACTTTGCAATTAATTGCAATTCATCTAATCACTCTTCATAACATTCTGGAGTTATGCAAATTGCCATCAGAACAATTGAGGCAGCAGACTTAGTAAAAATTTATATTTGTGTTATTCTCAAAACTTTTGGCCACGGCTGTAAGTTAGGGACCTTAGATTGTACGTTCCTTGAGGGCGGGAACTGATGTGAATGTACAATACATATGTGAAGCACTGCGTATATTGACAGCCCTATATAAGTACCTGAAATATATAAAATAATCTACTTAGTGGGGACACAAAGTGGTTGTTGCTGTCTGTGCCTCTGATAAAGTCGTTCTGCTTGCTTTTCTCCTACAACACACAAGTTTCAATCCATTCCCACTCATTTCAATGCAGATGAATGTCTTGGCTGGAATTCTAGCCTCAGTGAAGTGCAACTGAACAGTCCGTGTGTGTAAAATTGTTCTTATCTCTTATCCCCAGCCCTATTTTTAAAGCAGACCTTCGGGTAATTTTCCATGTCTGCATGGAAAAATTTGTTACAGTCCTCTGCAAGTAAAACTGGCCTTACAGGGATCGAAAATCCATGTATGGAGGTTCCCGTTCATGAGATGTTGATGTATTGATAGACTTTTCATGAATGGGCTTGTTGAACAATCTCTGCTTGATCAGTGCATGCAGCCAATGAGACATAGCACTGATCAGGAGAGCTGCCAAAATACAAAGACACAATGGGGAGGAATTCACCGTCCACCTCGAATATGTGGATGGGGAAATTGGCTGTTTTATTTATTTATTTTTTTTTTATTTAGTCAGCTGGCTGAATGAAAAAAAAAATCAGAGTAATGTTTGGCCAGCTAAAGGGGCATAAAGCCCATCTCTGGGCAACTTTAGGTAGCTAAGCAGCCTATCACCAGAGCCACCAGCTCCTCGGTCTTATCTGCTCAGTGATCAGACTGCAGCACTCTAATTTTGTAACAAGTCACAAAGGGGTTCATTTACTAAAGTCAAATCCACTCTGCGCTACAAGTGCACTCGGAAGTGCAGTCGCTGTAGATCTGAGGGGAAGCTCTGCTGATTTTATCATCCGATCATGTGCAAGCAAAAATTCTGTTTTTTATTTTCCTTGCATGTCCACCTCGGATCTACAGAGGCTGCACTTCCAAGTGCACTTGTAGCGCAAAGTAGATTTGCCTTTAGTGAATAACCCCCAAAGTGAGAGGCTGCAGGTGCTGATGATCTGTGTTCGACATTTGTGAACACAGCTGAGAACTGTGCAGGCACAAGAATTTACATGACATGTCATCTCTGTACCGGCATCTTAATTTCAAAGAATAGATGACCCTGGGTGGTGCAAAGAAGATAAAGGCATTGATATGGGAAGCACTGTGATCTATGTGATTTAGTAATAAAATACCTGACAGTATTACACTTACACTATATTTTGCACGCATGCCCTTAACATAAAAATATATCTGAAGTCAGGTCCACTTTAGGATCTGAAGGTTTTTCTGGTGATCACCTCTAATTGCTCACTCATTGTTCAAACAGATTTTAAAGCAAGTTTATACAGTGGAACCTCGGATTGCGAGTAACGCGGTTAACAAGCGTTTTGCAGTACGAGCACTTAAAAATCGTAACTCGGTTTGCGAGTGTTGTCTCGCAAAACGAGCATGATTCAGGCCAAAACGGTGTGCAGTACCGCTTTTGGCCTGAGGTGGGGGGGGGGGGCGGAGATTAGCAGAGCCGAATGTCACGTTCGGAAATGCACGGAAAGGCCCGTCTGACCTCAGCAAATCTCGGGTAGGAAGTCTTTCCGAGGTTTGCCGAGGTCAGCCGAAGTGTCCTTGGGCCTTTTCGGACGTTTCCGAGGCTCTCCGGTGCCCCCACCTCTGGCCGCATGCGGTATTGCATCCCATTGAAGTCAATGCGGAACAAATTATTTTAGTTTCCATTGACTTCAATGTGAAAACTCGCTTTGATATGCGAGTACTTTGGATTACGAGCATACTCCTGGAACGGATTATGCTCGTAATCCAAAGTTCCATTGTATATAGGTACAGTAATTTTGAATAAACATATAAGGCTGGCCAAAATGTTTTTTTGTTTTTTTTTTTTTTTGTTTGTTTTTTACTATTTTGGGCCAGTTTTCCTTAGATAATAAAAACAAATCAGAAGATTTCCATTACTATTTACCACCATATAAAAGCCCAATTTGTCCTGAAAAAAAATATGGTATAATCCGCCTGAATGCACAAAGTAGTTGTGTTGATATGTACGGTTTTACTAACGCATGTCAAAGTTTCAAAACTGGGCTTATGCATTAGGCTGCATTCACACCTGAGCATATTGATTTTTGCCGTGATTTTGTACAAGTCAAAAGGTCACCAATGTAAAAATTAGTAAAACGCCTGTAATCTGCCTAAAAAGAAGCTCATGTACATTTTTGAGCTTCAGGCATTTTGGTTCAGGCGACAGAACACTCAGATGTGAACAGAGGCCATTCAAATGAATGGAATTTTGCTTGTTGGGTGTTTTGGAACTTTTGAGATGAGCGTTTTACTGATCGTGAGTCGGTCGGCTGCTGGTTTTTCAGCATGCACATCCGATAAAAGCCGGCCGAACGGCCAGTTTCTATCGGAAAGACCAACATACACATGAGCAGAATGTGGGCCGGTGCTTTTTGTACCGGCAAATGTCTCTCGACATTCTGCCTGTGTGTACGGGGCTTAAGGTGCGAAGGGGTTAAGATTAATTTTGAACTTTTCTTTCTGTTACTTTAAGGTCATGTCCCCATGTTCTTGATTTATACCTTTATATTGAAAATACAGCGGAACCTTGGATTACGAGCATAATCCATTCCAGGAGAATGCTTGTAATCCAAAGAACTCGCATATCAAAGCGAGTTTCCCCATAGAAGTCAATGGAAACAAAGATAATTCGTTCCGCATTGACTTGTATTGCATGCAATACCACATGTGGCCAGAGGTGGGGGGGCGCCGGAGAGACTCGGAAATACTTGGGATAGCTCGGCCGAACTCGGAAATACTTGGGAACGGAACGTCTTTCAAAACGCTCATTAACCGCGTTACTCGTTAACCAAGGTTCCGCTGTACTGTTCTCCTCAACCTTATTCACAACCATAAAGTGATACTAAACACACACTGTTTAACTTACATTGTCCCTTCTATGTGGATGATGGAACTGTAATTATTTTAAATAATATATAGAAGTACCTTTTTCCTAATCGATGTACAGCTGTCACATGACCCAGATCTTTCCTTGCCTGTCCAGGAGGAGCTTCTAGTCCTCTGCTGCTGGTCACATGTTCAAAATAAAAAAACAGCCTTTGCAATACAGAGTAAACATAAATAATATCAATGAACTGTTTGAAATTGGCAAACAAATATATATTTGAAATCAAATCTTTATTATTTTGTGGAAATAACATGGTGTTAGTTTCTGTCAGTCACAGGCTGTGTCGCGCCCCTCCAGCCTGCGTCTTAGAATAAGAGGGCTAAAAGCCACCATGTAATTACCCCCCCCCATTGTGGTTAGTTGGTATGGCGGAGGGAGAGAGGGAGTGGGCTCTCCTTTACCACTGTGTATACGCCCACATGTGTGACTCTATAGTCACATGGGCTGCTCAGATGTAATGGAGAGGAAGTGCACAGCATAGAAAATCGCTGAAAACTGAGCATGTGCAGAGCTGCCACCACAGCTGCAAAATCTCTAGATGAACTGGGGACATGGAAAGAAGGTGGAGAACAGGATCAACCAGTTTTTTTGCAGAATACAGAGAACAAATATAGTGACCGAGTATGTACAGCCATACAGCATTTATTAATAGTTTTTTCATGATTAGGGTTTTTTGACATTTTAATATATTAGTCCCCCTCTTTACTCAGACTGTACAAATTAAGTTCCTACAGTCTCTTCCTGATATGTTTCATCTCCCAGACCTTTTACCATTTTTGCTGCCTGTTTCTGGATTTGTTCCATCTTGTCAATATAATTTTGTAAGTGAGATCTCCAATACTGGACACAGTATTCTAAATGCAGTCTCACTAAAGATCTGTATAGAGGAATCAGGACCTCCTTCCTCTTGTTAGCGATCCCTCTAAAGATAACTAAAGATCTACATAGAGGAATTTAAAGTGGAGTTCCACCCAAAAATGGAACTTCCACTTTTTGGATTCCTCCCCCCCTCCGGTGTCACATTTGGCACCTTTCAGGGGGGAGGAGGGAGCAGATACCTGTCTAATACAGGTATTTGCTCCCACTTCCTGGCATAGCTCACCGCAGGGCTTGCGGTGACCTATGCCACTTCTGGCGCCTACCCCGTCCTCCCCCGCTGTATTCTGTGAGGCACAGAACACAGCAGGGACCTGAGAGGACACGCAGCACGACTCGCGCATGCGCAGTAGGGAACCAGGAAGTGAAGCCGCACGGCTTCACTTCCTTATTCCCTTACCGAGGATGGCGGCGGCAGTAGCCGAGAGCCGAAGGACGGATCGGCTTCGGCTGCCGACATCGCGGGCTCCCTGGACAGGTAAGGGTCCATATATTAAAAGTCAGCAGCTGCAGTATTTGTAGCTGCTGGCTTTTAATATTTTTTTTTCAGCAGACCTCCACTTTAATGCACAAAAACACAATATTAAACCCAATCGTTTGGTAAAAAATAAGACCATGTTACACAGAGTACAGTAAATGGATATTATTATTATTTATTATTATACAGGATTTATATAGCGCCAACAGTTTACGCAGCGCTTTACAACTTGAGGGTAGACAGTACAAATACAATACACTTTGATACAGTAGGAATCAGAGGGCCCTGCTCCTTAGAGCTTATCAGACATGTCACTCTTTAAAATTGAGCACGCCCATAGAACCGCGACAAACTACGTACAGTATATATTCCATAGACGACACTTTGAAAGCCTTTATAGGTTATCACTTTAGATTTACACAGGAGGTCTATTGTTACAATTATTGCTCTCATTCTGATGTTCGTGGTGATGCCTCACATGTGTGGTGCGTAATTACGTTGTGTAATTTTCGCCTTTGCGCACAAGCACGGGAGGATGGGAGCGCTTTAAAACCTTTTTTTTATTCTTTATTTTGATTTTTACACTGTAACTTTAATTTTTTGATAACTCATTTTTTTATCACGAGGAATGTAAACATCCCATGTGATAGCAACAGGCAGTGACAGGTCCTCTTTACTGAGACATCTGGGGTCTGTTAGTCGTCAGATCTCTCTGCTCTTAAAAGCTTCGGCTCTTTACAAGATTATGATCTGAGGCTTTTTTTTAAACCAGTAATGGTTTGTCTATAACTGGGTACGTGTGGGAAGTATTTAACTGCTTGCCGACCAGCCGCCGTCATTATACTGCGGCAGGTTGGCACGGCTGCGCGAATCACCGTAGGTGTACATTGGCCGCTTTAGGGGGCGCCCACGCCGCCGAAGCTGATGCGCATGGCCGGCGGCTGCGATGTCCGCCCGCGATTGCTCCTCAGAGAGCCAACACGGGGATCTTTACAGATCCCCGTTCTGTCAGGAAAGTAGAGAGAGAATTGCTGTTTCTAGTGATCAGGAACAGCGATCTCTCTCTCTGTACTCCCAGTCACTCCCCTCCCCCCACAGTTAGAAACATCTCCCAGGGAACACATTTAACCCCCTTGATCTACCCCTTCCCTGCCAGTGACCTTTATACAGTAATCAGCGGCTATTTTTTTTTTAGCTCTGATCGCTGTATAAATGTCAATGGTCCCAAAAAAGTGTCAAACGTGTCCGATCTGTCTGCCGCAATGTCGTAGTCCTGCTAGAAAAAAATCACTGATCACTGCCATTACTATCCCCTATTTTGTAGACGCTATAACTTTTGCACAAACCAATCAATATACACTTATTGGGATTTTTTTTTTCCACAAATATGTAGAATACTACATATTGGCCTAAACTGATGAAGAAATTTATTTTTTTTATTTGTTTTTTGGGTATTTATTATAGCAAAAAGTAGAAAATATATTTTTATTTTTTCAAAATTGTCTTTTTTTTTTTTTGGTTTATTTAAAGCGCAAAAAAAAAAAAAAAACTGCAGAGGTGATCAAATACCACCAAAAGAAATCTCTATTTATGGGGAAAAAAAGGACATACATTTTGTTTGTGTACAACGTCGCACGGCCGCGCAATTGTCAGTTAAAGCGATGTTTTGCCGTATCGCATCGCAAAAAATGGCCTGGTCATAAAGGGGGTAAATCCTTCTGGGGCTGAAGTGGTTACCTAACCAAAAGGAAGCAAATAACAGTTCATAGTTAGGGGCTTGCATACACTTGCACATTTATTGAGAGGAATTTCAGTGTTTTTGCTTTCACCGCCTTCATTTTTTTTTTTCCAATAACTTTTAGCCCTCATGCACACAGGCTGTTAAAAAAAAATGTTATGAAAACGCCAGTATCTTTGCAGTGATTTTTTTAGTCCTCATGCACACGGACGTTTTTACAGCTGCTTTTTTGAGCTTTTTTTGCAGCTTAAAAAGGCCTGTCTATGTTAGTCTATGGCTTCATGCCCACCTAGGCGTTTTTGAGCTGCAAGTGGCATAGGCGTTTTTAAGCTGTAAAAAAAACCCAGGACCAGTGGGTTCTGAGAGACGTTTTTTAGCTGTAAAAACGCTCTAACGCTGAAAAACGCTCAAAAACGCTTCATTCACCAACGTTTTTTAGCGTTTTTGATCCATTGAAAAAAAAAAAAAAAAAAGTTGAAAAAAAAAAAAACGCGGAAAAACGCTCAAAAACGCTAAAACCGCTATTGCAAAAACGCTGTAAAACGCTGAAAAAAGCTGAAAAAAGTTAAAAAAAATCACTGCAAAGATACTGGCGTTTTCATAACGTTTTTTTAACAGCCTGTGTGCATGAGGGCTTAAACTTTTTTCAGCGTTTTTGCAATAGCGGTTTTTAGCGTTTTTCGAGCGTTTTTCCGCGTTAGCGTTTTTTGAGCGTTTTTTTTTTTTTTCAAATTTTTTTTTTTTTTTTTTTTTTTCTTCAATGGATCAAAAACACTAAAAAACGTTGGTGAATGATGTTTTTGAGCGTTTTTCACCGTTTTTCAGCATTAGAGCGTTTTTACAGCTGAAAAACGTCTCTCAGAACCCACTGGTCCTGGTTTTTTTTTACAGCTTAAAAACGCCTATGCCACTTGCAGCTCAAAAACGCCTAGGTGGGCATGAAGCCATAGACTAACATAGACAGGCCTTTTTAAGCTGCAAAAAAAGCTCAAAAAAGCAGCTGTAAAAACGTCTGTGTGCATGAGGACTTATTAGAGATTTTGCATGTATACAAACAAACAAATATTGACTAAAAAAAAAAACATGATAGAAATAAAAGAAAAAAAAAATACCGGTGTTCAAAACACCATCAAAACTTCACATGCCATCGCATTTCACCACCTTTATAGTGTCTGTTACCCCAACATTTCATTGTCCTGGTATGTGTCTGATATGATATGTGTCTGTTGTACTTGTTTTATGTAGTATCCTGTTCTCTTTACATTGCTTCCTTTTGTGCGAAATACCTGCTGATCCCGCCCACCAGTGTTAATTTTGGCAGCAAATTTCAATTTAGTTTTAGTCTTAGTCTTAGGACTAAAATGGCATTTTAGTTTTAGTCCCATTTTAGTCTTCTGCAATTGTTTTAGTTTTAGTCGTATTTAGTCGACTAAATCTCCAGTACATTTTAGTCGCCGAAAACTCATTTTAGTCATCTAAAACCTAATGGGTGTAATTAAATTGTAATGCATTAGTTAACATTTCTCTACAATTTCAAAACTCATTATATACTTCTGGAGTGAAATATCTCATATATTATTTAAGGTATTGAGGTATGAACATGCACTACAGACCAGTGTTAATTTTGAAGTCAAATTTCAATTTAGTCTTAGTCTTTTGACCAAAATGCCATTTTATTTTTAGTCCCATTTTAGTCTTTTGACTAAAACCCCATTTAGGTTTTAGTTGTATTTTAGTCATATAGTTTTAGTTGTATTTTTGTCAACTAAAATAGTATTCATTTAGTCGACAAAACTAACACTGCCATCCACTTGCTTTCCTGTTTCCAACTAACCATGCTATGGAAGCACATCCATCCCAGCATGGTCAGTTTTCTAATTGCATTCTTACTTGGGAGCACAGCCTGCCTGTCCTCCAATGAACAGATTTGTGCTGACACACCCCCCCCCCCCCCCCAGCACAGCCAACCATTCACTGGGAAGATCAGTGTGCTGCTGTTCTGTGCCTCCTGCTGACCCACACCCCTGCAGACTGCACCCCAACTCTCAGCCCCTTATGTAGCTGGGAACGTATAACAAAAAGTATTTGTGTGTGTGTGTATATAATGGGCTGTTTTACAAGGGTTCACATATACAGTGAAGAAGGTATACCTGGACCTCATGTGTCTCATAATTGGAAGGGGAAATGCTTTATTTTTCTGATGTTTTGTATTATTACAGCCCTTTTTCTAATTCAGTGACAATGTACAAGCTAAATATAAGAAAACTATTTACATTCGCCGCCGTGAGATCTCATCAGTTGTATCATCCCTGATTTTATAATGTACTTTCAGCCCTATTTCTAATTATTATTGACAAGAAGATATTTATTTTCCCCATATTGAGCATTTTATACCTCTCAGTTATATTAGGGCAGTATATTTTGCTCCTCATTTTAAAGTGGTGTAAAACTTCTGCTGTTTTCCTGCCGGTGAATTGGCGTTCTGGGAGGATGTATCCACGCGTCACATACCGTATTGATGTCTTTTTTCAGGTCTCGTAAGTCCGTGCCGTTCGTACACGCTTGTGTTGTTTGCTTTGTAGATGTCTTTTTGCAACTTATTTTTAAATTATTAGTATTGATTTTTCTTTTTACGTTGCTGTCAACTTTATATATTGGAGTGGACAGCACTGTAGTTTGGCTCGGCAAACATCACACACATAAAAACAAAAGATCTGATTGTCAGCTCTGCACTGTCGAGCGAGTAAAGAGAATAGTAGATGGAGTAATACAGGAATGTTAAGAGCACTCTTCCTTATTCCTAAGTTGCGTTGGATGTTAGCGCGCTTGTGTTTTTAACCGCTTCAGCCCCGGAAGATTTGGCTGCCGAATGACCGGGCCATTTTTTGCAATTCGGCACTGCGTCGCTTTCACTGGCAGGTGCGCTGTCGTGCGACGCTGCACCCAAACAAAATTGACGTCCTTTTTTTCCCACAAATAGAGCTTTCTTTTGGTGGTATTTGATCACCTTTGCGTTTTTTTTTTTTTTTTTGCGCTATAAACAAAAAGAGACAATTTTGAAAAATACACAATATTTTTTGTACTTTTTGCTATAATAAAGATCCCCATTTTTTCTTTTTAAAAAAAGCTAATTTTTTCTCAGTTTAGGTTGATATGCATTCTTCTACATATTTCTGGTAAACAAAAAATCGCAATAAGCATATATTGATTGGTTTGCGCAAAGTTATAGTGTCTACAAAATAGGGGATAGATTTATAGCATTTTTATTATTTTGTATTTTTTTTTTTTTTTTTTTTTTACTAGTAATGGTGGCGATCTGCGATTTTTATCGGGACTGCGACATTATGGCGGACACATCGGACACTTTTGACACATTTTTGGGACCATTGGCATTTGTACAGTGTTCAGTGCTATAAAAATGCACTGATTACTGTATAAATGTCACTGGCAGGGAAGGGGTTAACACTAGGGGGCGATCAAGGGGTTAATAGTGTTCCTTCTCTGTGTTCTAACTGAAGGGGGGGAGGGGACTGTGTAGGGGAGATGACAGATCGTTGTTCATACTTTGTATGAACACACGATCGGTCTCTTCTCCCCTCAGAGAACTGGGATCTGTGTGTTTATACACACACAGATCCCACGTTCTCGATGTGTCACGAGTGATCACGGGAGCGTGGCTGTCATCGCGCCCGCTGGGCACTCGCATCGGTTTCCGGGGGCGAGCAGCGGGTGCGCGTCCCTAGTGGCCACAGGGTGAAGCGACATAATATAACGTTGTTTCACCCAGCGGTGCCATTCTGCCACAGTAAAACTGCGGCGGCTGGTCTGCAAGTGGTTAATTTTATGTATAATTTTTTTTTATAACATGTCAGTTGGACCTATGTTGATGGCATGTGGTAGTTTTTTTTTTAATTTTTTTTTTTTCAACCTTCTTACAAAGTGTTCTTAAGTTCAAACGAGAAAATATTCTAGCCAGACTAGTTACAGTGAAGTGTGCTGAAAGGAACTAGAAATCCTTCCACTAAGCCAGTGGTAAAACAGAAAGTTATTTTGGCCATAACTCTCCTGTGGGTCACAGGGGTGCACTTAGTTCTGCACTTCTGTGACCCATATTCAGTCAACAGCTAAAGTTTGCTGTCAGGTGATGTCACAGAGTCCAGGCTCTGTGGGGATCCCGACTATAATGTTGGGATCCGGTCAGATCCCTGACCGGCAGTTGGCTCAGCCTCTCTCCGCTTTCACAGTTTGGCACTCCACTGAGTACTGATGGGGCAGAGCACGGAGCGTAGACTGACAGACACATCTCAGTGCTCAGAGCGGACATGAGTGATCGGTGGTCTTTGAGCACTCCGTTTTCAGTGTTGAGCCACCAGGGCAGCCATGTATCCTATACAGATACTGTTGCGCTTTGTATATGTTTTGTTGTAAACCAACCTTTAAGCAGATAAGACTTTCTACAAATTAAATCAATTCCATCTATCTGATCAAGATATCCCCAGAAAAAGTAAATTAATAAAATGAACACCATATGTGAACCAAGCATAATAGGTCCATCCATGCATTGTATCAACCAAAATGTCTCTGGTGCATCCTTCCACCTTATCACATACAGCCTCTTACAAAACCCCAAATCATAAGTGGTCTAAACGAGTTCAGAGTTATGTGGACCTAGTTGTTAAGCCTTCACAGAGGAACCACAAGGAGCACCAGCAGGAATGGAACTATGTATCTTCTCCACCTCGATAGTATCATTGCAGTGGGGGTGTTATACTATAGAAGCTGTCACTGGCTTTTTTTCGGTCGCTGTGATACTGCCGAGGTGGAGAAGATGCATAGTTCTATTCCTGCTGGTGCTCCTTGTGGTTCCTCTGTGAACACTCATCAGCTAGGTCCACACACCTCTGAGCTTGTTTAGACCACCTATGATTTGGGGTCTTGGATTTTGGTAGGAGGCTGTATGTGATAAGGTGGAGGGATGCACCAGAGACATTTTGGTTGACACAATGCACGGGTGGACTTATTACACAAAGTTCACATATGGTGTTAATTTTATTTTATACATTTTTCAATTGTTTTCCAGTGATATTTTGATTGGCTAGATGGAACTGATGATTTAATTTGTAGAAAGTTTTTATTTGCTTAACCACTTCAGTACCGGCGTATTGTAATATGACGTCCACAGATGGCATCTCCCATCCTGGGTGGACGTCATATGACGGCCTCGGGTTCCCGGCTGTCTAGGGGGCGCCCGCGCGCCGCGTTTCTCGGGACCCGGTGCGTGTGCCCGGCGGGCCGCGATGTCCGCCGGGCACCCGCGATTGCCCGTTAACCGGGCCGGACCGTGGATCTTTGTGTGTAAACACACAGATCCACGTCCTGTCAGGTGAGAGGAGAGCGATCTGTGTTCCCAGTACAGCGGAACACTGATCGGTCTCCTCCCCTTGTGCGTCCCCTCCCCCTACAGTTAGAAGCATTCCCTAGGAAACACATTTAACCCCTCCCCACCCCCTAGTGGTTAACCCCTTCACTGCCTGTCACATTTACACAGTAATCAATGCAATTATATAGCATTGATCGCTGTATAAATGTGAATGGTCCCAAAAATGTGTCAAAAGTGTCCGATGTGTCCGCCATAATGTCGCAGTCACGAAAAAAAATCGCGATCGCCGCTATTACTAGTAAAAAAAAAAAAAAAAAAAAATTTTTTTTTTTAAAAAATGCCATTAATCTATCCCGTATTTTGTAGACGCTATAACTTTTGCGCAAATCAATCAATCAATGGTTTACACTGAAATATATACACAGCACAACAGTATCTGTATAGGATATTTTTACTCATTTATTTGTTGAGTTCACAAGGGTTTAATTTATTTGATTACCTTTTAGCACTAAGCTTAGTTCTCTTAAAGACGAGGTCCGCCCACCACTGCAAAAATTAAAAGCCAGCAGCTGCACTTTATGCAGCTGCTGACTTTTAATAATCGGACACTTACCTGTCTGGGAGTCCAGCGATGTCGGCACAGCAGCTGTGGGGGGGCATGCTGCCTCATTGCGAGTAAGGGAACCCGGCAGTGTAGCCTTATGGCTTCACGCTGGGAACCCTACTATGCATGCACGAGGCTCTGCTCCTCTCTCCTACTGGCCCGGCGGAGGGAGCTCGGGCGGTGACGTCAATACCCGCAGCTGAGGCTCCCGAAATCCTGCCAACTGTCCCCCCCCCCCCCCCCGGGAAGGTGCCAAATGTTGCACCGGAGGGGGGAGGAGTACAACGAGCGGAAGTTCCACTTTTGGGTGGAACTCCACTTTAAGTAGGTAAGTAGCTATGTTTGGTGTTTATTTTGGATCCCGCATTTCTCTGTTAATCACAGTAGAGTCTTTTGAAACTTTTATCACAAATCGGAGAATAAGTAAAAAAAAAAAAAAAAAAATCACTAATTTCTACCCAAATCAGGCAGTGATCGGGTCATATCTATGGTTGCATTGAAAGCTGAGTTTGGAAGCCAATCCAGTATAGGCAACAGTAGCTAATTTTTAACATTCTAAAAGCACATCCTTCCATTCACAATAAAGGTCCCTTCAGACAGTGGCATTGCAGTAATGTGTGTTGATGCTTCACAGTCCTATTTATTTTGAATGGCTCCCAAACGCACCTTCACAGCATGTTTGGCATGGTGTACTGCATCGAAAAAATGGTGCAGGTAAGTTTTTTTGTTGGCGCTCTAGTGTGTTCCATCAAATTGATTGGTTACACACTTTAATATGCTTTCACTCCAAGCACGGGAGTGGACTGGTATGAAGCCAGACTAAAAGAAAAAGATAAGTTAAAGTGATACTAAAGTCTCGGTTCTTTTCATTTGGAAAAAAAACAAACATGTTATACTTACCTCTTCTGTGCAGTGGTTTTGCACAGAGCAGCCCCAATCCTCCTCTTCTCGGGTTCCTCAACAGCTCTTCTGCCCCCCCCCCGCTAAGTGCCCACCACAGCAAGCAGATTGCTGTGGGGGCACCTGAGCCGAGCTGCTACTCTGTGTGTCCATTCAGACACTGAGTCGTGGCCTGCTCCCACCCCCCTCTCTCCTCATTGGCTCACTGACTTTGACTGCAGCAGGAGCCAATGGCGCTCCGCTGCTGTTTTAGCCAATCAGGAGCGAGAGTCCCGGCCAGCCGAGTCTCTCATGCAACATCACTGGATATAGATGGGCTCAATTAATGGGGTGGGCAAATACATGGCAAATGAGGTTTAATGTAGAAAAGTTTTAAATAATGCATTTGGGTGGCAAAAATATGAATGCAATCTATACACTGGGGGGAGAACCCTCTGGGAAATCTAGGATGGAAAAGGACCTGGGGGTCCTAGTAGGTGGTAGGCTCAGCAATAGCATGCAATGCCAGGCTGCTGCTAACAAAGCAAACAGAATATTGGCATGCATTAAAAAGGGGATCAACTCCAGAGATAAAACGATAATTCTCCCGCTCTACAAGACTCTGGTCCGGCCGCACCTAGAGTATGCTGTCCAGTTCTGGGCACCAGTCCTCAGGAAGGATGTACTGGAACTGGAGCGAGTCAACAAAGCTAATTAAGGGTCTGGAGGATATTAGTTATGAGGAAAGGTTGCGAGCACTGAACTTATTCTCTCTGAAACAGAGACACTTGAGAGGGAATATGATTTAGATTTATAAATAACGTACTGGTGACCCCACAATGGGGATAAAACTTTTTTGCGGAAGGGAGTTTAACAAGACTCGTGGCCACTTATTAAATTTAGAAGAAAAGAGGTTTAACCTTAAACTACGTAGAGGGTTCTTTACTGTAAGAGCGGTAAGGATGTGTAATTCTCTTCCACAAGCAGTGGTTTTAGCAGGGGGCATCGATAATGTCTAAAAACGATTATATAAGCACCTGAACGACAACAACATACAGGGAAATACAATGTATTATTGACATAAAAGCACACACACAGGATGGACTTGTGTCTTTTTTTAACCTCACCAACTATGTAACTATTAGGGGGGCTGAGGGGGGCTGCTGCACACAGAAGATTTTTTATCTTAATGCATATAATGCATTAAGATAACAAAAACCCTTCTGCCTTTACAATCACTTTAAATAGTAGCTGTCACTTTTGCATTTTCCTATCTGGCTCCATGAATCAAGCTAGGGGTTGTCGTATGGGGAGGCAAAGGGGGGGACATTGATAGTTTGAACTTTTCTCACTTCCATCCTTCCAGAAACAAAGGATTTATTCCTAATTTTAGGATCGATAGCGCAGTCATAAAAATAATTCCTTTATGCCCCTAGGCCATCAAGAGCACATCTGGCTTACAGCACAGGTAATGCCTAATATCTTTATGCCATCTGTGTGCTGTGGAGGGGACATCATTTCCTGTCCTGGAGATAAGACAGGATATGAGAGGAAATGGCCCCAGAAAACGTGTATCCATTGTCACAACTGAAAATGTTCGATTTTTCCTCCAATTCAGTCTCTGCCTGGAGCAGGAACACAAACCACAATTAAAAATGAAATGGGCTCTGATCTGTCACTACTCTAAAGCCCAGTACACACGATCGGATTGTTGGCCAACAAAACTTGTCCAAAGTGCGTTGACCCAAACTTTTCTTGCATACATACGGTCACACAAATGTTGGCCAACAATTACGAACGTAGTGACAGACTATGTGGTTTTTCAGCTCTTTAGCGCCACCCTTTGGGCTCCTTCTGCTAATTTCGTGTTAGTAGAAGTTTGAGTGTTGATTTGCGCTTTTGTTTTCGCGTTTTTCATTTAGCACTTTTCATTTCGTGCTTTTCAGTATGTTTTTGAACGGCCGTTCATCAACCAGACATGTTGCGGAATCAGAGGAGAGAATTATTATTTATTATTGGCCTTGGAGTTATTGCTTTTGACATTTTTTTGGTTGAATAATAATGAATTGATTTGGTATATTTTCTATATTGTTGGATGCATAGAATACACTTTTTGGTTAAGTTCTATTGACAGATAGCATGTCTAATTTTATTTGTTTTCTTTTTTTAATGCACAATAAGAAAATTGTGTAGAATAATACTTGGCTATGTGTTTTACTTCAAATGACAGTTTGGGAGTAGGCAGTTACATTTAAAAAAATACAATGTAAAATTGACAAGGAACACCAACATAGTTGTATCTTTGTTCTTAAAATCCAAGGGATAATGGTGTTGTGGTAACTTGCCCAAATAAAAAAAAAAACATTATATTATTATTATATTGATATCACTAGAAAAAAAAAGCCTTTGAAAATTAGTTTGCAATAACTCAATCAGTATCACCAGCAAAGAAACTTCATTATTATCCCATTAAAAAAGAAGAGAATTGTGCGCTGTATTTGTTAATTCTTCATTATGAACGCTAGTTTACAAGACCGACCGCTTCTGGCTCGTCCTTGCTTCCAAGCATGCGTGTTTGTACTTTGGACGTTTGTCGAACGGACTTGTGTACACACGATCGGAAAATTCAACAACACATTTGTTGGCGGAAAATTTGAGAGCATGCCAACCAACATTTGTTGGCGGATAGTCCGACAACAATTGTCCGATGGAGCGTACACACGGTCGGATTGTCCGCCAACAACCTCACATCTAACATTTCTTGTCCGAAAGTCCGATTGTGTGTACGAGGCTTTAGGCTACTTTCACACTGGGGCGTTGGGGGCGTCGGCGGTAAAGCGTCGCTATGTTTAGCGGCGCTTTACCATAGTTTTTGTAGAGGTATTCGGGATGCTAGCGCAGCGCTTTTAACCCCCGCTAGCGGCCGAAAAAGGGTTAAAACTACCCGCAAAGCACAGCTGCAGCAGCGGTTTGGTGGCGCTGCCCATTGATTTCAAGGAGCGGTGTATACACTGCTCTGTCAGTGCTGCAAAGATGCGGCTTGCAGGACTTTTTTTTTTGGCCGTCCTGCCAGCGCTTTGATCCAGTGTGAAAGCACTCGGGCTTTCACACTGGAGTTAGAGGAGAGGCTCTTTGCAGGCGCTATTTTTAGCGATATGTGTGAAAGCAGCCTTAAACAAAAGATAAAAAAATAAACTCCAGTTTCGGCAACAAAATCACCCAGCATGTTCCAAAATAATATGAAAGCTCTGGCTGCAATACTCCAACTCTCCTGAACTATTCCCCACAAAAACACCGTCAAGTCTGCAGTTCGGCTTCCTTGTAAAATGACAGCAGTGTCATAGACACACCCCCCTGGAGTTGCGGCTCTATGTCGCTCTTGGCTCACAGTGAAATACTGTAGAGAGCAGCATGGACGTAATTATGCCTGAAGTATTAGATTGCCAATCTCTGCTGCAAAAAGATCATGTAAAGTGCCAGAAAGACAGCTGAAATTTTTGGGATTTGTAGCCGCTATGTATCAATGGATTAGAAAAAATATATGTACAGTGAGGGAAGTATTTAACCACTTCAGCCCCAGAAGATTTGGCTGCTGAATGACCAGGCCATTTTTTTGCGATTCGGCACTGTGTTACTTTAACTGCCAATTGCGCGGTCGTGCGACATTGCACCCAAACAAAATTGACATCCTTTTTTTCCCACAAATAGAGCTTTCTTTTGGTGGTATTTGATCACCTCTGTGGTTTTTATTTTTTGAGCTATAAACAAGAAAAGAGTGACAATTTTGAAAAAAACACAATATTTTGTACTTTTTGCTATAATAAATATTCCATTTTTTTTTTTTTTAAACAAATTTTTTCTCAGTTTAGGACGATGTGTATTCTTCTACATATTTTTGGTAATAAAAATCACAATAAGCGTATATTGATTGGTTTGCACAAAAGCAATAGTGTCTACAAAAATAGGGCATGGATTTGTAGCATTTTTATTATTATTATTATTTTTTTTACTAGTAATGGCGGATATCTGCGATCAGGACTGCGACATTATGGCGGACACATCAGACACTTTTGACACATTTTTGGGACCATTGCCATTTATACAGCGATCAGTGCTAAAAATAGCCACTGATTACTGTGTAAATGTCACTGGCAGGGAAGGGGTTAACACTAGGGGGCGATCAAGGGGTTAATTGTGTTCCCTGGGTGTGTTTCTAACTGTAGGGGGAGGGGACTGACCTAGAGGAAATGACAGATCGTGATTCCTAGCTATTAAGAACTCACAATCTGTCTCTCCTCACAGAACAGAACAACAGGGATTACTCAAATTTACACAAGTTTACACACACGTCCCTGTTCTGCCTCTCGTGCCCGCGATTGCTCGGCACCCCCGCAGTGCAGCGTGCGCGCACTTGCTATCCCACTTAAAGGAGCCGACGTATAGCTACGATGGCTCGCGGGATCATGCCGACCTTCCCGCAGTATAATGATGGCTCCTGGTCGGCAAGCGGTTAAAATAAAAAAACGGAGCTCTGCTTTAAGCTGTTAAACCACATTGGTTCCCTATCCATCTGTTTTCCCATAATTCTCTAGTACTGCGAATAGAGACGGTGCTTTGTTTCTATGGGCCATTTAGTCTGTAGCTGCCAAAAGTAGCCAGGCCTCAATGTCTCTGTGCAGCCCGGGTGAGATCCTGTAGTGTTGACCTGCAATTATTAAACGTGTGAGTAAAGCAATCACATTCAAGAGGCAGTGACTGACTGCGTAGAGAGAGAGGAGAGATTTTCGCTTTGTTGTGTGCCTGTCCATACCGCAGAGAAATTAAATGGCCATTTCAGACATCGATGTTAAAGTCTTTACCATGTGGAATATTTTAAAGATTTTTTCATCTTTGTCACCAGTGCTGTTGCTTAACTGGATCTGCTCTGCTAATGCCCTTCGTACTGCTCAGTGCTTGTGTTTTATTGCTTTTCATTTTGCTTTAGCTTGTCTTTTTCATCTCGTTATTTATATTTTAAACATATTACAAAACTGCTAAGGCATGAAAATGTTTTAGGGAAAAAAAAAGATGAGTAAAGTACAGAAAGATTCAATGCTCTGTCATTTTCTGCAAGTGACATACTGCATATGCTGTGTATATTTTATTTTCTCTGGTAAGTTGTAATAAAATTTTGCCCCCTTTTTCTGATTCTTCATTTTTGCATCCTTTTGCCTCCTCCGGTTTCTGCATTATTTATTGCTTGTCATGACATGAACAAGACAAAATGGCAGCTGCACGATTCTGGCTAAAATGAGAATCACGATTTTTTTTGCTTAGAAGATAGATCACGATTCTCTCACTATTCTCACGCCGTAACATCATCTTTCACATTAAAACAAAAAAAAATTTGGGCTAACTTTACTGTTTAGTTTGTTTGTTTTTTTTATTCGTTGAAGTGTATTTTTTCCCAAAAAATTGCGTTTGAAAGACCTGCTGGGCAAATACAGTGAGACATAAAATATTGCAGCAATTGACATTTTATTCCCTAGGGTCTCTGCTAAAATATATATAATATTTGGGGGTTCCAAGTCATTTTCTAGCAAAAAATATTGATTTTAACTTAAACAAGTGTCAGAAAAAGATTTAGACTTTAAGTGGTTAAACTTCCTGCATTTACAGGTTGTATAAAAACTTGGCAGACCGCCTGGATTTTTTTCTTTACACACAGAAGTTTCCCTTTGATCTAAGAAGGAAGAGTTATACAATGTTTATTTTTAAAAACTTGGCAGGCTGCCCAGATGTTTTCTTTTGACAGCTGAGTGAGCAGAAAAGTCTCTCCACAGTGTTATATGAAATAATCTGCAAACTCTGCAACAGAGATTGTCAGTGGGGTTGAATCGAGATCACTATTTTGTAACGATTAATTGTGCAGCTCTAACCTAAAGCAGGCCATACATTATGCAATTTTCTTTCCTTCAAGCACGGGTTGAAGGAAAGAAAATTGCTCAATTTCGCCAACAACAGGAATCCCTCCCGCAGCACTGTTGTGTTCTGCAAGCAGAGAAATGCCTTATCCACCAGGAGCATACAACCAGTCTGTCGGGTTTTTTTTTTTTTTTTTTTGCCTGATCACTGCGGGATGCTTAGTTTTAGACTTCATGAATTTGGTCTGGTGCTTCTTCTGTTGATTTTTGTTTTTTAGTGACGTTCCTCAGCACCCATTGGAGGGTAGCCCTGTGTTCATGTTAGCTGTATAACCAAGATCAGTGTGCTCTCTAAATGACTGTCTTTTCTCCCTTTACTCCTCTGTATGAATATACATTGACGTCTCAGTGCCTTTTGGATGTAACCCTTTGGAAAAGGAAGGGACAGAACTGTAAGTCAGGCATTTCTCTACTACATTGAACAGTGTTTCTGGTAGTAGGAGACACCAGAGTGATGATCTCTTCTGGTGAACTGATGTTTCATTATAGTACGTCCCAGTCACAAGCTAGGGAAGATTCCTGACCAAGCTTTTACTGCTTTGATGGCAGTAGAGAAAAGTGAGGTCAGGGAACTGCTTGTATTTTCTGCCAGCGGTAAGTACATTTCAAAAGTGGCTGAACAAAACTAAAAACCTTTTGGAAGGTTGCACAGATGTAGTTCAGTGTGTTTGATGCTTGCCTTTAGCTCTGCTTTGGAGCTCTTGTGTACATCATAGTGTGTGTTTTAATCATAAAGGGCAAAATTTCAGAGCTTACTGATAGCCCACCCCCCCTAGCAAAATTTAGCCCAGGCATCACTAAATGGCGGGCCATGGTCCGGACACGGACCAAGTGACAGTTCTGTCCGGACCGCCATGGCCACGCCATGTAGCTGCCTTTGTGTCATCTTCCCCTTTCGCCGCTGCCGTCATCTTCACAACAGGGTAGAGGGCGAAAGGAGCAATTGGTCTGGATGGAGGGTGGGAACTGCTCCGGTTTTCAACTTGACAAGCGGCTGATTAGTTGCTATGACACAGGGCGGTCCTAGCAATCAATCGGCCTCTTGCTAACAGGAGAGGTTGGGAAGTACCCACCCTTCATCCAGATAGATAGCTCCTTCTGCCCTCTGCTATGAATAGTAGGGCTAGTAGGGGAGGGACGATCACACTGATGTAAAGGTAGAGGGGCTATTTTGTTAAGGCAGGCCATGTAAAGCTTGCAATGCTATGGAAAGGGGGACTGAGGTGTAATGGGGGTTCTGCAATGTAAAGGTGGTGCTATAATAATAAAAGGGGGCTGTATTGTAAAGGGGGGCTGCTATATAAAGGGGAGTTTGATTTGAAGGGGTGCACAATGATGTGAAGGGGGGGCGGCAAAATAAAGGGGGCCTGTGGTGTAAAAGGGGAGCGATAATGTAAAGGGGGCACTGTATTGTAAAAGGTGGGGACTTTTATGTGAAGGGGGAGGTAATGTAAAGGGTCATGTGATGTAAATAGGGGACTGCAATGTAAAGGGGCGGTCTACTAAGTAAAGATGGGGGGCTACGATGTAAAAATAGGGGACTGTGATTTACAGACAGAAGACCTGCAACTGATACAAAGGTAGGGTCCCTATATTTTAAACGTAGGCTGTGATGTAAAGGGATAAAGAAGGGTTTCCGCGCTCACGGACTTAGGTGTGCAGCCTCCCCTTAAACAACCCTCCTAGAGGGTGGCTAATGTTATGGAAAATGTTAAGGTAGGGGTAAATGGCGCTGCCTATAATGGGTTATCTGTTGTGACAGATGTGCTAAATATGTGATAAAAAGGCACCCGCTCAACACCAGGAAAAACTTTGTGCATAAATAATGTCCCCACCTATTGTGTGAAGGGGGTCTGATCTGTGAGATACCCCTCTACAATCTATGTAGTGAACTAGTTAAATACAATATATAAAGATGAAAGCTCATAGAGCCAACAAGCATATGTTTAGTACCCTCCAACCATCAAATAGACGTGTCTGGTCATGGTAGGGGGTGTACTAGACATTCAATACTCCATGTGAGTGATTGGTGAAAAATTGTTTGTAAAAATGTTATAAATCATACAGGTGTAAGCATCTAATCCACATATAAAAGAAAAATATATATATATAAATATATAGTCCCGGCATAGAACTCCAGTTCCAAAAAATATATATAAATCAAATACAGTCCCAAAAAGTATATAAAGTGTGTATAAAGTTCCAGCAAAAAAAATATATAGATATATAGTGTTCCAGCTGTGATCCAACAGTATTCTTATTAGTGACTTTCGTGTAGATAATCAACTAGTATCCAGTGACTTGCGGTGCTCCCCCTCAAGGATCCCCACTCACCAGCTCCCTGCACCCCTGCAGGGGTAATAGGCATGTAGTATTAAGCCTTGATGTGGTCTCCTTGATTCCAGTAGGTTGGTTCCTGGGTACTCACGCTCCAGGCACAGAGCCGATCCGCAATGTGGTCATCCACATAGGAAAGAGAAACAGGGCTCCCGTAGTGTATTACGTTTTTTAAAAAGAATTTATTAAAAGTCTTTTTGATTACCCAACAACTCGGGCTCATAAAGTAAATACACTAAAAATTATAAATTAAAAACAAAAACAAAAAACAACCAGTCACACTGCGTTCAGTGGTAAGCACGGAGAGAACTCGTGGAACCCAGAGCCAACAGCTGAGCGGCGTGTGCCTCAGCTGCGTTCCACACTCTCTTCCACTTCCGCGTGTGATGTAATCGCGTAGCTCCGCCTATGGAAAGGGGGACTGAGGTGTAATGGGGGTTCTGCAATGTAAAGGGGGTGCTATAATAATAAAAGGGGGCTGTATTGTAAAGGGGGGCTGCTATATAAAGGGGAGTTTGATTTGAAGGGGTGCACTATGATGTGAAGGGGGGCGGCAAAATAAAGGGGGCCTGTGGTGTAAAAGGGGAGCGATAATGTAAAGGGGGCACTGTATTGTAAAAGGTGGGGACTTTTATGTTAAGGGGGAGGTAATGTAAAGGGTCATGTGATGTAAATAGGGGACTGCAATGTAAAGGGGCGGTCTACTAAGTAAAGATGGGGGGCTACGATGTAAAAATAGGGGACTGTGATTTACAGACAGAAGACCTGCAACTGATACAAAGGTAGGGTCCCTATATTTTAAACGTAGGCTGTGATGTAAAGGGATAAAGAAGGGTTTCCGCGCTCACGGACTTAGGTGTGCAGCCTCCCCTTAAACAACCCTCCTAGAGGGTGGCTAATGTTATGGAAAATGTTAAGGTAGGGGTAAATGGCGCTGCCTATAATGGGTTATCTGTTGTGACAGATGTGCTAAATATGTGATAAAAAGGCACCCGCTCAACACCAGGAAAAACTTTGTGCATAAATAATGTCCTCAGGTCTGAGCGTCAAATCGACAGGCACAGATATTTTATAGGGGTGGAAACTAAATCGCCCGCTTGGGCAGCCTCTGACACCAAAGCAGGAAGGGGGTGAGTGAGCACAGATTTGGGAACTTTACCTCTCTGGGTAGGTGGTCTTTTAGAAGGCACTTAAAAGGGTAAAAAGGTTTTTATTATTGCATTTGCGTGTTATCTGTACTGTAACGTGCTCCTTGGGATACATGTGCTTGTTACTCCAATAAAGTATATATATTAAATAGTAAAATAGTAAATATAGTATAATATGTAATAGATGGTCTGACCTTTTGTGGTGCAGATTATCTTTGGAGGAGAAAACTTTTTTTTGTTGAGCATGTATAGTTCTCCTTTCTTCTGCACGCTCAGTGGTGTGAGTTCTCATGTGTACTTTTCTGTGATGGATTAGAAAACTGGCTGAACAGAATTACACATTTTTAGCAGATATTGCAGTTCACACTTCAGTATTTCCATTGTACTTTGGCTGTTTGCCTACACCTACACTTTAAAGATCAATTGATAAAACAAATTACACCAGCTATTCAACTACTAATAACCAGCAACCACTGCCGACTGAACATACCTTAATCTGGGTATCAGCAATTCACTGTAGCCAGGATTATCATGGTCCCTAACATGAGGAGTTGGGTGGGTCTGCTTTGTAAAGCCTGTGCTGTGCAACTTCCTCTCTCTCTCTTTTATATATTATTAGTCACATTTAGACTTTCAAGGCAGGTTTATATTTCATTGTTGGCAATGAGAAAATTCTTTCTTGCATTAACACATTAGCCATGAGGCTGGGTTCACACATATGCGAATTGGATGCAGCTTTTCTCCGCATCCAATTTGCATGACAGGAGAGTGGCTCTCGATGGAGCCGGTTCCTATAGCTCTGGGGCGGCCGCGGTCCACATTTAAAAAAGGGTCCTGTGCGTCTTTGGTTCTGATTCAGGTGCAAATTCAGGCAAAAATTCGGACCCGATTCACACCTGAATCTGTGAACAGGGACGCAGCGGACCCCATTGCTGTGAACCCATCCTCAGTGGGCATGTTTGGGAATAACTCTCCTAGAGCAACAAGTAAGCAAAAGAGGGATGTAGATTGCCAAAAAGAAGTTACCTAGGTGGCCTGGTGCACAATAGCTGTACCTGAAGGATAGAAAACCCAAGCAATCAGCGTTTGCAACTAGCAAATTACACTATATGCCTAAACGTATCTGGACACCCATCCAAATTGAGTCCAGGTACACAAAGCCAACTCCCCAAAGACATGTTTGGTGTGTAGCAACTCGAGTAGTGTCTTGCATAGAGCCCTGACCGCAATCCTAGTGGGATTAGGATGAATTGGAACACCAATTACAAGACAAGATTTATTTTTTCAGAATCAGTAGCAGACTTCATAAATTCTCCTTTGGCTGATTGAGCACAAATTCCCAAAGACGTATTCCAAAATCAAGTAGTCTTCCCAGAGTAGAGACTGTTAAAACGGCAAAGAGGAAGGGGGGGGGGGCAACTTCATATGTAATGCCCATTCTTTTAGAATGGAATGTCCAACAAGCCTACAATAGGTGTGATGGTCAGGTGTCCACAAACTTTTGGCTGTTTAGCGTAAGGAGAAATGGATGGGTCATAAGAACATAACAGAGTTGAGAATTGGAAAAAAAAAAGGGCAAAACAGTTGATTAAATATAACAAAAAAAAGAAAACTTAGATTAGACTGTGAAGATGTTACAGGTAGATAGAAATATCTTCCTTTTTAGGGATGCAAATTGCAGAATTATTACATTGTAAGGGCCTGGTAACATTTACCAAGCGAACACAACTGTCTGTTTTTCCAGTCTCAGCCACATACACCATAGACTCATTGCTGTAACCGTTAACATGTGATTAATTGACAAACCACAATCCAGCAGATAGGTTGCCGCATATTACAGCAATAGAGCAGCAATTAAACTGTCTTTTCCTTAGTGGCACACGACTCTGTCCTTTCTCAACCCCTGAGCTGATTTGCAGTGGCTCAAAATTAACTTAAAAGTCCTGTTTGCTGACAGCTTAAAGCTTAATCGACTGGAAACCAAATAGTCTGTTTGAAATTCAGCACCAGAGTTATTGATAAAGCCATGTGCAAATTGTACTTGCTGAAAGACAGCAATTGGGCAGCTTGCCTTTATGTCTGTGCGCAACTTAGCAGGGAGACGCAGTCAGGATTGTCTTGTCAAGTCTTTCATCACACTGTGCCTGCTCTGGAGTATCCCCAGACTAATCACATACCGTTGGATGTTTAATTTGTTACATAAAAGCCTCTTCTGCTCTGTCTTTGCACATTGCTGGGCCTACATTTTTTGATGGGACAAATAGTCTAGGGCCTTGTAGCACAATATTTCAGGGAGCGAGGAATCCTTTGTGTTGTAATTAAAACCTATATTGCTCATGCAGGTCTGCCGTATAAAATTCATGCAACAGTATCACGTAGAATTTACTTTTATGCAATACAATTGGAACTGTGTTTAAAAACAGAGCAGGAACCGCACAAAAGGGATTCATAATGTAGTAAACGATTTACAGATTAAATACAATCAGAGTTAAATGCAACTTATAATAAGGCCACTTACCTAGCTAGAGATTGTCCAGCCAAGTTTGACAAAATTTGGCATATTTGGCTGGAAACGGATGCAACAAATGCCACACAATAATACTAGGGTTGCACCGATACTAGTATTGGTGCCGATACTGAGTATTTGCACAAATATCGGTACTCGTGCAAATGTACTGATACCTGAAACCAATACTTTCAGGCTCGGCTCTTTGAACTGTCAGTGGGTCTCCCCTATATTAAAGAAGTTCGGCAATTGGAGCCGTCAAAAAAAAAAAAAAAAAAACAGCCGGCAAAGTTTATTACCAACATTGCTCAGCCCTGAAACACTAAAGTAAAAAGAAACAATGTTTCTTTTTGTATTTTTATGTTTCTTCATCTGTAGATCAAAGGGATGAACAAATGTTCCTCTGTTTAACCTTAATAACCCTTAATTTACTCTAATCAGCCTTAATTAACTCCCTAGTCTCCTCCATTTAATTATTTTCCTGCTTTTTTTCTTTTGTTCATGTCTATTTTATAAACGATAAAGGATTAAAACTTTTTTTTTTGTTTGCTTTGTTAATATAGTGAATATCTTTACACATATATATTAACCTATATTTGCACATTTGACATTGAAAAAGTGCTAAATTAAAAAAAAAAAAAATCTTTTTAATTTGTAAATAACTTTTCAATGCTTTGTACCATTGCTGACAGCTGAAGTTAAAACAAAACTGTTGCGGTAGGTATCGGTAATTGGTATCGGCGAGTACTAAAAAAAAAAGTATCGGTACTTGTACTCATTGTAAAAAAAAATGGTATCGGTGCATCCCTAAATAATACTTACAACTCCAATTTTGGCATAAGATCTCAATTCTGAAAACCATTACCCTTCAGTATTTTTGTACAGCAAGTTTAACCTCCCATAGCAGAACTACTGAAAGGTGATCATTGAATTTGATATATACGTCTTCTCTCTCTCAAATCCTCTCGTCCTGAGTAGGTGAGCAGTTTAAGACTTTGTGGTTTTTGTTGTATTGTCTATAACTTACAATAGTTGGTTCCTGTTAGTTTATACTCGAGCCGGGGTATGCCCAGAGGCTCTGTTTTGTGACCCACCTCTTAACTTGAAAACATAAACAGAATTTGCAAAAAAATAAAAAAAATGCAACTTACAAGAGCAAAAGCACAGGGGGAGGTGAAAGGTGAAATTTATACACTGTTAAGATGCTAGAATCCTGCCCTGGCCACTGGTAAGGAAAGCGCACCACCTCCCTGAAGATGAAATGCTTTTCTATCATGGAAAAAGCCCGGCAGTGCGTAGGTGGCACATCTGCATTCCAAACTCCACCCCTTCACAGCACGTCTTTGCACCAGGGATTTCATTATGTGGAAAAAAATGTTCAAAACACTAAAGCAAACCGGTTACATACTGTAAAACATAAGCAGCATAGCAAATGTGCAACACCAGCAAATAAATATAAGCTATACAAAAACACAAATTCTACAAGTCTTCTGGAACCAGGGGCTTCAAACTTTCTAAGTAAATGGCCAATCTGCTGTCCTTCAGGCTTTAGGGAGTCCAAACTGTGGCTAGTGGGTGTGGAAAATGCCTCAACATCAGTGCCCCCATCATTGGTTTTAATGGGGGAAATAGTGTCCCATTGATCGTTCAGTAGCGGGAGTGGTGCCCCATCATTGGTGTCAGTTGGTGGACTAGTGCCCCAAGGGCCAGATAAAGGCAAGCATAGGGCCACAGTTTGGAGACCACTGTTCTAGATCATCATTCAAAAAATATTTTTTTCCCCAAGGTGTCGGTACAGGTGACCGAGACAATAAACAATAAAATGTTTTTTTGTAGAAAAGAATATAATTTATTGGTCCAAAAATATATATTTTATATCCTTAACACATATCACCATCAGGTAAAAGCAATTATCATATGTACTAGACCACCAATTTCATATAGTCATCCTCATTTGGTAACATCATTTTTGCATATTGTTATTCTAATAAGTCTATGTGGTCCAATGACCTTTTTTTATAAATACAATAATGGTTTGCCTAGCACCACCACCAATCTAAGTAATCAGGGAAATCTATATAAATGAAAGAAGACGTGTTATTAATTATACTGAGTCAACATAACATATACAGTAGGTCATATGTAAATATACTGAAATCCCAAAAGAGATGTATGTTTTTTTGGGTTTTTTTTGTTTTTTAAGAATCATACTTACCTAGGTGGATGCAGCATCGGTTTGATGCTGCATCTGTCCCCCCGTGGCTCTAACACTGAGAACCGAGCGATCGAACACCGCTGATCGCTCGGTTCTTACAGCTCCTTGAGCAGAGAGCTGCTGACTGTCAGCTCTCTGCTCTGCCTCCCACGCTCACTGGAGTGCTGGGCTGTGGGGGAGGGACGGAAGTGGCCGGCTCAGGCACTTAGCGGATCGCTGAGAGGCTGAGCCACGTGCCGGTCCAGGCATGTGGGTGGATCCCGACTCCATTGTTGCAATCTTGCCCAAGCCTGGACTGGCTCTGTGACATCAGCCCATAGTGGGCTTCAGCCTGGTGTCTGCTGAAAATGGGTCACAAGAGTGCAGAACGAACTGCACTCCTGTGATCCACAGGAGAAGTACAGCCAAGGGAGCTTTGGCTGTACTTCTCCTTTAAGTATCCATACAACAGTAATGTGTCCTACAAAAGTGACAAGTAGATAGAAATCAGTTCAAATTTGTCCATAAATCTTTATAATGTCCTTCAAAAGTGCTCTATGTGCCATAAATCCACAAACTCAATGTGCTCTTCCCTTCACCATATACACTCACCCGCCACTTTATTAGGTACACCTTGCTAGTACCGGGTTGGACCCCTTGAACTGCCTTATTTCTTCATGGCATAGAATCAACTAGGTGTTGGAAGCATTCCTCATAGATTTTGGTCCATAGTGACATGATAGCATCACGCAGTTGCTGCAGATTTATCGGCTGCACATCCATGATGCAAACCTCCCATTCCACCACATCCCAATGGTGCTCTGTTGGCTTGAGATCTGGTGACTGTGGAGGCCATTGGAGTACAGTGACCTCATTGTCATGTTCAAGAAGCCAGTGGTGAGGTGATTTGCACATTTTGACATGGTGCGTTATTCTGCTGGAAGGAGCCATCAGAAGATGGGTACACTGTAGTGATAAAGGGATGGACATGGTCAGCAACAATACTCAGGTAGGCCGTGGTGTTTAAACAATGCTTAATTGGTACTAAGTGGCCCAAAGTGTGCCAAGAAAATATCCCCCATTACACCACCAGCAGCCTGAACCATTACAAGGCAAGATAAATCCATTCTTTCATGTTGTTTATTGCAAATTCTGACCCTACCATCTGAATGTCGCAGCTAAAATCGAGACTCATCAGACCAGGCAACGTTCTTCTAGTGTCCCATTTTGGTAAGTCTGTGTGAATTGTAGCCTCAGTTTCCTGTTCTTAGGTGCAGTCTTCTGCTGCTGCAGCCCATCTGCTTTAAGGTTCGATGTTTGTGCATTCAGGTGTGACTGGGGAGCAGATGTGTTAAATTTGGTGTTATCGCTCTTACTGGTCACTGGAAGTTCAACATAGCACCTCATGGCAAAGAACTCTCTGAGGATCTGAAAAAAAGAATTGTTGCTCTATATAAAGATGGCCTAGACTATAAGAAGATTGCCAAGACCCTGAAACTGAGCTGCAGCAAGGTGGCCAAGACCATACAGCGGTTTAACAGGACAGGTTCCACTCAGAACAGGCCTCGCCATGGTCAACCAAACAAGTTGAGTGCACGTGCTCAGTGTCATATCCAGAGGTTGTCTTTGTGAAATAGACATATGAATGCTGCCAACATTGCTGCTGAGGCTGAAGAGGTGGGGGGGGGGTCAGCCTGTCAGTGCTCAGACCATACGCCGCACACTGCATCATCTGCATGGCTGCTATCCCAGAAGGAAGCCTCTTTTGAAGCCGATGCACAAGAAAGCCCCCAAACAGTTTGCTGAAAACAAGCAGACTCAGGACATGGATTACTAGAACCATGTCCTGTGGTCTGATGAGACCAAGATAACTTATTTGGTTCAGATGGTGTCAAGCGTGTGTGGTGGCAACCAGGTGAGGAGTACAAAGACAAGCGTGTCTTGCCTACAGTCAAGCATGGTGTTGGGAGTGTCATGGTCTGGGGCTGAATGAGTGCTGTCGACACTGGGGAGCTACAGTTCATCGAGGGAACCATGAATGCCAACATGTACTGTGACATACTGAAGCAGAGCATGATCCCTTCCCTTCTGAGACTGGGCCTCAGGGCAGTATTCCAACATAACGACCCCAAACATACCTCCAAGATGACCACTGCCTTGCTAAAGAAGCTGAGCGTAAAGATGATGGACTGGCCAAGCATGTCTCCAGACCTAAACCCTATTGAGCATCTGTGGGGCATCCTCAAACGGAAGGTGGAGGAGCGCAAGGTCTCTAACATCCACCAGCTCCGTTATGGAGGAGTGGAAGAGGACTCCAGTGGCAACTTGTGAAGCTCACCTGGTGGCCACACAAAATATTGACACTTTGGGCCCAATTTGGACATTTTCACTTTGGGGTGTACTCAGTTTTGTTGCCAGCGGTTTGGACATTAATGGCTGTGTGTTGTGTTTTTTTGAGGGGACAGCAAATTTACATTGTTATACAAGCTGTACACTCACTACTTTACATTGTAGCAAAGTGTCATTTCTTATTTCTTCAGTGTTGTCACATGAAAATATATAATAAAATATTTACAAAAATGTGTGAGGGGTGTACTCACTTTTGTGAGATACTATATATATACATACATATATATATATATATATATATATATATATATATATATATATATATATATATATATAAACTATAGTATCTCACAAAAGTTTGGATAGATATATATATATATATATATATATATATATATATATATATATATATATATACAGAGAGAGAGAGATATCTAGATGTATATCATAGTTTGTGGGCGCTATAATTTTCCTACAGACTAAATAATATAATATAATTATTTTTACCAAAGAAATGTAGCAGATTACATTTTGGTCTAAAATCGTGAAAGATTATTTATTTTAAAAATGCAAAAGAGAAACAAAGAAAAACATGTTTTTTTTTTTGTTTTTTTTTAAATTCAGTCTTTTTTCTTTTATTTAGCAAAAGATAAAAAACACAGTAGTGATTAAATACCACCAAAATAAAGCTATATTTGCGTGAACAAAATGATAAAAATTTTGTTTGGGTACAGTATTGCATGACCGCGCAATTGTCATTCAAAGTGTGGCAGCGCTGAAAGCTGAATATTGGCCTGGGCAGGAAAGGGGTAAAAGTGCCCGGTGTTGAAGTGGTTAAAGAACCAGTTTAGTGAAAAAAAATATATATATATTTATTGAAACCATATTTTAAATATCATCAGCTTTATACAATGTCACCTGTGCCAAACGTCTAGATAGGACATCTGAGGACCCCTTGTTTATCACACAAATTAATGATGAACATAACACAATTTACAATATAATGTGTATACTACTAAACAACCAGAAACTACAGCAACAACATCCCAAGAAGCATAGGGTGATTTTTACAAAATTCAGAAATGTGAAGATATTGTTTCCCCCTTAGGTTAAAGAAAAAAGCCTCAGACATATGTTTTAATATCCCCTCTTTCCTTTCTCCTACAGGATCTTATCTGTGTAGGGAAAGAAGGTGCTTGGCCTGTAGTCACATCAATCATGGCCAGAAGTCATTTTAAGATTCTGATGGCCAGTCCTATGGGATCAGGGACTTTATTACTTGTTCCACGTCCTATGTTATATTTTGTCCCACCTGCCCCTCTGGTTTTAGTAGGTAGGCAGAACTATTAGGCTACTAAAGTTGCACTTTGGCAAGCATCGTAGAAATGTAGAAAATGGCTCACACAATGTATCATGGCATTTCACCTACCCATGGAAAAGACTCGTTTATTGGGATTCTTTGGGATACAGACAATTTCTCCATGCCTATCTGAAAGGTTTAAACAATTTGGTTGTAAAAATACTTTTTGGATATTTCAGTTGGATAGTATTTCTCCAAATGGCCTTAACAAAGAGATGAGCATAAAAATGAAAAATACAATTAAAGACAGAATTATATTAATTGGGGGGATATATATATATATATATATATATATATATATATAGTATATAACAATTCTCTCTAAAAAGATGTATATTTTAAATATATAAAATTAAATAAAACCATGTGATATACAATTGTTTGTGTCATTACAATATAAGAATTGTATGAAATACTGTATTTATTGGCGTATAACACTCACTTTTTCACCTTGAAAATCGGGTGCAAATAGTGCGTGCGTGTTATACGCCAATACTTCAATTTTAGCTGCCTCGGAGGGGACAGGGAGGGGGGGCAGGACAAGCACCATCAGATTACATAAAGTGAGAATCTCCTGTTTACTTGGAGGCCTCTGTAATAGGAACTCCTGTCTCCTGGGCCTCCATTGGACCACTGTTCTGTCTATCATAGGAGATTCTCACTGTATGTAATCTGTCAGCGCTCGTCCCGCCCCCCTCCCTGTCCCCTCTGGGCTGCAGATGGGCATCGATCAGGCTGCATTGATGGCAATGGTGAGGCTGCATTGATGGCACTTGTGAGGCTGCAGATGGGCATTGATCAGGCTGCATTAATGGCACTTGTGAGGCTGCAGATGGGCACTGACCCTTATTTTGCTTCAAAGATCCTTATTTAAAATTTAAGTTTTTTTTCCTGAAACTTCCCTCTTAAAATGAATGTGCGTGTTATACGCCTGTGCGTGTTATATACCGATAAATACGGTAAATAGCATGGGACTTAACCCTAAGAATTTAATTATATATATATATATATATATATATATATATATATATATCGTATTTATCGGTGTATAACACGCACCTCAATTTTAGGAGGGAAATTTAAGGAAAATAAATTACATTTTAAATAAAGAACTTTGAAGCAAAATTAGGGTCACAGCTCATCAATGAACCCTGCTCAGTGCCCATCTGCAGCCTATAAATTGACCAACAATGCAGCTGGTTCAGTGCCCATCTGCAGCCTCACCAGTGTTGGATTATCCCTGCTGTCTCTGAGGGAAGAGGAGGAGCGAGTGCCGCTGAATTACACAGAGCTGCGATCTCCTGTGTACCCGGCACTCTGTCACTCACAGCCACGCCTCCTGGCCCTGCTCATATGATGGACAGAACAGTGGCCCAATGCGGGGCCAGGAGGTGTGGCTGTGAGTGACGGAGTGCCGGGTACACAGGAGATCGCGGCTCTGTGTAATTCAGCGGCGCTCGCTCCTCCTCTTCTCTCAGAGACAGCAGGGATAATTCAACACTGGTGAGGCTGCAATGATGGGAAAGGGGAGGCTGCAGATGGGCTCTATCTATGTACGGTAGTTCAGTGGCGCATGCTCCTCTTCCCTCAAAGACAGCAGGGATCAGTGTATAACACGCACCCACGATTTTCCCCTGATTTTAAGGGGAAAAAAGTGAGTGTTATACGCCGATAAATAGGGTATGTACTCGGCACTACTTCTGCCTTATTTTTTTATTTGTATTTGCTTGCATGTAAATCCTTTTTAGAGCAGAACTTTATGTGCTGGATTATTCTCCATTTATTATTATTACAGTTTTACCTGAATTGCAAAAAATTGTTTATAATTGTATAGCCGCAAAGATCTGTAACTTTAAAGTGGTTGTAAAGGCAGCTGGTTTTCTTACCTTAATGCATTCTATGAATTAAGATAAATAGCCTTCTGTGCACAGCAGCCCCCCTCATACTCACCTGAGGTCCCTCTCTGTCCAATGATGTCCACGAGTGTCTGAGATTCTCCTTCCTGATTGGCTGAGGGACAGCAGCGGTGCCATTGGCTCCCGCTGCTGTCAATCAAAGTTAGCTAGCCAATCAGGGGATTGAGGGGCAGGGCCTGGGTCGGGGCTCCGTGTCTGAATGGACACACGGAGCTGTGACTCGGCTCGGGTGCCCCCATAGCAAGCTGCTTGCTGTAGGGGCACTGAACAGGAGGGAGGGACCCGAGAAGAGGGGGATCCGGGCTGCTCTGTGCAAAACCATTGCAACGGAGTAGGTAAGTACAACATGTTTGTTATTTTTATAGGAAAAAAAACACAAGACTTTACAATCACTTTAAGGACAACGCAAAAAGATACCCATAATTGTAACCTATCATCAAATATATTTTTCATCCAAAGTATGTTATAAATGTAAAACTTCAGGTGATCACAGAACTCCCCCTTGAAAAGTTATCTATCTGATTTTCCATCCAGAAGATTCAGAGTGATCAATAGGCACAGAGCCACTCTGGTTGGCTCTTGATTTTGCTTGTGATCTGTGCTCTCTAATGGGCTGATAGCACAATGTCAGGCTTTTAGAGGACTCATGTTTTTTTTAGAATAACAGGTGCCTGCATGGCCATTTAATTGCAAAGGTCGCGCATGAGATGCTTGAAAACCTCGCCAATTTTGTCCTGATTTTAAATGAAGCTTTGGCTACTGACAGTAAGAGGCGCTTTTGGCAAAATTACATTTGAACATGTGTGAAAGTTTAAAAAGTCCCCAAATACATATATTAAGTCCAGTGAAGTCCGAGGTCCTTCCTCCTGTCCACCAGGATGGGTGGCTTTTACTCATGTAAATTGGCATGTAAAAAATATTCAGTAGTGCAGTACTGTTAGCCCAGGCTACTTAAAACATGTTCAAAAACTAAACATTCTTAATATAGATCAAACATTAAAAAAAAAAAAAAATACTCAAATACATATTAATTCCAGTGTTTATTCTACCTAGTCCAGTGAAGTAATTGTTCCCTCCTCCTGTCCGCTGGTGCTGGCGGGTGGCTTTTGGTGCTATGAGCCAGGGCTGATGTGAGGACCCCCCCAAGGGTATGGCTAACCTTCTATGATCCGAAAGTAGGTGGCAACTAACGATGGAAGGCAGTGCTGGAGGCTGGCTGCCAAAAAAGAAAAACATTTTTTTTTTTTTTAATTCAGATTCAGGGGTCAATTGTTAAAAAGATTGATGGAATTCCCTCTTTTAATATTCCTATAATGTCTGAGCAGTGCACATTTTTTTTTTCAGACGTGTATAATATTTATAGCACAAATGCTTACGTTTTATCACTTTGCAAAGGTATCAAAATAGCAAGCTTTTCCGAAAGCACAGTAGCTGCTCAGCTCCCAATAGATTCTGTAGATAACTAGACCCGGTACAATATCTACAGCCCATATATCTATACCTATTTGTATCCGTGTCTCAGACATTTCCTTTGCATGTTGATTAGACCATTTGCAGATAGTTGGACCGTCATGCAGACAGTTTATCAGGTCATATTCCACTAAGACTTCGATGGAAGGGTTAGTCGTTTGCACATTAAAAGAGCTCTGCGGTAAAATGACAGGTGAAATATTGATCACAGCAAATGTTCTCTGGGAATACTTCAGCAGAGGTTTTTTAAAATATTAAACAAGGCTGTGTTTTGATCTGTCATGCTTGGTACTGTGCAGTCTTAGGTGGTAGACATCTCAAAGAATGTGCTGAGATTCCTGATGCAGACTCACTGCTGATGCCATCCCTCATACAAAAAAATAGCTATATTATTTTCTCCTAGCAGTGTTTTTTTCAGCTATGGGTGGAGTCTAGTGAGTAGTCACCTTCTGGCTTCTTGTATTTCTTGGGACCTCCATGCTAATGTTGATATAAGGGAACTAGCTAGGCTATGGACACTAAAATGTTTACATTCCTAACAGGCCGTAAATAAGCTTTGAAACAGTCAACTCTGACTTCTGTAATTAAAGTGCCTTGAAAAAATATTCATACCACCTAAAATTTTCCACATTTTGTCATGTTACAACCAAAAACGTAAATGTCTTTTAGTGGGATTTTATGTGATAGACCAACACAAGATGACGCATGCTTATGAAGTGGAAGGAAAATGATAAATGGTTTTGAAAATTCTTTACAAATAAATATCTGAAAAGTGTGGAGTGCATTTGTATTCATCCCCCCTGTGTTAATACTTTGTAGAGCCACCTTTCACTGCAATTACAGCTACAAGTCTATTTGGGGATGTCTCTACCAGCTTTGCACATCTAGAGAGTTACATTTTTGCCCATTCTTCTTTGCAAAATACCTCAAGCTCTGTCAGATTGGATGGAGAGCGTCTGTAAACAGCAATTTTGAAATCTTGCCACAGATTCTCAATTGGATTTAGGTCTGGACTTTGGGTCATTCTAACACATGAATATGCTTTGATCTAAATCGTTCCATTGTAGCTCTGGCTGTATGTTTAGGGTTGTTGTCCTGCTGGAAGGTGAACCTCTGCCTCAAGTCTTTTGCATACTCTAAAATGTTTTCTTCTAAGATTGCCTTGTATTTGGCTCCATCCATCTTCCCGTCAACTCTGACCAGCTTCCCTGTCCCTGCTGAAGAAAAGAATCCCCACAACATGATGCTTCCACTACCATATTTCATGGTGGGGATGGTGATGTGTAGTGTTTTCCACCACACATAGCGCTTTGCTTTTAGGCCAAAACATTCCATAATGGTCTCCTCTGACCAGAGCACCTTCTTCCACATGTTTGCTGTGTCCCCCTCATGGCTTCTCGCAAACTGCAAACGGGATTTCTTATGGCTTTCTTTCAACAATGGCTTTCTTCTTGCCACTCTTCCATAAAGGCCAGATTTGTGGATTGCACAACTAATAGTTGTCCTGTGGACAGATTCTCCCACCTGAGCTGTGGATCTCTGCAGCTCCTCCAGAGTTACCATGGGCCTCTTGTCTGCTCCTCAGATTAATGCTCTCCTTGCCCGGCTATCAGTTTAGGTGGATGGCCATGTCTTGGTAGGTTTGCAGTTGTGCCATTCTCTTCATTTTTGGATGATTGATTGAACAGTGCTCCGTGAGATGTTCAAAGCTTGGGATATTATTTTATAACCTAACTCGGCTTTAACCACTTACAGACCTGAAGATTTGGCCGCTTAATGACCAGGCAATTTTTTGCGATACAGCGATATGTCGCTTTAACTGACAATTGTGTGATCATGCAATGCTGTACCCAAATAAAATATATGTCCTTTTTTTTCCATATTTAGAGCCTTCTTTTGGTGGTATTTGATCATCTCTGCGGTTTTTATTTTTTGCGCTATAAACAAAAAAAGAGCGACAATTTTGAAAAAAAAAAACATTTTTTACTTTATGCTATAATAAATATCCCAAAAAATGTTTTTAAAAAACAAATTTCTTCCTCAGTTTAGGCCAATATATATTCTTCTTCATATTTTTGGTAAAAAAAATCGCAATAAGTGTCTATTGATTGGTTTGCACACAAGTTATAGCGTCTACAAACTATGGGAAAGATTTATGGCATTTTTAGTATATATATATATATATATATTTTTTTTTTTTTTTTTTACTAATGGCAGTGATCTGCGATTTTTAGCCATACTGCGACATTGCGGTGGACAGATTGGACACTTTTGACACATTTTTGGGACCATTGACAATTATACAGGGATAATTGCTATTAAAATGCACTGATTACAGTGTAAATGTCACTGGCAGGGAAGGGGTTAACACTAGGAGGCGATCAAGGGGTTAAATGTGTGTTCCCTATGTGTGTTCTAACTGTGAGGAGATGGGATCAACTGGAGGAGGGGACATATCATTCCTACTAAGTAGGAACAAAGGATATGCCTCTTCTCTCCTGACAGAACAGGGATTTGTGTATTTACCCACACAAATCCCTGTTCCTGCTCTCATGCACGCGATTGCGTGTGGCCAGCGGCGATCGCTCCCGCGGGCCAGGCGCATTGGGTTCCCTGTCATGCAGCTGGCACGCCTACCGCACTTAAAGGTACAAACATACCCATATGCCGATTTGCGGGAAAAAAACACTTTGCCCCTGTATATCGGTGTGAGCCGATCTGCAGGTGGTAAACTTCTCCACAACTTTATCTATGACCTGTCTGTTGTGTTCCTTGGACTTCATGATGCTGTTTGTTCACTAAGGTTCTTTAACAAACCTCTGAGGGCTTCACAGAACAGCTGTATTTATACTGAGATTAAATGACACACAGGTGGACTCTATTTACTAATTAGGTAACTTCTGAAGTCAATTGGTATCATTAGATTTTAGTTAGGGGTATCAGAGTAAAGGGGGCTGAATACAAATGCACGCCACACTTTTCAGCTATTTATTTGTAAAAAATGTTGAAAATCATTTATCATTTTCCTTCCACTTCACAGTTATGTGCCACTTTGTGTTGGTCTATCACATAAGATCCCAATAAAATACATTTACGATTTTGGTTGTAACATGACAAAATGTGGAAAATTTTAAGGGATATGAATACTTTTTCAAGGCACTGTATAGACACTGTGAAGTAATTTATACTCAAACTTTATAGCAGTTTGTGCAATGCTGTACAATTACAATACATTTTATTACAGAAGAATAGGAGGGCCCTGCTCTTGGACCTTATAATCTAAAAGCCACAGTTAACAGGGACACGGTATATAAGAAATATGCCAAACTGCCTTGTCAGCGTGATCCCTAACTCTAATCTACGAGAGCCTCCATCTTGGGGCATAGATAAATATGGATACATTGGGAGTAGGTATGCCTGGAGGTAGCCCAACTGCTCCAATCAATACCAGCTTTTTAAAGTAAGACGCACATAGAGGGGGCATATCGCAGAATAAAACACACTGTGTGTGTATATGTATGTATGTAAATATATATATATATTTATATATTCCTTACTGCCTCACTGAAGAAGTCCCATTGGACGAAACGTACGTCAGGCTAGGTACAGAGCAGCGGTGACGTCTGAACACTCGTGGAGGGTGCTGGACAAATGAATGTTTCCATTTTGAGCCTAATTTTATTGTTTTTGTTGTAAATACAACTTTAATAAACTCCTGTGTGCTTTTAAAGAATGTTGCGCAATGAGTTTACCTTCTTCTTTCATGTGATGAATCTGTGACTGGACTCTGAAGTTTCCTTGACTGATGATAACTGTGGGGTATACATCTGTGGAATCTAATTAAGCAGGCTGGGTAGTGGATGCGGTTGAGCCCATAGTGAGGGGTAAAAGCTCACTAATGCGCATAGACCTCCTGGTAAGCAGATATACTTGCCCTATCTATCCTGTGGGGTGGACCGGGTGTCTTCACAAATTGAGCATTGGATCAGCACACATTTTGAGTTTACCTTATGGATGTGAAATTGGGACACTTGGACTATTGACTATTCTTCTTTTTTCCTTTTTTCCTTTTTTCACCTTTTTCATCTTTATTGCATTATATTAGTTTAGTTTTTTTTTTTTGCACTTTTATCATGAAGGGCATGGTTTGGCAGCGCTACACGTTTTGAGATATATATATATATATATATATATATATATATATATATATATATATATATATATATATATATATATATATTATGGCTTTTTTTCTCAGAGAATAGGTGCAGGAACTCCCCCTTTCTGAGTCACCCCTTGTCTCCACCCTTACCCACCTCTGAGCAACGTTCCTTGGTTCCACCCCCTACCCACTTCCCAGTACTGCCCCTTTTAAAGAATACAGAACCACATATAATTTTGTGGTGCTCAGTAATTTGTATGGAATTTGGTAATGATAGCAAGAAAAGCAGTAAAATAGATCCCCTGCAGCCAGCAACAATAGATCCCCCTAACAACAATGGACCATACGCAACAAAATTTCCCCTCTACTAACAATAGACTATTGGCAGCAACAACAGATCTCCCCGCATCCAGCATCAATAGACTCTCCATCAGACAATAACAATAGATCCCTCCCTTAACAGTAGATCTCTCCCAGCAACATCTGACCCCCCAGCAATATAAGACCCACCCTCAGCAACATTAGACTTCCTCAGCAACAATAGACACCCCCCTGCAAAAATAGACCACCTCCAACTAGAATAGATCCGCCAATCAATAAACCCGACAGCGCACCCTAGCTTTTCTTTCCATTACATACAGTCAGTGCTGGAGGTGCAGTATATATATATATATATATATATATATATATATATACACACACACAGGCAGTCCCCGAGTTACGAACGACTCCTACTTACGAACGGCCTCAAATGCCGGCCACTTGTGCTCCACACTGGTCCTGGATACCTCCGACCACATCCCACACTGCAGTACTGCATGGCCAGAAGAGCCCCAGATAACATAACAAGCGCCCGGAATATCCCACATCCATACACAGGCAGCAGGCGGACGTTACACTTACGAACGCAGTGTTCCAACCGGAAGTTACACTTATAAAATGCAGTGTTGCGACTTACGAACAACTTCGACTTACCAACAAACCTACAGTCCCTATTGTGTTCGTATATATATGAGAGAGAGAGATCTTAAACCAGTGGTGAGATGATTTGTGACATGGAGCATTATCCTGCTGGAAGGAGCCATCAGAAGATGGGTACACTGTAGTCATAAAGGGATGGACATGGTCAGCAACAATACTCAGGTAGGCCGTGGTGTTTAAATGATGCGTAATTATTACTAAGGGGTCAGAAGTGTGCCAAGAAAATATCCCTCACACCATTACACCACCACCAGCCTGAACTGTTGGTACAAGGCAAGATGGATCCATGCTTTCATGTTGTCTATGCCAAATTCTGACCCCACCATCTGATTGTCACAGCTGAAATCGAGACTCCTCAGACCAGGCAACGTTTTTCCAATCTTCTATTGTCCAATCTTGGGGAGCCTGTGTGAATTGTAGCCTCAGTTTTCTGTTCTTAGCTGACAGGAGTGGCACCCGGTGTGGTCTTCTGCTGCTGTAGCCCATCTGCTTCAAGGTTCAATGTGTTGTGTGTTCAGAGATGGTATTCTGCATACCTTGGTTGTAATGAGTGGTTATTTGAGTTACTGTTGCCTTTCTGTGGTCTCGAACCAGTCTGCCCATTCTCGTCTGACATCAGCAAGGAATTTTCGTGCACATAACTGCAGCTGACTGGATATTTTCTCTTTTTCTGACTATTCTCTGTAAACCCAAGAGATGGTTGGGTATGAAAATCCCAGTAGATCAGCAGTTTTTGAAATACTCAGACCAGCCCGTCTGGCACCAACAACCATACCACGTTCAAAGTCACTTAAATCCCTTTTCTTCCCCATTCTGATGCTCGGTTTGAACTTCAGCAAGTCATTTTCACCACATCTAAATGCCTAAATGCATTGAGTTGCTACCATGTGATTGGCTGATTACCAATTTATCACGAGTAAGCTCCGGTGGGTGGAGTGAAACTCATTGGGGGTGTGGCCTGGGGGGGGCTGGTCCTGGCTGAGACTGCCATTCACTGTTACACAGCAGGCTTTGTCTTGATGTGCGGCTCCCAGAATACTAAGAAAGAAGATTTCCATCCAGCTAGATAATGGACGTTGCCAACATCCCTCGATCAATAGATAAAAGGTACCCCCAAGGGAAATTGTGGGACTTTAACGTCAACAACGTAGTATAAAAAAATTTTATTAAGTAGAAAAAATACAAAACATGAACGTAATCATATATACATAACAGGGAAGTCACATATAACAATAAGAAGCTAAAAGACTGAGCTGATATGCAAGAGATGAAGATACTTGTATGGTCTCCCACGAAGGCCTACACGTTTCGGGACTAAACAGAGCGTCCCTTCATCAGGGGCAACTCATGGGAGAGAAGACATAAATACATAATTATATACAATATGACATTTGCTTAGCATTGCAAGAAAAAACATCAAGTCTTGTAGTCATAGCCAAGAGAGACAACATACCCAAGCATATCAGTGTTGGAGCATTCATTGCCAGAATCACGGCGGCAACTATGTCCAAACCCACCCACAGATCCAAAAAACGAAAAGGAGCCGGGGGCTATGGCTGGCCCCGCTCTGTCCACACTGATCCACCCAAAGGAGACACCAAACCACAGAGCCCGCCCGAGAGGATGCTGCACCAAAGCGCAGATCAAATTGGATGTCTAAGATAGGTATACATATATGAAAGTTAATATACCAATATCTGCATCAAGCGGTCAATCTAATAACCATGGTGTAAGCCACATCAATTTGTAATATCATACCTGGATGTTAACGAAAGTACAGCGATGGATCAAGGAGGAGGAGGTCCCGGGGACACCTATCACTCTCTACCAATTTGTGTTACCAAGGAATTGAACAGAAGTACCTAATAAAGTGGCCGGTGAGTGTAGATAGATAGATATATATATATATATATATATATATATATATATATATCCCTATCGCTATATAGAGAGAGATATATATATATATATATATATATATATATATATATATATATATATATATATATATATATATATATATATATATATATATATACACACACACACACATACATACATATAGATAGATATATATCTATACATAGATATATATCTATGTACACTAACCTCTTATTGCAAGCAACCTAATTGCCTGAATGTTGTAGTTTGTGTTTATATTTTACCTTTTATTCCTCTATGCAGGTTATTATGAATGCAGAGCGAACCCTTTCCTAACAATGATGACCTGATTACCTTTTCAGCGAGCAGCATTTTATTTATCCGTGTACAAAACAAATGTGTTTCCTGCTGATTTGTATTTTTCATATTTTATCCAGAGTTTTGGATGTACTCAGCAATTATTTGCACAAACGCTCTGCATACTTGCATTGTCAGAGTGAATAGAATGGATTCTTAGCAGTTTTATTGAGTCCCTGTAAACTGTGGCCATCTAATTTTATTTGCTTGCCTATTGATTTCCTGTAATAAACTAGACTGACTACTAGACTGGAAGAGGGAAAAACAACTTCCTGAATTAGGGAAAAAAAATAATTTCTCTAGAAGTTATTGCAGGATGGGGCTTGTTTTATAGAGTTTTTTTTGCCTAAAACATTTTTTGTTAAAATACTGTACTGTTCTTTACTGTATATGAACAACATGCTGTATCCCTTCAAAATTATTTTTTTTGTTGTTGTTGGGCTCCATGCACACTAGCATTTATTTAAGCTAATAAAAGCGCTGGATAAAAAACGCTGGTAATAGCTTTTTGTAGTAGCGTTTTAGCAGCATTTAAGGAGCGTTAGCTGTTTGTTAGCGTTTTAGCAGTAAAAGGAAAAAAAAAGCTCAAAAAACGCAGTGTTTCTGCTAGCAAAACGCTCCAAGAAACTCTACAAAAACATTTTTTTCTGCTACCCTGTTTCCCCGAAAATAAGACCTAGCGTGATTGTCAGTGATGGCTGCAATATAAGCTCTACCCCCCAAATAAGCCCTACCCTGTTTCCCCAAAAATAAGCCCTACCCTGAAAATAAGACCTACAAGGACTTTAACTAGAGCTTTTTTGGGGGGTAGGGCTGATATTGCAGCCATCACCGACAATCACGCCAGTTCTTATTTTCGGGGAAACAGGGTAAGAGCTTAAAGTAGTGTGCATGGACACATAGGATAACCCTATTTAGCTTCTTGGAGCAGAAAACCAATGCTAATAACAGCTTCTAGGAAGGAAAAAAAAAAAAAAAAAACGCTAGTGAGCCTAAATATTATGTATATGTTAAAAAAAAATGAAGCTCCAAAAATAAATCTGTCACTTTCAGGACAAAATGAAAGGTTCTCTTGTAGCACAAGTCACCCTTACCTAGTGATACCATCTTCCCCACCACTGTGGTGTTCCATCAGAGCCCTTGGTACATAATATTCCACAGCTGACCCCTACGGTGCTTTTCAGGCACCACTGAATTTCCTTATTCTTCTGGGTTGAATGACGGCCAGCATTATTCACCCCACTTCCTCTGAACCCAGGATGTCATGGACCCGCCCCCAGCCTTTAATTGGACAATGAAAGGAGAAGCAGTGCAGTGTTGTGGTAATCAATCTATCACTCTTCTCTCTCATCCTATCAGCATGCTTCTTGTTAGCACCTGAGCACTGCTGCACAATTGACTGACTGGCTTCTTGTGCTGCTTCTCTATCCCCGTATATGACCTCTGCTGCACAAGGGACTTCTAATAGTCTGATGCTAAATCAAATTCAGATACCCACTTACATTTAAAAATATATTTTTAATGTTTTATTCATAAATACAGAGCTGTATTAATGTTGGTCTATTTTAATGCATAGTTCTATAGTGACATAAAAAGAGTTTGGTAACATTAAAGCAGTAGTAAACCACTGGGTGTTTTTTTTTTTTTTTTCTTACCTGCAAGGTAATGTCATAATGTGCTAGTATACATCGCATACTAGCACATTATGTTAAACTTACTTGAAAACAAAGCATTCCAGCACCAAGCTTTCACCACTGCAGGTGCTTCCATCTTCACACAGACGTCACTCCCACAAATGTGTGCGGGAGCCACCGTTTATGGCACAGGACTCTGAAGGAATGGCTGGGTGGCTGTTCCTTCAAAGCACACGCACCAGTGATGTCACCGACTGCATGTCATGTAAATATCTCCTAAACGGTGCCCGTTTAGGAGATATTTACAGTACCTATAGGTAAGCCTTATTATCACCAGAGAAGGGAGTTTACTCCCACTTTAAAGCTGAACTCTGAGAAAAGCAAATATTCTTTAAATACAAGAGTCCTGTGTGCTTTGTGTATTTCTTCCAGATCTGTGCAGTAATCCAGTGTGAGACTTTCCCTCTGTGCAGGAGCTTCCTGTAATAAAGACCGCTCACTGCTGCTCTCTCTCCTTGTGCAGAGTGACTGGTCTTGTCTCCGCCCCCTTCTGTAGTTTTCTGCAGGCAGCCTGTAGAGGGTGGAGCCTGCTGGGTCCCTCCCACAGTTCCGCTCTCTGCACAGGCTATGGACAGCATAGTCTTGAGGTCGCTGTTATTTTACAAGGTAATATTTGGGTTTGCATAGGTTTTTGGTTCACAAACATTGGATTTAATCCTTTGTGGCTATTGAGGAATATGTATAGATGAAGGTTTTTGTGTCCAGAGTTCAAGTAGAACTATAGGCAAAACTTTTTGAAAAAAATTTTTGCATAGAGCAAAGGAGTGTCAGATTTTTTTTTTTCGCGATCTGTGTCTCATAGCAGAGATTTCCCTTCACTTCCTGTCCCATAGCCAAATAGGAAGTGAGAGAAAATACCGGCAAATTGAGGGAATTTATTGGGGATCCCCAGGTCACCAGAACTAGTGTCCCCATTGGAAGATTTCTCCTTTGGGGTTTTCTTTTACTTTCACAATCAATGATAATGGTAAACAAGGAAAAATAGAGAGGGGGAATCTCCCTAACAGGGGCACAGACAGCAATAAAGATGGACAAGAGTTCCAATCCCTCTCCACTCTATCCAAAGCTAAAAAAAAAATGTTGTCTTCAGTTAAACCTTGAGCTTTAGCCTGGGTTCACACTGTAGCGAACACAGATATCGCATGTGATAGCGAACACGGACATCGCATGTCAATCTCACCCACACTGCGGTGCCGATCACATGCAATGTCTTTTTCGAGTTCAGCCATACAGTTGTATTGGATTTGCACAAAAAAGGTACAGGGACTTTTTTTTCCCATACTGGAATTGGATCACATGGGTGTTCTTACACATGCAATCTGATTCCTGTCGAAATCCACGGTTTGCACTGCGATCTGTGAACCGATCTGGGAGTGTTATTAACATTGTATTGACACACCGCAGTGATTCGCAGAAGGGAGATAATTGAGACAAGTACACACTATAGAGGGATACGCTTTGTTAATATTTCATGTCTGAGCTTTTCAAACACTTTAAAGCGGAACTTCAGTCATTTTTCATCTTTCCATCTAGTAAATCTTCTGCCCTTGTTGTTTTAACTTTGGATAGTAAAACTTTTTTTTATGCCAGTAAATACCCTATACAGCCCACTTCCTGTTTCTTGTCTGGTCATTAGCCTAGGCTTATGACATCATGCACAGCTCTCTCTCTCACTCTTGTGAGAGTTTTCTAGTAAGGGAGGGGGGATGATTCATAAGAGGGAAAATGAGAGCTGCAGAGCTGGAGGTGTGTCTGTGTAAATCCAGGAATTAGCTTCAGCTGCCCACAGTTAAAATGGCTGCAGCCAGACTTAGTGGAGGGAGATTACTGCAGCATATTTGGCAAGTCCAGAATCACAGTATATATAAGATAATATGCAAAGTGGTTGGAGGGAAGCTTCAGAATGCATGTTATGCATTTAAAGTGTGTGGTGTACATGAACAGCAGGACAAGAGACAATTTGAATGTGGTTGTATTCAACAATAAATGCTACTGAAGACCGAGCCCGGGTCTGCCATGTAAGATTCCGTTCAGATTTTATCCACTGCACTTCACACCACTCCGAATCCATAGATGTTGCAGATCCCGAACCCCGGTGTACACAGGCTCTTAGTATTGGTGTGTCGGTATGGCTGGCTGCATTTCAGTGGAGGACAGCGGAGAAGACCATGTTTTGTGAATCTTGGCATCAGTAGTGTGTGCATTATACATTGCACATCTTTAATATCGGATTGAGCTCGAGCTCTGGAATAGGCTGATGGCCAAGACAGATTTTCAAACCGTAGATGTATCTTTTGGAAAAGATGTATATTAAAAAGAGAGTGCGGTTTATATCCTGTATAAACATATTTTCAGTTATTTGCATCATGTACAGTAAAATTATATCAAAGTATGACTAAAGACAATTTTTTATTTTTCATTTTTGCATAGAGTGGAGGTGGGATTAGATTTGTATTGCTTTTTGTGTCCCTATTAAGGACATTCACCTTCCGTATGTGTCCTATTTACCATTCTCACTAAATAAAATCTCAAATTTTGGACTGTCACCAGAACATGGATATAGGGACCATCTTTCAACAGGGGCACTAATTCTTGTGACCGTAGTGACAACCAGGGGTTCCTTCACTTTGGAGGAATTTCCTTTCACTTCCTGTTTTGAGTATGGAACAGGAAATGAAGAGAAATTTTCCCAATAGAACAAAGTTGGCCAAAAAAAAAAAAGCGGGGCTTATAACCCTTTAGGCTCCATGCACACTGGAGCTCATAAACAGACGTGTTTTGGAGTTTAGGCGTTTTTTTTTTTTTAACAGCCCATAAACTCCCCTCTATGTTATCCTATGTGTCCATGCACACATGGACGTTTTTGAACTTTTATCAGCAGTGGAGTTTATGGGCTGTTTTCTGAACGCCATAAAACGCCATAAAATCGCATTCAGGAGTCGTTTTTCTGACCACAAAAAACGCTAAACACTGATAAACATGGCTCACCAGCATTTTCTTTAATGTTTTTGATACATTGGAAAAAAAAAAATTCACAAAAAAAAAAAACCACCAATAAACGCTATTGCAAAAACGTTGAACGTTGAAAGACTCACTGCAAAGCTACTGGTGTTTTTATACCATTATTTTAACGTCCAGTGTGCATGGAGCCTTATAATGCTATCCAATAGAAAAAAAAATGTTGCCTTTAGTTTTACTTTAACCACTTGCCTACTGTGCGTGTGTATGTGTGTATGTATGTATGTATATGTGTGTGTGTGTGTATATATATATATATATATATATATATATATATATATATATACACACAGGGCTTTTTTTTTTCTCAAAAAATAGGTGCTGGAACTTAACCACGGCCCCACAAAACCCCTCCCCCTACACACACCCTTCAAATCACATCAAATAGTGGGTGTGTTCAGTCAAATTTCACAAAAACAGTAGGAGGGTCTTAAAGGGGCATTAAATACCAGGATTGCATTACATAGAGTGCAGAGCTGTCACTTGTATACACAGAAAGCAGACTTCTGTGTTTACAAGTGATTGTGGTGAGCTCAGGGTCTGAGCCAGAGGTGGTGGAACTGAGTTCCACAAAGTTCCCCCTGGAAAAAAAACAGGCAGATCGTCGTTCTGTGACTACAGAAGGCATGGATCCTGTGTCTGTGCTAAGCACCTTCCCACAGTAATAAAAAACAGGATAGGCACACCCTTAACCCTTTGATTGCCCCAGAGGTTAACCCCTTCCCAGCCAGTGTCAGTAGTACAGAGACGGTGCATATTTTTTTTTAGCACTGATCACTGTATTAGTTTCACCGGTCCCCAAAAAGTTAGTGTCCCGACTGCCGCAATATCGCAGTCCTGCTTTAAGTCGCTGATCGCTGCCATTACTAGTAAAAAATAAATAAAAATATCCCATAGTTTGTAGACGCTATAACTTTTGCGCAAACCAATCAATATACGCTTATTGGGTTGTTTTTTGGGTTTTTTTACCAAAAATATGTAGCAGAATACACATTGGCCTAAATTGATGAAGAAAATACATTTTTTTTAAAACATTTTTATTGGATGTTTTATAGCAGAAAGTAAAAAAAAAAATAATTTTCTTTTTTTCAAAAGTGTCACTCTTTTTTTGTTTATAGCGCAAAAATCAAAAATGCAGAGGTGATCAAATGCCACCAAAAGAAAGCTCTATTTGTGGGGAAAAAAGGACATACATTTTATTTGGGTACAGCGTCGCACGACCGTACAATTGTCAGTTAAAGTAACGCAGTGCCGTATCGCAAAAAAATGCCTTGTAAGGAAGGGGGGTAAATCTTCCAGAGGTCAAGTGGCTAACGGCTAACACATTTTTACATTTTGCTGCTCTGTTTTAGTTGTATTAAATATAAAGATTTGTAGATTAGCCACTAGAGGGAGATCTGCAGTTACCCTTCCTCCCTTGTGCACAGCCATTGAGACACCAGGGAGTGCAGTGTGTCTGGAGACTCATGAACCACTGCTTAAAACAAAACTCCAGCCAAAAATAGTAAGAAAGAAATAGCCCATTACAAGATAAAATGACAAAAGTGGCTTTTACTGCAATATTTACCTTCAATCCAAAGATTTCCTCTGCTTTATTTTTTGGCTGCTACGTTTCCTCAATGGCAGTGAAGATCCGAACAGCCCCGGGTTTGGTTCATCAGGGATTCGCCAAACTGGGACCCCATTGAAATCCATGGAAACTGCATCTGTCAATCTAAAAATGCCCATTTTCTGGACTAAATGCACGGGGGGCAATAGTTTTTAAATTGTAGGCAAATTACTCTGACAGCTGTCATTACCAGCTTCTTTGTAAAAGAAAAAAAAAAAGCACACACCCCCCCACCCCAAAATCTTCTATATATTTCGGGGGACCTCTTGAGGGGTTTCTATGCTTTTTTTGTCTTGTTTTTTTAATAAAGAAGCTGGCAATGAATGTAATTTGCTGGTAATTCATACGGTTTTGTTTGTATTGTATTTATTTTTTTGTAAATGTCACCTGAAATGTCAAAAGAATAAAAAAAAAAAATAAAGGACCCCTCTTCCCAAAAATGCATACCAGAATTCTTGAGTCTGGTATGGATTTTAAGGGGTACCTCACGCAAAAAAAAAAAAAGCATGAGGTCCCTAGGAAATCCATACCAGGCCCTTTTAGGTGTGGTAAAGATTTTATAGGGGACTCCACACACAAAAAAAGTGTGAGGTTCTTTTAAAAATCCATAGCATGCCCTTAATCTGAGCATGCAGCCTGGCTTGCTAGGAACAGGGAGAAACGTGTACTCCCCTTCCCCCCTGAACCATACCAGGCCCCACATGCTCTCATGCCTTGACAGACAAAACTCCCACCCCCCTCAAACCCCAAATGAGCTCCTTGTTCCCATGCTGATGAGGACAAGGGCCTTTTCCCCACGTTCCTTGCCCTGTGATTGTGGCCATCATTGAGCAGGGGGGCTTATCGGAATCTGGAAATACCCCCTTTAGTATTAAGAGGGCCCCCAGATACAGCCCCTCCCCACGTGAATGAGTACATGGGTTACATAGTACACCTACTCATTCCCCTATTAATTTAGCAAAAAAAAAAATGGTAAATTTCTTGTGACAGGTTCTCTTTGTGTAGACATTAGAGGTGATTAATATACAGTACCAAGCTCTGATGAAGGGGGGGACACTTTGAGCTCATGAAACCTGTTGGATTTGTGTGTCCTAAAAGTCGGAATAAAAGAAAATCCGGACTTTCTGCTTTTGGTTCTTTCCCCTTTGGCCAGCCAGGTGTGTGCAGCCCACCTGCATAGTGTATCCTTGCTAGTGGTGCGCTCTGTTAATCGTACTGCTCCATGCAGCACCCGTAGCGTTAATGAGCCCTCTTTAGTCTATCCTAATGGCATAGTGAGCAAGTTTATACGGCAGGTTGGTATGGTAGACTGAATGACGGTTAATGATTATTTAATGATAGATCTCACGGCGGAAAAGCACTTAGCACTCTGAGTGCACCGTGAGTCTATTTCTCAAGGATCTAGACAAGTTTATTTGGCCTCACCTTGAATAGAAAAACATGCTATTGATCTCATTGGTCGGGGACTTAAACACTCGATGCATTGAGCATAGTTTTCTATCCGTTTAGGTGTTTAGTTACACATCTTAATCAGAGCTACAGAAAATATTGCGAAGGAATTGTGTGTTATGCTGGGTAACAAAAAAAACTCAAATTGTAAAAATAAATTTTTTTTTAAATTTTACGTTGCGCCATTCATAACTAACCAACCATTTTTAAAATGCTAAAACTTTAGCCTAAAAGTATGCAACACATGATGGCTGCTTTTTTATATCTGTTTGAAAACCCCTCTAGCGAGACATTGCTGATGAAGTTGCACAACCACTTTCAAAATCTAAGCAAGGCCGCGCATGCTCTGTACACTCTCATTCTTTCCTAGGGAGAGTTCAAACTATTTAATTACTAAAGTGCTCTGTCCTTCTTTCTTCCTTAGTTGGCCCTCTTTTTGGTCTGTGTATAGACCTCTGTTAAAAAATGTGCTATTTAATTACCAGAAGTGTTATTCTATGCTAAACCTTTCACCCGACCTATAACTTATTGCATTTGTTTTTTTGAAAGCCATTATGAAGGAACAGTAGTAATGGAAAAAAAGCATTAAGGTAATATTAAAAACTAGACTTTTAATACTGTTACCATTATGGCAGTTGACCTGGGTATTTACTGGGTCTGGTTCTTCTTCTTTAAAAGCCGTCTTTTCTGCTCCCCTAGGTTTCTTTTTCTTAGGTGGCTCCATTCCCTGGTGCTATCTTAGGCCCCTTTCACACGGGCATCTCTGTCTTGGGGATTTCACTTGCTCAATGCTTTTCCCAATGGACGATGGTGCCACCTGTCAAACTATGCACCTGTCTGGCTGTATTGCTATAATTTAGGTGAGCGGCCATGGGACTTCTGTTTTGATCGTCAACCGGTCGCCCACCTAAAAGGGCCCCAAGGGAGGCATCTCTTATATGTCGGGCAGGTTTACTTTAGTAGCATAATGTAAAATGATGTGCAGTAACACGTAACATTTAATCAACACGGTAAGATAAGGGATTCCTGTTTTCCTATTGGATGCTGTGGGTTACGACTTTTAAAAAATTTCTCAGGTTTATTATAGAAAGGTTGCAGCGAGAACATTCCAAATTCTGTCAAGCTGAACTCCATTCGATAGAAAGAAAAAGCTTCAGTTGCACTTTTAAAAAAGAAAAAAAAAAAATTCCAGGAATGGCTGCCCTGCTTTTGGAGAGTTTTCCGTTGACCGCATCTGTCTAAATGCAGAACGTTTTCTCTTTTCATCCATCTGGCTTTTTGTTTTTCACATAAGGCTATTTCAAGTTATTAATTTTCTGCCTGTGATAGGGTGATCAACCGTTCTGTCAAGAAAATGGATCTCTCTGTCGCCCTTTAGCATGATTAAATGAAGGCGAGTCACTGGGAGAAAATACCACATTTTCATCAGACAAATGAAATTGTAGCCTAGTCTTTTTTTTCTTTTTTTTTTTTCCCCTTCCTTTAGTCACATTGCAGAAATTGTTCTCAGTAGTGGATAGTCTGTACCTCTATTATAACGTGTACATGTAACTGTACGAAGGGCTTTTACTTCATGGTTATGATGTGGTTTCATTTGTGGCCCCCAGTTATTTATGAATTCAATACTGCCATCAGTGATAGCAACTGGAGGCCTGGCACCGCAGAGTTGAGGATTGCGGCTTGGCGTCAGCTTTGGCAAAAGTTGAGGCCCAATATACTGCATCTTCTATGGATACTCCTGCACAAAATGTCGTTTTAGATCAGAGGCAGCCATGGAGGTAGGGTTGCCACCTCATCCCTTTAAACCCAAACACATATGAATTACACAGGTTCTGATGCTAATTTAATTCAGATAAGACACCAAGTGAGTTTAATTACCACATTAATCAGCCACAGAACCTGTGTAATTAATATGTGTTCGGTCTTAAAATGATGAGGTGGCAACCTTACATGGAGGGCAGGATTGCTTTCCTACAACAATGAACAGAAGTAGGTCAAACCAATGGACTACAGCAGCACTTTCACGATCACCTCCTTCCTTCCCTTTCCTGGGCAAGTCTTAGAGATTTCAAAGAGGCATAAGGGTCACTTAATGCCTTATCAGTAACATTATGTATGGACTGGATTTGGCTATGCATAGGCAGCTTGATGATAAAAAGATGGACAAATAAACATTTAATACAATAAGTACCATTGGCCTAGGATTACCAGACCATTTAGGGGTTTTCTAAAGAGAGAAAAAAAAAGCAGGAGTTGTTTCCCTTCAGGTATGCTGAAAGCTAGGGAAGAGGAGAGCGGGGAAGGCGTCGACTTAGTCACTTGAGCTACTGATCTCTGTAGCAGGCTTTTTACAACAGTCGTTATGAAGAAAGTGTGGTATTCTAATGTGCCACCTGCTAGCTGGGTATAAGAATATATGATATTCATAACCAATATTTCATGCTTGCATCACTGAAATGTTTGGTATGAACATTTGAACACTATGCATTACCTTTAACACAAGCACTTGCAGGCACCACACGGTGTCACCATTAGATCATGGTGAGTTTAGATGCTTTTAAGGGCTTGTCGGGTTAAGCTTAAAGTGTAGGCAAAGTGCCATATAAACTGTTGAAATTGTGAATTGTATTACCTGCTGAATTTTGAAAATATGTTATAAATAAGGTTTCTACGTTGTATTTTAAAATATCTTTAGTGTTTTTTAAAATTTACATTTAATATATATTTTTCATTTTTTATGTTCATTACTAAAAATAGAAAATGTAAACTTATTTTCTTGCTTTTTATGTTTTGGGAGAAGAAAGCTTGAAGAGAATCTGTGCTTTGCCTGTGGGCAAAAGCAACAAGTTCTTTATAAGGCTCTGTTCACACCATGCAGGTGTGACGGAGTATGTGCATGTTCTTGCGCCTCGCATGTAGGGCAGCTGTTTCATCTCAATGGGCTGCCCTATGCATGAGAAACATGCAAAAGAAGCCCTCGACTCTTGCAAAATCATGCTACATTGATATGCATGGTTTTGCGCGCACGTTAACAGACCCATGGGGGTGCTATTAAAAATTAATGGCACCGTTGCTTGTCAGCTAAAGGGCAGCACAATTCTCTGTGTGTCAGGAAAGCACGGAGTTTTGCTTGCATTCCTGACATGCACAAGTGTGAACATAGCCTAAGTTAGGCCTCCTTAGCAACATATACTTACCTTCTTTTTGTTCTGCTGCCTGGAGTGAAGAAAATCCCTCTGTACTTTAAGTTATGGTTCAGTGGGTCCCTGTGTGGCAGCGCTGATTGGCCCACCATTCTCACATGTTCCTCTATACCCAGAAGTACAGGTATTCCTTTCAGCTCCTGTCGCTGGACAGAGTGGTGAAGGACTGAAGGAAAGATATTATTTAAAGTGTAATACTAAAGGATCTATGCTGATTCAACCAATAGAAATAAAATATAAATGTTGGTCAAAATCTAAATGATTTTTCATCAACATTTTATTTATTTTTTGTAGAATGATTTGTAGGGTCATCATTGAGGTTTACTTCTTTATTACCAATATTGTAATATTTGTAGCTCAGTACATTTTTATCCGTTATGATTGATGTTTAACTCTTGTGATAGATGTGGTTTTGTTAAGCGCATCCACGTCAGACAGGAACTATAGTTAAGGGCCCGGTAGCCCACTTTTATTAAATGAAAGGCAAAGTAAAAGTCCAACACATATGAACTGCCCACGCAGGGGTTCTTCTCCAGCAAACAAATCTAACGAAAAATACTAAGCTACCTGGATCTTAAGGCTCACTCAGCCTCAATTTTCTTACCTTGTTACATGGGCCCACTCCTGGTTTCCAAAAGGGTCTCTCCCCCCCCCCCCCCCCCCGGGTTTGCTCATGCTTTCAGAGACCTCCAGACTTCTTCCAGCCCCCATGAATCATTAGCCGTCTCAGCTTGCTCAACCTCCTAGGCCCTCTCTTGGTATATCAGCCCCGCGTATCTGTCCCAACTTTCCCAGTCCTTTGAGCAAAACGTCCACATCACAAGAGACGCAGTCTCTGGTAGGAACAACCAGGTCTCCTGATGGGGGCATGACTCCAAGTGTCAGCAACTGCCCTGAGGTCTCACAAGACCATCATTATAAGGGCTGTGTGCACCTGGACACATACCCTGCTGGTTTTCCACAAAACCCAGACGCTGGGTTAGAGATTTCTTCCCTCCCAGGACACTTTGAAATCTCCAAGGAACGAAGCCCAATCCAAGAATACCAAAATCCGGAGAAAGCTGTAAACACAGTTTTCTACACTCATAATCTATACTTTGGAGTCTAACATGTTGCACACGTGCAAACTCTGTGTCCCTTTTCCAACCATTTTCTAATCTCACACCATGGCAGGGCCTCACACTATCACACCCTGTTACTACCGATTGTCTCCTTTTTTTTTAGAAATCACTCTGAAGGGTAACTAAAGTCTAAAAAAGTAAACAATGCATAATACATAAATAAACTTTTGTTGTAGAGTTTGGGAAAATGAATAAATGTAAATTCCCCAGTAGGCCACTTGAATGTTTGCAACAGTCTGTGGAGTCTTAGTTGGTTACTCCTGTTATATTACAGTAGCAAGGTTATGTCATGATGGGAACCTTTACAATCTGATATAAAGATTATGCCGGTAGCTTTCATAAAGACAGGGCTGAATGATTTTCGTGAAGTGTGGTTTTGTGCTTTATCCTTTACTTTAAGTAAAAGATGTAGCATTATTGTTTATTATGATATTTATTATAAATTTAGTTATTATTAGTTTGTGCTTAAAAGAGAAGTAAGGGTCCCCCCCCCCCCATCATACTTACCTAGGTCCTCCGGCGCCTCTTCACTGAAAACCGAGCGAACGAACACCGCCAATGACTCAGTTTTCACAGCTCCGTTAGCAGAGAGCTGCAGACTGTCAGTCACAGCTCTCTGATCATCTCCCTCCGCACTCATTGGAGCACCGAGCTGTGGAGCGGCCGTCTCAGGCTCTGTTGCTCGCTAAGAGGCTGAGGCAGGTCTCAGTCCAGGCACCTGGCGGATCCAGAATTTGTCACGATGTCGCGGTGCCTGGACTGATATCTGTGACGTCAGCAGAGAGCGGACTTCAGCCTGCTCTCTGCTGAAAACGGGTCACAGGAGTGCAAAACTATTTGCACACCTGTGAATCATAAGAGAAGCCCAGCCAAATAAGCTTTGACTGGACTTCTCCTTTAACACTGTGGGGAAACTGACCTGTAATGGTGAACACTGGATAGCTTGGTGTTCACCCAAGGCTTGGAGTCTAAGCTCCAGCTGGTTTTCACTAAAGTTTCTGATGGTGGAGATGGTTTTGCTTCTTGCTGGTAGCAGGTCACTTCCATTAGGATCAGCCCACCATAGTATTTGGGATCAAGCGAAGGGCCTTGGCAGGCAGCAAGCAGAAGGTAGTTAGACAGTGCAGGTAGGCAACAAGTAAGCAGTAAACTAGGGGGAATGATGGAGTAGTCAAATTTAGGCAGGGGTGTTGGCAAGCAGAGAGTAGTTTGGCAGTCCAGGTCTGCAACGAGCAATCCGTAAACTAGGCTGGATGATACAGTAGTCACATTCAGGGAGCGGTCTTGGAAGGCAGCATCCATGGGGTAGTCAAACAGTGCAGGTAAACAACACGTAATCAGTAAATGAGGCTGGATGATAGAGTGGTCATGTTTAGGCAGAGCTGTTGCCAGGCAGCAAGCAGAGAGTAGTCCGACAGTCTAGGTCGGCAATGAGCAAACGGTAAACTTGGCTGGATGATCGAGTAGTCAGGCAGAGGTCTTGGCAGGCAGTAAGCCAAAGTAGTCAGACAGTCTTGTTCGGCATGAAGAAGGCAGGAGGCGAGAGAAGGCAATCCAGTTCAATGAGAAGAAGCTTCTGTATTATAGCTTTTGCTCCCAGGTGGCTGGTTTGAAGACACAGTGCCAGCCTGTTAAAAGGCTGGTGCTTAGATACCCACCAGGCTACTACTCAGCATTGTTAAAGTGAACTGTAAGAAGAGACACAGTAAAATCCTGGGCTGTAGAAGGTCAGGGAGTGCTGGAATGAGGCTGGAACTGAACAGTTTCTGAGCAGAGTTGTATTGAGCAGTGCCTGACCAGAGCTGGACAAATCTGTAACAGCCAGACCGCTGCTCTCTCACACAGAGCACAGTAGTCCAGGTATTCAGCAGCCCGACACACCTCTCTGCACAGTATTCCAGTCAACACCCATGCGGTGATGTGCAGAGGGGCGTGTTGGACTGCTGAAGACCTGGACTGCTGTGCTCTGTGTGTGTGTGAGCAGCGGTCTGGCTAAATATGTGCATGCTGGAAATGCACTGCACTGTCTCTTTAACCAGTCAGTACATGCGGGCAGTGCTGACCTTTTTTTATTAGAAAGCCTGGCAATTTTGCATGTGGAGTGTCATGGAAGCACCTTAAAAAAAAATGTTTATTTTTTGGATATATGTTTTATACATATAATTAGAAATGAACTAATCCACTTCAATACTTGTACACGTAAAAAAAAAAAAAAAAAAAAAATGAAGCACAAAGCCATTATAGGTTCCTTTTAAACAGAGGCCAAGCTATGTTGCTGTTTACTTATCTCTGTTTTCAGCAGACATAAATATTGTAACAGTTAAGCCAAAAGTGCGAGGCGAGCAGCAGGAAGAAGTTCAGCGGCAAGTGTGCCTGCTGTTTCATTTCCTACTGGAAGGCGCACATGTGTTCTCCCTCCGAGCAGGAGCGGTGGTTGTAGTGGAGTCAGAGCGCACAGGGTCAGTGCCTCTCCTATTGATCAGTATCCCTGCAGTCCCCCCTACTCCAGCATCTGCTTCATTGGCTTCTTTCAGTGCCTGCTCCACTACATTAGAATAGAAATCCATAACCAGAGCTGTGCTCATCCAAGCAGGGGAAGAAACTAAATTAAATGGTATAAAACAATCTCGGATCAGGAGTTTGTGCCAATTCATCTTGATCTGAGATGTCACACCGGGCCCCTGTGTCTGAGCACCTGGACTTAGAGGCAGCTCTGCTGAAAGTGGATGGTGTGCTGAGATCATTCATTTGTCAGGCCGAGGAACGGGCAGTGGTGGTTAGCAATTCCCCTTCTGCAGAGGTCAGCTGACGGAACAATCAGAGCTGCTGCACAATGGAGCTTTTGCTTTGAACTATTGTTATAGGGCATGATGCTTTTCGCTGGGACTGGGGGGGGAGGGGGAGGCAGTGGCTGGCTTTTCCTGTGTCCAGCCTGCAATATTGAAGCATTAGCCGCTTCAAATCAAATCATATTTCAAGATTGCTCTGGTTTGACCTGTAAGAGACAGAGGTGTGGGGGTAGTTTGGACGCCTACTGTGTTTGGACACCTTAGTGACAGCTTAATGTAAGCCACAAGCACTTGTAAAATTTGTGCTCACATATTGTAAACCCACTCACTAAAATGTCATATAAACCATTTAACATGTTAATGTGATTTCAGATGATCATATTCAGTACTTTTAGATCTGCAGCTTACATTAAATAGGAGTCCCCCCACCTCCAAAAATTAAAAGTACTTGTAGCTGCTGACTTTTACTTTTAGGGTACTTACCTGTCCAGGCATCCAGCGGTGTCTTCACCCGAGCCGATACTTGAATTGACTCTCAGTGCTGGCACCGCCATCTTGGCAATGGGAAACTGGCTGCCATGTGGCTTCACAGCCGGTTTCCTACTGAGAATTGCACTGCACTCTGTGAATGGTCCGGCTGTGGGTAGAGGGGGGGGGGGGACACGGTCTTCCAGCTTCCTTTGCCAGATGTGAGAGCGGTACCTGTCAAAATCAGGTACCCGCTCTCCCCAAAAGGTGCCAAGTGTGGCAGCAGGGGGGGGGGGGGGAGGCAGACAAGCGGAGCGTCCCTTTTGGGTGGAGCTCTGCTTTAAGACACCTGGTGATCCTGCCATGAGAGTCCTTGTTCGGGCGTTTCCTGTTATAGGGTGATATGACTGATTTCTGATTGGGACTCTAAAACAAAGTTAATACTGCAGCTGCAGGAACAGATTCACAGGACTCAATCACTGTGTTTAAAATGTCCGTTCAGTGAAAAATTTATTATTACATGTTATTTTATACATAGATAAGAAAGGGGTGGTGTGAGATGTTATTAAAAAGTAACAAATAGCAATATGTTATTAAAAGCTAACAAATAGAAATATATTATTAAAAACTAGCAAATAGAACAATTGCAAAAGTTAAACCTTGAAAAGGGAGGGGGGAGTAGAGAGCGTTTAGTAGGAGAAGTGTCTGTGTGTTAGGTGAAGGTTACAGAACACATTTCAACAGTGAGAACAAAAATGGATTCTCTTGTGCTTAAATGAACAGTACAATGAATGTCCATGTCATTTCCCCCCTTTTGTTTATTTGACACCATTCTTCTCCGCGTTACGTTCAGCCGATTGCTGGTAACTCCTGTTACATTGGCGCAGAGAGACGGCGTCCTCTTCAGCTCTCTCCTAGCTTTCTCACAATAATGGGTTCATCAGGGCTGGTGGTACATTTGTTGGTACAGCGGGTCACACAGAGGCATAGCCTGATGAGGAAGTAAATAACAAACATGAGAAATAGGAACATCACAATGTAAGTGCCTAGTTTCTGTAACCATGTTGCTATGCCATATAAAAAATCACCAAAACCTCCTAAACCCTGAAAGGGGTTCCATCCATCTTTAGCAATATCTCTGGCCTTATTCTGTAGTTCTCTTATCTTAGCAAGATGCCCTTTAATAATGTCCTCATTATCAGAAATGTATATACAACAGTCAGTGTGAAATATCTTACACATCCCACCTTGAGCTGCAGTGAGATAATTTAGCGTTAATCTGTGCTCTAATACTACTTTTTTAAGCTGAGCCATTTCTTCATTTAATAAACCTATATCAGTGGTAGTAAGGTTAATAATCTCATCTACAATTCTAGTGTAATTATTTAGTCTTTTCATTGCTTCAATTCCCCATCCTGTCCAGGAAGGGAACCATGACCATGTCATGTCACCTTCAGTGAACAGCTCTCTTTTGAACACTAAAGGGTATTCTGGACTTTGATCTGGTCGCACTGTATCTTTGCGAACAGCCAAAGCAGGTACTAACTTCCCAATATAACATGTACCTGTAACATTAGTAGGAAGCCAGGCGTAAGCTTTATTTCCACATATATAATATAACCCTCTACGTATGGACGGTATGCCTGCTCCTAAAAAACTGGAAGCAATAACATGGAATCTCAGGAAACCGATATTTTCACATATTGGAAACTGTGAGCAATTTGTACTATAAAGGGTTCTATTTAGTTCTGGATCTGGGATATAATAATATTGACCATAGTTTCCTCCATAAACTGTAATTTTTGCTCCAGTGCAATCTGAATTGCCCAACCGTCTACATTTAGTGTTAAACGGGCATGTAATGTTTAAACAAATCTGTGGAGTGTTTATCTGTTTCGAAACCATCAATGTTACTGATCTGTGCTCATTAGCTGTGGAGACTATGTATGAGCCATTTATTCTGGTCCTGTTTAGATCAGTGAAAATGAGAGGCATTGCTATCATGGGTATTGTTCCTGTTTGGGGATGTAAGTGAGAACACACCCAGCAGTTACTAGCGTTGCTATGGGTTGCATACAATTTTAACATTTGGATGAAAGGGTTATTTTTCCATGTCTCAGTTCTCACAAACAACAAAAAGAAAAGAAACATTATCATCTTTTTTTCAAAGGATATCATCACTTCAGGATTTTCTTGCAGTGACTGGCGTGAATCCAGGTGGGTTTTCCTTCCAACTTGACAGCAGAACCGGTTGTCAAAAGCACCAAATGTGGTCCGTCAAATTTTGGTTCTAGTGGCTTTCTGACGTGTCGCTTGACCACCACCCAGTCACCTGGTTGGATTCTGTGAATACCTGAAACAGAATCTGGGTCGGGGATAGATTTATAAACACCTTCATGTATTTTATTCAATGTTCTTTGCAAAATCTGAACATATTCTAACAGATTAGAGTGAGAAGCCTGCAACTGTTGGGGAAAATATAGCCCTGTTTTGGGTGGCCCTCCAAATAAAATCTCATAGGGGGACAGCCCATGTGGTTGTTTAGGGGTAGTTCTTACAGAATATAGGGCTAATGGCAAAGCTTCCACCCATCCTTTTCCTGTATCTGCTTTAATTTTTGCACATCTGTTTTTCAAAATTCCATTAAGTCTCTCAACTTTACCACTACTTTGTGGATGATAAGGTGTATGGAAAGCTTGCTGTATGTGAAGTGCTTCCATTACCTCTTTCATTACTTCCCCAGTAAAATGGGTTCCTCTGTCACTCTCAATAGTTTCAGGAACTCCATATCTACAAACTATTTCATTCAAAATTTTCTTTGCTGTTGTTTTTGCATTTGCTTTGGCTACTGGCCAGCTCTCGGGCCAACCTGAAAACATGTCAACACACACTAAAGCAAACTCATAGGTGCCTATTCTGGGCATCTGAATGTAGTCTATTTGAATTCTTTGGAAAGGGAAATCTGGCTTTGGAGAATGCCTTTGGGGAACATGAACAGGCCTCCCTGCATTGTACAGAGCACAAGTGAGACATGAAGCACAAAACCTGGCTGCAAATGCACTAAATCCAGGTGCTATCCAATAGCAGTCAGTAAGTGCCACCATTGCGCCCTTAGCAAGATGACTGACGCCATGTGCCAGCTGTGCTAAAACTGGGTACAAACTCCTGGGTAGACACCACCTGTTGTCAGCGCTCCACAGGCCCTGCTGATTTTGGGTAGCATTACATTTGATCCACTTATCCTTCTCTTCATCAGGGGCCTGGTTCTGCAACTGAATTAGAGTTTCTACATCCCACTGCTCTTGATGAGGGGAAACTGTCCCCGCTACCTGGGCGACCCCTACAGTGGATGTGACTCTAAATGCCATAAGGGCAGCATCCTTTGCCGCTTGGTCCGCTAAAGCATTTCCTCTGGCTGTCATGTCACTTCCCCTTGCATGCCCTTTTACCTTCAAGATGGCAACTTCTGCTGGTTTCTGAAAGGCCTCAAATAGCCACTCTATGAGTTTTGCATGTCTCACTGGCTTCCCTGCACTAGTCAGAAAGTGTAGTCTACTTGATTCATGATTTCCTGTACTGCATGTGGTACATACAGGATCAGAGCAGAATCTAGTACAAGCTCCGTTACTTTGTCTAGCAGCAAAATGCAGGCTGCTATGGCTCGCATACAACTGGGGGAGCCTTTGATGACAGGGTCTAATGAGGCTGATACATACATCACAGGCCTCTGTTTGTCTCCATGTAGCTGGGTGAGTACACCTGCAGCAAATCCATTGACTTCATGACAGAACAACGAGAAAGTCTTAGTATAGTCAGGAAGTCCAATGGCGGGCGCTTCAGACAAAATTTTAATAAGCTCCTTCATCTGCAATTCATTGTCCCATGTGAGTTTGAAAGGGTTTCTAGTGGTAGCCTCATATAGAGGAGCCATAAGTTCTGATGCATTTGGAATCCAGTCCCTACAATATCCCACTAACCCCAGGAAGGCACGTAGTTGCCGTACATTTTTTGGCTTTTCAAAGTTTTGTAGAGTTTTAACTCGATCTGGGGTTAGGTGACGGATTCCATGTGAAATGCAGTGACCCAGGAAGATCACTTTCTCTTGGCAGTATTGTAGCTTATCTTTGCTAACTTTGTTGTTACTGTTATAGAGAAACAGGAGAAGGCTTACTGTTTCTCTGCTACAAATGTCCTTTGTATCAGAACAAATAAGCAAATCGTCTATGTACTGAAGCAAAACTGTGTTTGGGTGTGAGGGGGACCATTGGTCCAATACTTGCTTTAACGCAGTATTATATTCAGAGGGGCTACTCACACAGCCTTGGGGCAATCTTGTCCATGCTAACTTTTGGGCATCATGGGTAAATGAAAAAAGGTGCCAGCAATCTGGGTGCAGGGGCACCGAAAAGAAAGCATTTGCAAGATCAATCACTGTAAAGCAGGTGCTGGAGGCAGGTATTCCACTTAGTAAAGTACGGGGGTTGGGCACGATCGGGGTATCTGCCTCTATTATATTGTTAATGGCTCTCAAATCATGCACCATGCGATATGTCACCTGCCCACCCTTCTTGTCTGGCTTCTTTGCAATTGGGAACAGGGGTGTATTGACTTGGGACTTAATTGGTACAACAACCCCTGCTGCTTTCAGTTGAGTGATTTGATCCTTTATCCCCTCAGTCTGAGCAATACTCAGTGGGTACTGTTTAATCTGTGGGAGATGGGCTCCTGGTTTAATTTTTATCATGACTGGGGTGCAATCCAGCAGACCTACATCATATTTGCTGGTGGCCCATAATTCAGTGGGAATCACTTTCAATTCTGGTGGAAATGGCAGAGTGGAGTCTTGGATTAAAAATACTCCACAGGCAGAATTTAAAACTTCTCCTGATAGACTACTGACCACTTGGACTCCTGTAGGAGTGTAGTCTATGTTTGCTAAAATTTGGTTCAAAATGTCAGCTCCCAAAAGATTGGTAGGAACTGTGTCTGAAACTAACACTTTAGTGACAATTTCTGTTTGCTGTCCTAGCCTAAGTTTAAGTGGCTTGGACTCAACCAAATCAGTAGAGGTCCCGGTTAGGCCAACACCAGAGATAACATTTGTAGATAATAATCCTGGAGGTAAGTCCTCTATATTAAAAACACTTCGGCTTGCACCAGTGTCAATTAAACAGGTTAATTCTGTTTCTCCTCCAGGATAGGGGAGTTCTTGTAAAAATACTTTTACTCTGGCCTCGGGACCATTGTCTCCCCTATTTAACATGATTGATACTGGCATGCCATTTTCCTATGCCTGATCCACTGCTTTTGGCAGAGAACTGGGATCAGCATGAGGGGCCTCTAAGCTCTTTTCTAGTCTACGGTCAGGAAGATGGCAGAATTTGGCTATGTGTCCTTCCCCATTACAATTGTAGCATATAATTGGTCCCCGATTGCCATGATTTCTGAAATTGCCTTTGCCTCTTCCTCTTCCTTTTCCTCTCTGCTTCCCCATGTACATTACCTTGGGTTTGCTGTCTTTTTGGTTAATCCTGTTTTCTATGGACAACAGGATAGGCAGGACGTCTCGAATAGACATATTGCCTGCCTCAGGCCTTGCTGTGAACAACTTTTCTTTCAACTGGGGTATTAAACCATCAAGAAACCTTTGTTTCACCAGTTGTGTAGATGGACTTGCAGTTTCTCCCGCCTTCTCTTCCTCTATTTTAATGCCTGCTTCCTCAGCCATATCACTTAACCGCCTCCAATAAGCCCCTGCTGCTTCCTCTTTCCCTTGCTTAGCATTCATAAATTCAGCATGTCTGGTTTGTCCATATATTTGGGGCAATTTTTCCTTCAATTTCTCACAAACCTCCCGTCCACTAACCATCTTACCTAGATTTTTGACGTCTACACCACATTCTTTAAGTATATAGCCAGACATGTTGCTTCCCACTGCTTTAATAAGAAGCTGATGAATGTCAGTAGCAGAAGCCTCATATGCTTCCTGTGCAGCACTAAGTTTGTTTGCAAACCCAATTGGATTCTTTCTAGGATCTCCCAATCCTTCTAATATGGCTCTCATATCTTGGGGACTAAAAGGTACATGCCATTTAATTTGAGACTTACTGTCAACAGCATCACCTTCAAAAACTAATTGGGTTCTGACAGGATAAACTGCAACAGATTTCTCTATGCCAGGGGCAGAAGGGCTGGCATCTCCCTTCCTTCTCTCTTCATCTTGCTGCCACAATTTGGAAATTATGGTTTGCTCTGGAAGTTCAGACTCTATCTCTCTTTCTCTGGCCAAAGCCTTAAGTTCAGAGAGATCCAGGTTTGCATATGTGCCTTTTGATTTATGCCAATCATCTGTTTCTAGGATACGAGCCAAATCCCTCTTTGTAGGTTGATATGGGACTGTTAAACCTCTGCTCTCTACTATATTGCATAGCTCATCTTTTGTGTGTTCCATGTAATCTAATTCTTTTGCTTTTGTGCGTGGACCCCTTAAAGCCAAACTGGCAGCCACATAAGGTGGGGGGTCCTCCTCTACAGAGTCTTCTGGCCAAACGTAGTAAATTTGGGCAGTACTTTTATTAAATATCTCCGTCAAGCCAGTTTGATTTGCTACTTTAGCTTCTGTCTCCCATGTGCAAGCTATTCTCCACGTTCCTTCACTGTACAGTAGTGGGCCATAATCGTGCAGAAAAGTTTGCCATACTTTTAAATCAAAAGTCCCTTCAGATTTTAAAGGTTTAGCTGTTCCCTTTGTCCATTCTACCCATTTATCTAGGGGCTCAGTATAGGCAGAACCGTACCTTCGGTTCATATATTCTCTAGCGCTCATCTTGCGCTGGGCATTTTCTGAAGGCCTCTCTCCCTTCATTCCCTTAATTAATTTAATGCCCATAATGACTGGCCAGTCTTCTCTCTTCTCTACTTGTGCCTATACCCTCTTGCCTCTAAAACAAATAGTACAGCAAATCTGCAGATTTACAAGAATAGTCTCCACTTATCTACGTGGATAGAAGGGGTTTATGACAATAGACAAAACACTCATTAAGAGACCCTCCTCGTCTCTTCTCTTCTCTGTGAGTTTTATCTGACCCTACCATGCGCCTCTGACCCAGGTCGCCCACAAGGAGTCAACGCAGGGAACTGCAGAGGATTTTCCCTATCCACACACAGTCCAACCCGTGAAGGGGGACACAAACACATTCACACACACACACGTTACCCAACCAGAAAGGTCCGAGAGTGGTCTGGTTTCCTTGAGAACCGACAGATAGGATACATAGGAAAAGGCAGAAATATAGCAAGCTTAAGGGCAGCTTACCTAGCCGGCATTTGAGGTCTGCGTTTCCCGATGATCCCGATCGAAGCGCGGTTCCTTCTGGAGACTCTGCCAAACTCCTGTTATGACTCGCCAAGACTGATATGACTGATTTCTGATTGGGACTCTAAAACAAAGTTAATACTGCAGCTGCAGGAACAGATTCACAGGACTCAATCACTGTGTTTAAAATGTCCGTTCAGTGAAAAATTTATTATTACATGTTATTTTATACATAGATAAGAAAGGGGTGGTGTGAGATGTTATTAAAAAGTAACAAATAGCAATATGTTATTAAAAGCTAACAAATAGAAATATATTATTAAAAACTAGCAAATAGAACAATTGCAAAAGTTAAACCTTGAAAAGGGAGGGGGGAGTAGAGAGCGTTTAGTAGGAGAAGTGTCTGTGTGTTAGGTGAAGGTTACAGAACACATTTCAACAGTGAGAACAAAAATGGATTCTCTTGTGCTTAAATGAACAGTACAATGAATGTCCATGTCAAGGGTGACAACACTCAGTTCCTGTCTCCCATTGTGCTTCTGCATTGTCACATGGGCTTCCATTGGAGACCACGAGTGGCTGTTTTAAAGCTGAACTCCAGTAATTAGATAGAAGATATCCTTGCAGTGGTGCCCCTATAATGCAAGGGTTTAACGTTTGTGTACTTTAGGGGTGTAGGTATAAACTGTATTTACTTACCTTATTCCTGGTTCTAGCAGGGTGTCCTCAAACTCTCCTTGTAATAGAAAAAAAGCATGACAGGACCTCTTAAATATGAGATCTGGGGTAAAGAAGACCTCAGATCTCATATTTACACTAAAATGCAATAATAATAAAAAAAGAAAAATGTATTTATTTTTTTCAATACATTTTTTTTTCCCCTTGAAGACCATTGGGCGGAAGTGACGTTTGACGTCGCTTTCGTCATTCAATGGTATGGAGCCGAGTGGGGGCGATTTTTCCCTCACTCAGCTTCTAACCTCATAGGGGAAAGGACCCGATCGTCTCCGCCGCCACTGACCACTCTGGTAAGTGGCTGGACATGACCGGTACGCGGTAGGAGGGGGGAGGCCCTCTCCCACCCCCCCGGTGCAAGCGATCCTGTGGCAAATCCGCCGCAGAGGCCACTTTTATCTGAAAGAGGACCATCTGCTATTTTTAAACATACTGGAGTTATGGCAGCTATCTACTGCCATAACAACGGTATTTAGCGTCAAAGTACCAACGTATTATGACAGCGGGCGGTCGGTAAGTGGTTCAAGAATATGTAAACCCAACATTTCATATTCCTGATATGTGCCTGCTGTACCATGTACTTGTATGAAAAAGTATCCTGTTCCCTTGGTATTGCTCCCTGGTGTTCCTGCCAGTCCCTCTGCTTTTCCATTAAAGACTGACCACACTAAGAAGCATGTGGTCAGTTCTTTTGCTGTGCTGGGAACTCGGTGTGCTCTCCTCCAATGATCAGACTTGTCCTGAAACACCCGTTCCCTAGCACGGCCATTCACTGGGAAGTTAAGTGTGCTACTGCTTCTCCTCCCCCCAGCTCTTATGCAACTGAGAACAGAGGGAATGTGATAACTTATAAAAAAAAAGGGAAACCAAAGGCATTTATAATGTTTTTTTTATATCTATACACCAATGTTTTGCCTTTCACTTCTATTTTTAAAGTGTAAGTCTACCCTAAAACTAAAATCCCTGCATTTACAGACATCCACAATCTAACACTAACCCTGTAAAGAAGAAGTCTGTATACATACCTTTTTTGAAGCCAATCCAACCCGATCTCCAGTGGCGGAAGCTCTGCAGAGGACACAGCCGGCTGTGAAATGAATGGGAAGTGACGTCAACCATAGACTTACTATGGGGTTTCCGTTGTCGGATGTGTCCTCTGCACACACCTCCACAGCGAAGCCACGGCTGACAGCTTAGCGTGGAATCAGGTCGGATTGGCTTCAAAAAAGTTATGTATACTGATTTCTTCTTTACAGGGCTAGATAGGTTAGTCTTAGATCGTGGATGTCTGTAGATGCTGGAATTCTAGTGTTAGGGTGGACTTCTACTTTAACTATATGGGTTGTTTTGCAAGGTGATCATTTACAATCGCTTTAACCCTGCATGAGGAAATAAACTTGTGACTGCGGCCTAAAGGGCTGTACACACGGGCTGAATATCAGGCGGCATCGGTAGGTTCAATAGAAACCGGCTGACATTCGGCCCGTGTGTACAGCAGCCGGTCCGACAGAAGCCGGCTGGTTTCTGTCGAAAAGTCTGCCGATCTGCATCCGATCAGTGCGCTCAGGCAAAGGCTGAGAGCACTGACCAATGTGTTCTGGTGGGGGGCCATCCCAGGTTGCTGTACTAACATTGCATAGTTAGTACAACAGTTCCTCCCGAGATCTTGTTTTTGAACGAAAAAAAAAAAAAACTAATAATGTGTACTAGGCTTTAGAGAGGAGGCTGTTGGGGACTATTCGCATGGATTGAAGGCGCCTGCCAGAGCTGGGAGTCACATTGGTAGTGTAAAGGCCTTTTATTAGTAGTCAGTTTAGGCCGTTCAAAGATGGATCAAGATTGCGCTGGTTTAGCATAAAACCGGGTAAATTTCGATCCATGATTGGGCAAGCTGGCTGTACTGAAGTCAATCCATCAATCGACATCAGTACTTCATCAGTGACCGGCTTGTCAGATTTTTCTCATGCGATAACTGCTGGCAACTATAGCCGCCAGCAATGATCATATTATTCTGGCGTCTGGGAAACCTCCCGCTGTCAGAATACAATAGCTCCACGAGAGGGATTCCCCCATCAACACAGAATGTGTTGATGGAGGAATCTAGCAATTTTCTTAACTTCAACCCGTGGTTCAAGGAAAGAAAGTTGTTTATTGTATGATCTGCCTTAGATTTAATCAGCCAGCCATTTATGCTACATGTTTGATTATAAATGTCTCTTGCGCAAAATGGTGAAAGACTGACTAAGTGAAAATGAAAAATAAAAAACTTTTCTGGTACAATGTTTTTTATTGATATATAAAAAGGGGAAACTAGATAACAAGTGCCCACGCAGTGGATATGGACATGAAGCATAACATAAAAGTTCACGTGAAAATACATAAGAAAACATAAGGATATAGATTATAAACTGACACCGACCCTCAAGCTGAGGCCGGGGGTCAGTGCGTTATGCTCGAGCCTTTAAGACCCAGGGGCTAAGGTAGACAAGGGGGTGCGGAGCTGTCCGCATAATGGGGAGAGAAAAAAATAAGGGGGGGGGGGTACAACTTTTGTGCATGTGGGTAGTATCAGGTGCCTGATTGCCCACTGCTAAGATGCTGCAGCATTAAGGCTCGGTTCACACTGGGGCGACCTGTCAGGCGATTTACCCAAATAAAATTGATGTCCTTTTTTTTCCCACAAATAGAGCTTTCTTTTGGTGGTATTTGATCACCTCTGCGTTTTTTATTTTTTGCGCTATAAACAAGAAAAGAGCAGCAATTTTTCATAAAAAAAACAATATTCCTTACTTTCTGCTATAAAACATTCCCAATAAAAAAAAATGTAAAAACAAAATTTCTTCATCAGTTTAGGCCAATATGTATTGTGCTACATATTTTTGGTAAAAAAAATCCCAATAAGCGTTTATTGATTGGTTTGCACAAAAGTTATCGTGTCTACAAACTATGGGATATATTTATGGCATTTTTTTTTTTTTTAATCTAGTAATGGCGGTGATCAGTGATTTTTTTTTTTTTTTTAGTGGGACTGCGACATTGTGGTGGGCAAATCTGACCCAAAGTGACACTTTTTGGGGACCAATGACACCAATACAGTGGTCAGTGCTAAAAAAAAAAAAGCACTGATCCCTGTATAACACTAGGGGGCGATCAAGGGGTTAACTATGTCCTAGGGAGGTGCTTTCTACCTGTGGGGGAGTGTTACACTGGAGGAAAACAGTGATCATGTTTCGGCTTAGCTGAAACGGAAGACCTCTCTTTTCCTCACTGACAGATTAGCGGTGTGCCTTGTTTACATGTGAATGATCGGCGGTTTGCAGCGGCCACCGTACCCACTGATTGGCTTCACAGTTTATGTACAGTGGGCTGTCCGGAAGCGGTTAAACAAGCATCAATATAAAGTGCATATGAAGTTTATCCTGTATTGAGTTGTAAGGTGCTCTGTGCTTGTGCAAATACTGCAACACCCAGACTCCCACCAGAGTGCGCACTCACCCTCAGGTGTGGACCACCTGGGCTTATGCCGAGGTCAGTCAACAAGGCTTTTAGATGGATGTATGTCCACCTGATGGCTTGGGAATCCTCTTATGCACTCCAGGTCATGAAAGGAAAGATGATCACAAAATGGACATAGTGTAATTCCATTTATTAAAATAAGTATTAAAAACAAACTGAGTAATACTCACATATTGCTGTGCAATATGTGAGCACAGGTTGGGAGATCCCTCCTGCAGACGTCATTTGACTATGGGCGGGGAAGCAAGTGGTTAAAGTAACATTCAGTTTCAGTTTGTAAATTTTGAACACAGATCCTAATGGGTGCGCTGATTGTCATTCTGAACAAGCTGCTAGCAGGCTTCAGCTACTACTACTTGAAGCTTTTTAAAAGCCTGCATAATTCTGCAGGCAGCTTGTTTAGAGTGACAGCCAGCATTCCCATTAGGATCTGTAATCAACATTTACAAACTGGAGCTGAATGTTACTTTAAAAGCTTCAACAAAGATTGCTAAAAGCTCACTGTTATACAAGCTGGAGCCGTGTGAAGCAGGTCTATGGCTATATTATATTTGAAATTATTACTTTATTTGTGACATTTGCTATTGACTTATTTTGGACTATACTTTGTATACTTTTGTGTGACATATAATGTGTGGTTTTATCTGTAGTGTAGGTATATTTGGTCTTGGGAGGCAAAGCACTATTGCTTTTATTTATTTTTTTTTATTTAAATGTTAAAGCAGAACTCCAGCTTTTCCTCCCCAAAACAACAGATGCATATAAACGTATCACAACCCCACTGTCATTTTATCTGTATCTTACCCTATTTAGCTGCAAAAATCAAGTGTCTGTGATGTCACTCCTCTTCCTGGCTAAATTTCAAAGTTCTCCAACTTCCTGTTTCCTTCCTTTACCAATCCTGATACTACATGTCCCATCATGCTTTGAGCGTCTGTAATTTCAAGGCAGACTATGGGAGTCACTTGTAGCAGTTTTGCGAGTTGATGAGGGTGGGTCCGAATGCAGATCACTCTTCAGTCTGCAAAGCAGGTGTAAATGTGTCATTTCTGTCTTGCATCATGCCAAAGAATAATGGCTTACTGCAAGTCTACAGAGGAGGGGCTATGGAAGGTTATTATGAAGGTGTTTTCTTCATTGGCAGGGCTGACTTCTAATTGTGATCCATTCAATCCTGTCCAGCAGCAGCAGAGCTAGCTATCAGAACAAGCTGTGTATGAAGGGGTTTCCTTTTGAATAATGCTGGGATCTGTGAGACGGTACCTGGGAGGTTTTGGACTCTTCCTGTAGGTGTGACTTGGTGGAATTGAATGCTAATTAAGATGTATTCCATCCCACCCACCATCAGAGCTATGAAGGAGCTATGAAGGAAGTTTGCAGACTCTGAAAGACTACAAAGGGTGTGTCCCAGGCTAGAGATTGAGCAGGAAGTGACTGGAAGGCCCTTGTCTCCACACCTATACAGAGTGTCACATGGTACAAAGCCTCAACTAAACCCACAATATCAAAGGTCCTGCAGACAACTGGGCAACATGCTACAGAGGTGTACTCTGTCCTGGGACTGATCATTCCATTCAGTTCTAGTGAAAAGAATGTTGGAGTTCAGCTTTAGAGTTAGATTTACTGACTGTAAGTCACATTTTGTTTCTGGCAGACTTTTATATGTGCCTCTTTATTTTCAGGTTGCCTTTCCAACCTTCCCCCAATGAAGAAAGCATTTCCGTCATATGAGGAGAGGAGGAAGCAAGCTACCGCTATTGTCTTGCTAGGAGTGATTGGAGCAGAGTTTGGAGCAGAGATTGAGCCTGCAAAACTACTGACCAGACCACGCAGTTCTAGTCAGATTCCAGAGGGGTTTGGACTGACCAGCGGAGGCTCCAACTACTCTCTTGCCCGACACACCTGTAAGTAAAAGAGACTGTGCATTGAGGTTGGTGTTGTGAGATTTTTTAAAAAATCTATAGGCTGTTAAAGCTATATCTTATTCGTACCGTGCAAGATAGGAAGCCATAGACTGTCAGGTTTATGCTCTTACCTTCAGGTGACTGGAAAGTGGCAAAAGCTTTGCTGGGAATACTTCCGGTACACTCTAATGTAACTCCACCCACTTTGTGGGACTCAAATTTTTTTTTTTTTTTTTTTTTTTTACTAGTGTCCGTAGGTAATGGACCTCTTCTCCTATGGAGAAATTTTCAAAACCATTCTTTTTAATTTTCTTTATTACTTTGACTGACATTTCCAGCTGCCTATTGCCTCAGGGCTCACTAGAAAATTTCCGATTGGTTACCCTCAATGTACATCTTGGGAACCGTACCCAAATATTACAACAATTTTCCTAACCCAGTGATGGCGAAGCTTGGCGCTGCAGATATTTTGGAACCTAATTTCCCATGATGCTACTACAGTGCAGAGTGCATGAGCATCATGGGAAATGTAATTCCAAAACATCTGTGGTGCCACGGTTCACCATCACTGTCCTAACCACTGTCCTAACCTCTTCGAGAAAGATAAGGAGATAGGTGAGGTGGACGCAGAAGGAGACCCTTCAAAGGAATTTTGTGATTAAGGGCTTTGTCAGTACAGTCCAAAATTAGACTCTTAACCTTGATTGAGTTGGGTCAGATCGATCTTTGGCTACAGTGGTAAGGTTGCTGAATGTGCTCAGTCCCCTCATTCATACATTTCTGTTGGTTATATTGGACTCAACTTTGTAGTCACACTCCTCCTGAAAGAGCATCTCAGGGTGTCCTATTGTGTAAGTTAACAGGACAAGTGCGAAATGGAAGAGCCTTCTAGCATCTGATTCACATGCAACTTAATGATCTTGAGGTAAAGCTGTGAGGATAGATGCTGACTTGTTTTTAAAGACTTGGAGGCTGTTCTCGACCTCCTTACTTGTTGAGTCGTTACTCTGGAACACACATGCAGCCAGTGAGGTTTAAGTAAAAATCTGATTTCCTGTGTTGCATGCTTATTCCAGGTCATAGGCTTACTGACTAGTGAAGCTAGGATCAGGTTGACAGTCCAGGAGCCTGCACCATTAAAAATGCATCAAGCTTGACATCTGCCATGTTTCTGTCCTCACACAACTCCAGAGTAAGCCATGCTCATATGTAGGTGGAGATGCTCCAGTTGGCTATTCTCTGTGCCCTGAGCATCTTATTATGACTGAAATATCAGACTAGATACATTTTCGTTGGGGGGTGCTGAAGAGATCTAATCAGTTCCTTTGGTATCTGTACTGCAACTTCTCTGTCTGTCTCAATGCTGCTCATTTTAGAGCCTGAAGTCTTTTTATGGTCTTCCATGTTCCTGTTAAACCTAAAGAGCTGATCACTATATGAAATCTTAGCCATTGTGTATTGTTTAATAAAAAATAAATACATTGAGAAAATACAGATACTGTTATCACTGACCTTCTTCTGGAAATGCTTGTTGCTTGGCTGCCTCTGGCACTGTGTATCAGTGACCTGGAGCAAGCATGCAGATCTGGAAATCGGACTGTGCTCTGAGGTCGTAATTTGCATAGATAATCAAGCATGACATAAGGTATTGCGGCTATTGAATTGGCATGACAGACAGAGAACTAGTATTTTCAGAAGAAGAGGTCGTTTGTGGCAGTCTCCATACTGTCTCCATACTGTCTCTGTACAGGCTTCCCTGGCACCGCAAATCGCAGGGCCTCCCTTACTTGCCCTATGTGCATTTTTGCTGTTGCTTATCTTTATGATTATGAAATCGTGAAATATCTTAAAAACCTGGAATTTGTGTAATTTAATGTACGTGTGGGGGGATATAGCGTGCATTTGTGAACTGATGCAAATAATTGAAAATCTCAGCTTTGAGTGTTGTGAGTGGGTGCATCAGTGATGTGTGCTTGGCTGCCCTTTTAATTTCAGATACGTGTGGATTAAATGGAGCAGTATGACATTTATAATCTCTGCAGATCACTAGATGTGGTGGTTCCTACAATGGTTGGCTGTTTGTTTTTCTTTTCCTGAGTTTGAGTGACAGGGCTTTAATTCAGTTTGCATGTGGCATAACATCATTATTGCCAGATTCAGCCAGAAGCGCCCTCTCCCCTCCAGGACTTATGATATTTACCTGTGTAAACTCAGCGACACTTCAAAATTATTTTATTTAGGACAGAAGGTTCAAGAAAATTATACCTATTTGTATTCCTCCTAGCTGTGTCAGTCATCCTCATTCATATTTTTTCTCCATTCTATATCATCCCACCCCTCAGCCATATTCCTCCCCAATTTGATATCATCCCACCTAATTCATATCCTACTTTTACACATTATGATTCTACCTTCATTCATCTTTTTCCATGCTCTATCATTCTGCCTTTATTTATATTTCTCTTCCATTCTTTATCCATTCTAGAATCATTCATATTTCTCCCCCATTCTATATCCTTCACTTTCATTTATATTTTTTCCAACCTATATCATTTCATGTTTATTCATATTCCTCCCACTTTCCATTTCATTTCAACTTTCATTCATGTTTGTTCATATTCCTCCCACTTTCCATTTCATTTCAACTTTCATTCATATTTATCTTCCAATCATTCAGTTATCATATACTGCTCTTAGTCTAGATAATTCTACCTTTATTTATATTCCTCTTCTAAATCACCCCCCCCAATTAATAATAATCTTTATTTTATATCAATCCAGCTCATTTATATTCCTCTTCTGTTCTATATCATTTCAACTCATTCCTATTCCTCTTCTACACCAGTCCACTCGTTCAAATCCTTTGTTCCACCTTCGTTCATATACCTCTTCTATCTACTGTATCTGACCCCACCTCATTTCTATTCCTCTTCTATAACGTTCCGCCTCGTTCCTATTCCTCTTCTACACCAGTCCACCCGTTCATATCCCTCTTCTAGTCTATACATTCCACCTTCATTCATATTCCTCTTCTATCTACTGTATCTCATCCCACCTCATTTGTATTCCTCTTCTATATCATTCCGCCTCATTCATATTCCTCTTCTATTTTTTACCTTTCCACCTCATTCCTTTTCTATTCCTTGCCACTCCATTTCATTCATAGTTCTCTTCTATTCTTCATCATTCTTACTCCTCTTCTATTCTATACCATTCCACCTCATTCCTCTTCTGTTCTTTACCACTCCACCTTATTCATAATCCTCTTCTATTCTGCTGTATACCAGTCCACCTTATTCATATTCCTCTTCTATTCTATACCATTCCACCTCATTCCTCTTCTGTTCTATACCATTCATTCATATTTCTATTAGATTCTACACCATTCCACCTCATTTATACTCCTGTTCTATTCTATACCAGTCTGCCTTCATTTATATTCATCTTCTATTCAATACCATTCCACCTCATTCCTCTTCTCTTATATACCACTCCACTTCATTCATATCCCTCTTCTAGTCTATATCATTCTCAACATCGGTGTTTCTTAACCTCTTTGCAGTCAAGGTACCCTTTCAAATCTCGAGGCACCCCATCCATTAGGCACCCCATCCTAAAATGTAATTAACGGAACTAAAAGTTTTACTTAACGCAGAAACATTAACACACGTAGGACACCCAATGTTAAAGGTAAATTATACTCCAAAGCAAACACATCTTTGCACACCAGTACTGACTAGTATTCTAATGTTTCTCTTCTCCTTCAGCTTCTCACCCTCACACAGCTAATGTGACCCCACGTGCTGACAAGGAGGACAAACGATTCTGTGCAGGCGCCCGACAGCTTCCTTATCAGCAAATGACATAATTGATTGTTAGGATGCCAGTGGCTTGGATATTTAATGGTGCACAATGAAAACCTGTGGCTTTGTATAACTAAGGGGTAGGTGTATATCAAATGCTGGCTTGTATACAGTTCTGGGGCCATTTTTAAGGATTTTTTTAAGGCACCCCTAAAGAAACCTGAAGGCACCCCAGGGTGCCTGGGCATCCTGGATGAAAATGACTGTTCTATATCACTCTACATCTTTCATATTATTCTTCCACTCTATACATTACATCTCCTTCATGTTCCTCTTCCATTCTGTACCGTTCCATCTCATTGATGTTCCTCTTCTATTCACCTCATTCATATTTCTCTATTTTATATTATATCACCTCATTCGTATTCCTCTTCTATTCTGCATCGCTCCACCTTATTCATATTCCTCTTTTATTCTATACCAGTCCACTTATTCAAATCCCTCTTCTATTCTGTACCACATCACCCCATTCATATTCTTCTTCTATTCTGTATCATTCTACATCATTCATAGTCCTCTTCTATTCTATACCAGTCCACCTTTATTCATATCCTCCTTTAATTCTTTATCATTCTACATCATTCATAGTTGTCTTCTGTTCTTTACAAATTCACATTCATTCATATTCCTTTTCTATTCTATATCTTTCCACCTTTTTTTTTTGTTTTTTTATATTCCTCCTCCATTCTGTATACTTCAACCTCCTCCATAATCCTCTTCCATTCTATATCATTCTACTTTTTTTTTTCTTTTTTTTTTTTTAATATAGTCATCCTCCACCCTATATCCAGTCACCTTTTATTCATATTCCTCACTAATTCTGTATCCTTATATCCTTGTAATTTGCCCTTGGGTTTGCTCTAAGCTCTCCCCCTTTTTCCATTTGAATTTTACCTTTAAACTCCTTAGTTGTTATGCAGAGTGTTGAATGTGACTGGCATTGCTATATTCCTGACTGGCTGGCTGGAAGATAGATGGAGCTAGAAAAAGAAAACTGGACAAAGAATTGATGTTAGACTAGACACTTCATTTCAATTTTTTTTTTTTTTTTTGTTTCGTCCTTCTCAATTTATCTCTTGCTGGCTCCCTTATTCGCCAGCTTTTTCCAGAACACCAATGCCACTCACATCACCTAATCTCATAGCAATATTTTCCTTCCTATCCTCCTTTTGCAGCATTTGTCTACAACAAAATGACAGCTCTCCTTTTAACTTCTGCTGACTACACACCCAGTGATTATCTACACTAGCTCATTTTTTTCTTCCTTCACAATGGGTCTATACGTTTTCTTATCCATTGCCTTGGATCTAAGGGCAAGTGTAGGTATTATACAATTCCTTCTATAAATTGGAGTAAATTTGATTTAAAGCTCATTTATGGTCCAGGAATGAAATTGATCTTGCTTTCACTCTTCATTCACTGCATTCAGACTTTGAAAGGCAGAGATTGCATTATTTTGCAGGTTCATGTCTTAGAATTACTCAGGAGAGAATCACGGGTTGTAAAAGAACCGTTTCCTGGCTTATAAGGAAAGTAAATGTTTTGTTTTATTATTGTAAAGTTTATCTTATAGTTTTATGTGACCTTCATGTTTGTACATGCTTTCTTTATGAATTATTGTACTATAGACACACTTTGAGAATTGTCCCATAGGGGTAATCTTTATGTTATTGTGCAGTTTGCATTGTTACTTCGTTGAGATAGGATCAGTTAGGCTCCATTCACACCTGGGAGATTTGAATCGTGGGCGGAATCACAGCGATTCTGCCCATGATTCAGAATCGCGTCAAAATGCAGGGCGCGTTTGTGATGCCGTTCTTTCTCAATGGCACCCTAAATGTGGTGCAATTTTCACAAACAAAACCGTGGGAAGCTTGTCACCCAAATGAAGTTCTGGAACTTCTTTTGGGTGACACGCGTGCTGTGATTTTGTTTGTGTGATTTTTGCCGTGATTTGTTGTGCGACAATCGCGACAAAATCGCACTGCATTTGGGGTGCCGTTGAGAAATAATGGCATTGCAAACGCGTCACGCGTTTTGCAGGCAGAATTGCAGCGATTCAATTTGCCCAGGTATGAATGGAGCTTTACAGTTTAAAGTGAACTGTTCATAAGTAACATATGCTGTACAGACTTACCTAGTGTAGTTGGCACCCCAGGCCCCTGCATGCACTTTTTTTTTACCATGTAGAGCATCCCTGTACTGAATATGAGACCAAAATACTTAATATACTTGCCGTGAGTTTTCAAAACTGTGCACCACTAGAGAGTAGGTAGGTATGGTTGACCTTTGTAATTAAAGCTCACCATACACTGTGCAAATTTCCAGTGGTTCCTAATGAACCTGGCCAAAATTCACTTTGTGGGTGGCCTTCTCCCTCCTCCTGCCCAACATCCTTCATTTGAAAAAAATCAAAGTAGTCGGGCAGAAGATTGTTGGCCAAACATTGGCTGCATACAATTATTTTGAGAAAGGTGGTGCGTGGCATTACTGTTGTAAGATGGTTACACCATTTGACCACCTTATGTGCAGGTTCTTTTGATCAGCACCCATTAAACAAGGACTCGCAGATGGAGTTGCAGAACTCTGAGGCTGGGGACACCCTAGTAAGGGCCGGTTGACGCCTGAACACATTGCCGGAAAGGTGAATTTCCTGTACCTTGTTCTGCCATGTTCTGCCTTTGTGATCAGCTGTTGTTAACAACACCCCAATGCGTTTGCAGGCACCAGATTGCATGGTACAGTGGTTCCATGTGATTTGTGGGGCGTTTTCAAAAGTATTCAAATGAATTGGCTGCCAAATTGCACAGCAGGGGAACACACAGGAGCGTGAACTGTGTTTTTGGGTGATTCTAGTATGAAGCGGCCCTAACGCTAAACCATCCATGATAGGTCTTTAAGAAGAAGTGATGACCAATGCAATATGGTCTTTTGAACTCGAGACCAAAAGTCCAAATCTCTTTCTGGAAATAAGCGGCGCTCTTAAATCGCATTGCTTTCTAAGCTGTACTTTAGCCAACAATTTTTTTAATTAAATCTTTGAAAATAATGAGGAAGGATTTAGTGCTTTCTGCAATTTAGGTCTTCTATGGATGGGCAAATGCAGCTTTGCTGATAGGTGCATTTGGCCTGCATTTACAACCCCCTAGCCTGCATCAACCTGCTTCTGCATTCACATTGCCTTGTATGGGGAGATAAGTAGTTCTGATGCAAAAAAGAACCCTTTGTTATGACAGTAAGGGAAGGGTAATCACCCCAACATTTACCCCAGCAGTAAAATCCAACAGAGGATTTAACTCTTTCCTACGCTATCATCACAGTGGAGTGCTGCCACAACAAGATTTGTCTCTGACCCCTCACACTGCAGTTTCTTTGTTTCCACTTATAGAGTGCCAGTTCCTGCAACTATAGCAATCAGACTGGTCAGGAGCCACCATGCACCTGCATGTTTTTTTGTGTTGAGTTTTGCTTTTCTTTTTTTTTTGGTCCCAGGGGACCCCCAAGTCCCACTGACTAATCAAAGAGAAGTTGTGTTGCATCAGTCGCACTCCTTCCACTTTTGCCCACAGTTGGTGTAGGGTGCTGTAGTGAATTGGTGAACTGTGCCCACCATGCAATCGTAGGAAAATACGGATCTTCACCAGCACGCCTTGGTCTAATGATAATCCTGTCCTTTATTCAAAAAAAGCAAGAGGCATCATGGCAGGATGTTTTAGGACCTTGTAGGGTCCTGTTTTCAAGGCAGAGCACTTTAATAAGGGATCCTGTGAGATGCTGAAATGTTGGCCTGTGATGCCTGTCACTATATGTGAATAAAGAACAATTTTATCACTAATAAGGTGTGCTGGTGAAGAGCCGTATTTTCCATGGACAGATCAAGCATTGGATTTCTCTAGACCATGGGTCTCCAAACTTATTAAACAAAGGGGCAGTTTATTGTCCTTCAGACTTTAGAGGGGGCAGACTGTGGCCAGTGGGAGTGGAGATTTTCTTGGCATCAGTGGGAGTAAACATCACCACATTTGGTATTGGAGGGAAGAATAGTGGTCACTGTATAATTGGGAGAAATATTGCCCCATTGTTGGTTTCATTGGGAGGAATGGTGCCCCATTGTTGGTATCATTGGGATGCATAGTGCCCCGCTGTTGGTGTCAGTTGGCAGAATAGTGTCTCATATAAGTGGGAGGAATAGTGCCTCAAGCGCTGGATAAAGGCAAGCTAAGGGCCACATCTGGCCACCGGGCCACAGTTTGGAGACCCCTGCTCTAGACTATAGAATCCCACACATTCCCAGTTTGCCATGACTGGTAATGGCCCCTCATCTCACTGCATATTTATATATAATAATCGACTGTATATATAATGCCCACAGTTGTTCTATACATTCCACTATGATGCTGCTATAATTAAAAGTCATGCTGTAAGCATTAAGAGGTCCATATTAACCCAACACGGTTAATGTAGGTTAATGCAGTCCTTGGCCAGTGTAGCAGGGGCTGATGGGTATTGGAGAATATACATTAGCTCAGCCAGCTCTTGTCCTGTACTAGATAATGGACTGAGAGGTTAAGAGCAAGGACTGCACAGCTCCAATCAGCAGAGCCTTTCCCGGGCTAATTACCCCTTTACTGCGCTGACTCTAATGTGACATGTTTATTGCCTTAACTAACAACTCATTAGATCCCTTGATGTTTTTGTCAATATTAATTCCTTCATTTAAGCCAAGTCAAAGTTTAAACAAAGATGTCCTGGCTGGGAAATGGGCAGAATTCTTAGCAGGTCCTGGTAAAACCTGTTTGTGCTCTCAGACCAGGCTATGTGAATGACGAGATGTTACATCGCCTTCATCCTGAACTGTTCTTTGTTGGTCATAACCAGTAATCTGATGTACCTTACTGATGTCTCATTCTAATGTGTTGCCTGCAGACTGACCACATATCTTAACCCCATAGCAGTTTCAGAAAACAACCCTTTTGTTAAAAAAAAAAAAAAAAAAAAAAAAAGAAAAGGAAAAAAAAAGCGTTCCTGTAACAGCTATACTAAAGGATTAGAAAAAAATAGGGCCTTTTGCTTCCTTCTAAGCATATAATAGATGAGCCTGTCTGAAAGCGGAAACAAAAAAAGGTGTTTTCCATGTATGAGTTTTACCGATTTGGCTCAGGGGTTTGCATTATTCTTTCCTCCATCTATAATAGTGAACTGGCACAAAGTGGTCCAAAGAACCACTTTACCATTACGCTGGCTGGATACAGTTATTATCCAGCTTTTAAAGTGATTGTAAATCTCTGAAATGAAAAATGAAGAAAGCATATCTTTCTATAGTATTTGCCTCTATCCAAAGCACCTAGTGTGATTTCTGTCTCCTCTCTCCATCTTCTTCTACTGATCAGTAGAATTGGGGGTTTCTATTGAGTGGGGGATCAGCAGAGCTGGACATTACTACTGAGCTGGGGATCTGCTGATCCGAGGGTACTAATGAGCTGGGGATCTGCTGAACAGGGCTACTAATGACCTTGGAATCTGCTGATCGAGGGTACTAATGAGCTGGGGATCTGCTGATCGAGGGTACTAATGAGCTGGGGATCTGCTGATCGAGGGTACTAATGAGCTGGGGATCTGCTGATCGAGGGTACTAATGAGCTGGGGATCTGCTGATCGAGGGTACTAATGAGCTGGGGATCTGCTGATCGAGGGTACTAATGAGCTGGGGATCTGCTGATCGAGGGTACTAATGAGCTGGGGATCTGCTGATCGAGGGTACTAATGACCTGGGGATCTGCTGAACAGGGCTACTAATGACCTTGGAATCTGCTGAATGAGGGTACTAATGAGCTGGGGATCTGCTGAATACGGGTACTAATAAGCTGGGGATCTGCTGAACGAGGGTACTAATAAGCTGGGGATCTGCTGAACGAGGGTACTAATGAGCTGGGGATCTGCTGATCGAGGGTACTAATGAGCTGGGGATCTGCTGATCGAGGGTACTAATGAGCTGGGGATCTGCTGATCGAGGGTACTAATGAGCTGGGGATCTGCTGAACAGGGCTACTAATGACCTTGGAATCTGCTGAATGAGGGTACTAATAAGCTGGGGATCTGCTGAACACGGATACTAATAAGCTGGGGATCTGCTGAACGAGGGTACTAATGAGCTGGGGTTCTACTGGGCCTCTATAAAAAAAAGTAGAAAATCAACACACACACACACAGGGCATTTGCCAAGCTTCATTAAATCATCACAGAAGCATCAAAAACACATAACAAAAAAGCGGTAGGGGCTTTAATGTGTGTTAAATTTAAAGCAAGTGTAAACAAGCGATAAAAGACAAATTAACTCAGATCTATATTCGTTAATAAATCAGGGAGAATATATATATATTTTTTAATGCAAGCAGTGTAAGCTCCTGAGTTTGGCTTGGCAGCTCAGACCGCAAGGTGGAAGGCCAACCCTGAGAGCCGCTTGCAAATATTCTTAAAAGTAACACCTTGCCAAGAGCTAAGTGAGTAGAGAGATGACCAAATCAGTCTGCTGGTGCTCCTTCACTGTCCATTCACAGACACCAGGAACAGGATGGTGTCACTGGGTGTAATCCTTGATTGTAACTGAGAAAGTGGTATTCCTCTGGATGTAAAGTTTGGCAGGGCTGTGTAAATCTCAGGACTGGATGGCTAGAAATGTATATCCTTTTGGCAAGTAAAACCACGTCCTTGTGTATATTTCATTTGTTTATATAGCTCTTTCCCCAGAGGTCAGTTTTAAAGCTGTCTGACGGTAGTAGTGTCTGCTTTGCCGTTTTTAATCAGGTAAGGTTTTATTAAGCCACCACACAAAGAATAAAAACATTTGCATAGAATACAATCTACTCCAAAAGATATAATATAGTAAAGCCTGAGAGCTCCATATGACCGGAGTATTCAGCATAACGTCACAAGATTACAACACATACAGTAAAATGTCTTGCCTTTATTTAGTGCATAAATAATGACGGTGGCACATACAGCCGTGGCCAAAAGTTTTGAGAATGACACAAATATTAATTTTCACAAAGTCTGCAGATTCAGTGTTTTTAGATCTTTTTGTCAGATGTTACTATGGTATACTGAAGTAGAATTACAAGCATTTCATAAGTGTCAAAAGGATTTTATTGACAGTTGCATTAAGTTTATGCAAAGAGCCAATATTTGCAGTATTGACCCTTCTTTTTCAAGACCTCTGCAATTCGCCCTGGCACACTGTCAATCATCTTCTGGGCCAAATCCTGACTGATGGCAGCCCATTCTTAAATAATCAATGCTTGGAGTTTGTCAGAATTTGTGTTTTCAGTTTTCAAAAAAATTCAGTTTAAAAAAAAATGTCTTTTTTTGTTTTTTTTTGTTTACCCACCTCCTTGAGGATTGACCACAAGGTCTCAATGGGATTAAGATCTGGGGAGTTTCCTGGCCATGGACTCAATCTTTTGTTCCCCAAGCCACTTAGTTATCACTTTTGCCTTATGGCAAGGTGGTCCATCATGCCAGAAAAGGCATGGTTTGTCACCAAACTGTTCTTGCATGGTTGGGAGAAGTTACTCTCAGAGGATATTTTTGTACCATTCTTTATTCGTGGCTGTGTTCTTAGGAAAAATTTGTGTGAGCCCACTCCCTTGGCTGAGAAGGAACCCCACACATGAATGGTCTCAGGATGCTCCTCCAAAAGTCTTCCCCTCACTGTACATGCCTATGTACTCACACCTGCCTGCTGCCATTCTTGAGCAAGCTCTGCACTGGTGGTGCCCCAATCCCAGAGCTGAATCAACTGTAGGAGACGGTCCTGGCACTCGCTGGACTTTCTTGGGTGCCCTGAAGACTTCTTCACAAATGCAGTGGAAATGTTTTTTATGGGATTAAGTTCATTTTCATGGCAAAGAGGGACTTTGCAATTAATTGCAGTTTATCTGATCGCTCTTAATAACCTTCTGGAGTATATGTAATTTGCCATCATAAAGAGGCAGTAGACTTTGTGAAAATTTTATATTTGTGTCAATCTCAAAACTTTTGGCCAGGCCTGTAGATAATGAAAAAACAAAAAACAAAACAAAAACCAATGACATAATGTCAAAACCATAAGAACACCGCCAACAGGGTGGTCTCATAGTACAACTGCTACCATCCAAAAACAAGTCAGGTTAAACTATTAATCACACCTGCAATTACCGATCCATAACTAATTGTGGTGGGGCCAACCCTGGTGTCTCCAGCCAGGCTTGCCAGAGTGAAAATAATTTACTATGAGCATTTCTATGTTAAGTTCTTTTTCTGGATCAGAATTTAAGTGTTTCTTTAAATCTGCGCTTACATGTTTCAGACACTAAGAGAATTGAGGCTGGCACACAGAATGGGAGTTCAGATTATGTGTCCAAAAGGGGTGCTCGCTCTATTCTTGACATTGTTAAAAATGTAGCAATGATCTTTTAAAGCAAGGGTAGGCAACCTGGGGCCCTCCAGCTGTTGTGGAACTACATTTCCCATGAGGTATTGCAAGGCTGGCAGTTACAATTACTCCCAGAGGCATGATGAGACTTAGGCCTCATGCACAGGGGACGTTAAAATAACGTTATGAAAACGCCAGTAGCTTTGCAGAGTGTTTTTTTAACTTTTTTCAGCTTTTTTCAACTTTTTTTAGCGCTTATTAGCGTTTTTTAGTGTTTTTCCGCGTTTTTTTTTTCAAAATATTTTTTTGGGGATCAAAAACATTAGAAAAACGTTGGTGAGCGACGTTTTTGAGTGTTTATCAGCGTTAGAGTTTTTTTACAACTGAAAAACGTCTCTCAGAACCCACTGGTCCTGTGTTTTTTTTTTTTTTATAGGCGTTTTTAAGCTGTGCCAATTGCAGCTCAAAAACGCCTGGGTTGGCATGAAGCCATAGACTAACATAGACAGGCGTTTTTAAGCTGCAAAAAACGCTCAAAAAAGCGGCTGTAAAAACGTCCGTGTGCATGAGGCCTTAAAGTTATGCAACAGCTAGAGCGCACCAGGTTGCCTACCGCTGTTTTAAAGTGTTGGAGGTCATGCACTCTTTTGGATCCTCTTACTGTAATATTCTAGACAAACTTTCCTTGTTGTTGTTCCTTGCCATTATATTACCTTCTCTTAGAATTCTCTATTGTGGTGTACCACTGTTTTTAGATTTAGGAATATTGGATCCAGTATCATTTTCATGTAGAGGATTCTCACACTTCTCTACAGCAGTGTTACTCAACTTTCTTCAGTCAAGGCACCCTTTAGAATTCTGCACATTCTCAAGGCACCCCATTCTAAAATGTTAAAAACTAAACTAATAGTTTTACATAACACAACAACATGCACATGTGTAAGTCACCCAAGCAAATCCACCTTTGCACACCGGTACTGACTAGTATTCCCATGTTTCTTTGCTCTTTCAGTTGCTCTCCCTCACTCAGCTGCAACCCCTGTGCTGATGGAGAGGGACAGGGGAGGGGTAAATGATGCAGTCAGGCACCAAACATCCTCCATATCAACCAGTGATGTCATTGGTTGTTAGGACAGCGGTTGCTGGAATGTTGTAATGGTGCACAATGAAAACCTGTAGCTTTGTGTAACTAAAAGCAGGCTTGATACACCCACTGGCTTATTTAGAATTTGTGGGCAATTTTTTGGCATTTTGCCAAGGCACCCTTGTAGAAACCTGAAGGCACCCTGGTTGGAAAAAGGCGGCTCTATAGTCTTTCCCCAGTAATTTTAGTGTTTTTGTAGGACATTGTCCTTAAATAAACTTTAGGCACCCATGTAGGACAGCATCACTTCTTCCAGGGCACTTTAGGAGCTCCAAATACCAGACATATGGTCATGATAGCATATCCTGTGGTCACTGGCTTTGCCTATACCACCTACTCATGAACATCTTTTGGTTAGTCAGGATGCCTATAACGGTAATAGGACAAAAATAAAGCAAAGAGGGTGGGTCAGATTCAGGGACTCAATTCGGTCTTTGTTGAGTAGGTGTAGACCGGCTGGAAAGTGTATTAGAGTTTTAGTGGGAGTAGGCTCTTTAAGAAAACCCCCCCCCCACCTATTTACTTTATACAGTATCTCACAAGTGAGTACATCCCTCACAATTTTGTAAATATTTTATTCTATCTCTTCATTTGACAACACTGAAGAAATGACACTTTGCTACAATATAAAGTAGTGAGTGTACAGCTTGTATAACAGTGTAAATTTGCTGTCCCCTCAAAATAACGCAACACACAGCCATTAATGTCTAAACCGCTGGCAACAAAATGAGTACACCCCTAAGTGAAAATGTCCAAATTGGGCCCAAAGTGTCAATATTTTGCGTGACCACCATTATTTTCCAGCACTGCCTTAACCCTCTTGGGCATGGAGTTCACCAGAGCTTCACAGGTTGCCACTGCAGTCCTCTTCCACTCCTCCATGGCGACATCATGGAGCTGGTGAATGGTAGAGACCTTGCGCTCCTCCACCTTCCATTTAAGGATGCCCCACAGATGCTCAATAGGGTTTAGGTCTGGAGACATGCTTGGCCAGTCCATCACATTTACTCTCAGCTTCTTAAGCAAGGCAGTGGTCATCTTGGAGGTGTGTTTGGGGTCATTATCATGTTGTAATACTGCCCCGCGGCCCAGTCTACAAAGTGAGGAGATCATGCTCTGCTTCAGTATGTCACAGTACATGTTGGCATTCATGGTTCCCTCAATGAACTGTAGCTCCCCAGTGCCGGCAGCACTCATGCATCCCCAGACCATGACACTCCCACCACCATGTTTGACTGTAGGCAGCACACACTTGTCTTTGTACTCCTCACCTGGTTGCCGACACACGCTTAACACCATCTGAACCAAATAAGTTTATCTTGGTCTCATCAGACCACAGGACATGGTTCCAGTAATCCAGTCTTCAGCAAACTGTTTGCAGACTTTCTTGTGCATCATCTTTAGAAGAGGCTTCCTTCTGGGATGACAGCCATCCATGACCAATTTGATGCAGTGTGCGGCATATGATCTGAGCACTGGCATGCTAACCCCCCACTCCTTCAACCTCTGTAGCAATGCTGGCAGCACTAATACGCCTATTTCCCAAAGGCAACCTCTGGATATGACGCTGAGCACGTGACCTCAACTTCTTTGGTCGACCATGAGGAGGCCTGTTCTGAGTGCAACCTGTCCTCTTAAACCACTGTATGGTCTTGGCCACCGTGCTGCCGGTCAGTTTCAGTGTCTTGGCAATCTTCTTATAGCATGGGCCATCTTTATGTAGAGCAACAATTTTTTTTCCAGATCCTCAGAGACTTCTTTGCCATGAGGTGCCATGTTGAACTTCCAGTGACCAGTATGAGAAAGTGAGAGCGATAACACCAAATTTAACACTGCTGCTCCCCATTCACACCTGAGACCTTGTAACACTAAGGCCCCATGCACACTGGTAAACGCGCGTTCAGAGGCAGTTGGACACTTTTTAACTGCCCCTGAATTCATTCAATGTCATCCTATGTGTCCATGTACACAGTCTAGTTTTTTGGCGTTTTCAGGCAGTTACGTTTAACCTTGTTGTTCCAGAAGCAAAAAAATGGGTTCAGACGCAAAAGTTTTCCATGTTTCAGACGCCAAACGTGGCTAAACGCGAGTACCGCGTTTAGCCGTGTTTGCGTTTATATACCATATTTTTTTTACATTAAAATCCAATACACCACTAGCATTGCTGTTATCGGAAGTATAATTGGAATTTGACCCATATGTTGTTAGATTTGAACAAGCAACTTGTGGCAGGTGACGTGGCAAGTGGACAATCCACAACTTGTGGCAGGTGACGTGGCAAGTGGACAATCCACAACTTGTGGCAGGTGACATGGCAAGTGGACAATCCACAACTTGTGGCAGGTGACATGGCAAGTGGACAATCCACAACTTGTGGCAGGTGACGTGGCAAGTGGACAATCCACAACTTGTGGCAGGTGACATGGCAAGTGGACAATCCACAACTTGTGGCAGGTGACATGGCAAGTGGACAATCCACAACTTGTGGCAGGTAACGTGGCAAGTGGACAATCCACAACTTGTGGCAGGTAACGTGGCAAGTGGACAATACACAACTTGTGGCAGGTAACGTGGCAAGTAGACAATCCACAACTTGTGGCAGGTGATGTGGCAAGTGACGTCCAAGTGGACAATCCACAACTTGTGGCAGGTGACGTGGCAAGTAAAAGTACACTGCTGCTCTCTCAGCTGCTGCTACTCACTCTGGTCTCACAAAATGGCTGAAAGAGTTGAATAATACTGTTCTTTGAGCTTGGGGAGGGTCTTGATGTTATCTTAACTAAACGCTTCTAGACGCAAACGCGGTAAAACCCAGCTAAACGCGGCACGCAAACGCTGCAAAACAGGCGTTTCTAAACGCCGGTTTCGGCATGTTTCAGCCGGTTTAATAACATGCTTTCAGCAGAGTTTGCACCGGCGTCTCATGTGCATGGAGCCTAACAAGTCACATGACACCAGGGAGGGAAAATGGCTAATTGGGTCCAATTTGGACACTTTCACTTAGAGGTGTACTCACTTTTGTTGCCAGCGGTTTAGACATTAATGGCTGTGTGTTGCGTTATTTTGAGGGGACAGCAAATTTACACTGTTATACAAACTGTACACTCACTACTTTACATTGTAGAAAAGTGTCATTTCTTCAGTGTTGTCACATGAAAAGATATAATAAAATATTTACAAAAATGTGAGGGGTGTACTCACTTTTGTGAGATACTGTACGTACAGTATATACCGTACTGTGTAAAAGTCTTAGGCGGGTGTGAAGAAATGCTGTAAATTAAGAATGCTTTCAGAAATAGAAGTGCTCATTATTTTTTTTTTGTTTTAATAATCTTTTATTAGGGATATTTAAGGTAAGTATACAGAGACTGGTGCGTGTACAAAACCTGAATTACATGAGCCCAGTGGCCTGGAGATATACAAGCAAATCAAAACCGTAACAGTAGTTTACCGTTCAATCCACGTATAACGATAACAAATTGTACAACAACGTTATAGAGTACTTCAGGAAATACTGAGTAGTATAGGTTATATGGTGAGTATTAACAGACTTTGTAACACGTAGGCCCGAAGTGACCTAATTTTTAGGGAAGTGAAATCCGTGTTGGTGTTGACTGTGTTGTGAGTTAAAGTGGATGTAAACCCAATGTCATCCTTTCTAAACTACTGCCATAGGTGTTATCTATAAGGATATACATGCCTCCTGCATGTATCTTTACCTGTCAAATGTCTCCCCTCTGTCTGTTATTAGACCCGAAAAACTGCATATTCTGTGGGCGGGTCTGTTGTCTGGAGCTCGGTGGGTGGAGTCGTGATGTCAGTAGACTCCCCGCCCACCTCTACACTCCCCTTGTCAATATGCATTTTCTCCTGTGTATTTCTAACACTGAACTTCTGCTATGATCTCTAACATCCAGTGAAAAGACAGGAAAGTAACCACATGACTTCAGCATGCCAAATCATGCTGAGGTGTGGAACAGCCAATCCTTGCAGAGCTGCTGAAGAAAGGGGGGGGGGGAATTAAAAAATAGTGCATGTCTTAGGCTGTCACTCACAGCAAGGGGGAGAATTTGACAAAGTTTTTCTCAGTTTGTCAAGATTTTTCTCACTGAACAATAAAATAGGATTGCTCAGAGATGGATTAATTCTGTGTGGCAAGACTGGGCTCAAATGATAGGAAATCTTATACTCTACAGCATGATATAAAAAAAAAAAAAAATTCGGGCTTACATCCACTTTAAGCTGGTTTCTCGAGCTAAGAGAAATTGGTTGGGGAAGTCTCTGTGTAGAGGTGGATGGGGTAGTCTATGGAGAGATGAATTACATTGAATAATACTTGTGTGTTTGGGTGGTTTCCATGGTTGGCAAACCTGCTGACAGCCAAGGTTGGGTGCATTAGTTGGTTTGGGGTGGTTATGATGTGTTATTAGAGGGGAAGTGTCTTTTTTTTTTTTTTTAATTACCAAACTGGAAAGTTAATTGAAAGAGATATCCAAATAAAATCAATACTTGATGTGACCGTTAAAAGAAGCAATAATTCTTCTAGGTATACTTGCACACAGTTTTTGAAGGAACTCAGCAAGTAGGGTGTTCCAAACATCTTGGAGAACTAACCACAGATCTTCTGTGGATGTAGGCTGCCTCAAATCCTTCTCACTTCATGTAATCCCAGACAGACTTCCATGATGTTGAGATCAGGGCTCTGTGGAGGACAAACCGTCACTTCTAGGACTTCTTGGTCTTGGATAGTTTTTCATGACATTGGCTGTATGTTTGGGGTTATTGTCCTGCTGCAGAATAAATTTGGGGACAATCACACACCGTTCCAGATGGTATGGCATGATGGCTAAGTATCTGCCTCTAATTCTTTGCATTGAGGACACCATTGGTCCTGACCAAAACTCCATTTGCAGAAATGCAGCCCCAAACTTTCAAGGAACCTCCACCATACTTCACTGTTGCCTGCAGACACCTATTATTGTACCACTCTCCAGCCCTTCGCCGAACAAACTGCCTCCTGCTACAGCCAAATATTTCACATTTTGACTCTTTAGTCCAGCTCACCTGTTGCCATTCTTTTGCACCCTAGTTCTTATGCTTTCATGTACAGTTGAGTCGTTTAGCCTTGTTTTCATGTCCTATGCATGAAAACACAGGAACTGGGGTGCAGAATAATGGCAGCAAGTGCTCTGGACTGATTAGTCAAAATTCGTGTGTTTTGTTTTTTAACTTACCTGAGCCTTTCAGCGCGTGACCCCTCTGCAATGTCTCTTTCGTAAGTAGAAATCTGTGATCAGGCTCTGCAGCCTGGGTCCACCACAAGTCTTGTGTCCGCATCATAATGCCACCACTTGAAGTGATTAGGACCTGTTGAAAATCCTCATGATGGACTATTACAGGGTAAATGTGTCCTAAATCACCAAAGGGATATGGGCACTTAAAGAATGACCCTCCCAAACACCACTGCAGAAAGCATACTTGGGATATAGCTTTTCACCTATTCACATATTCGGGTAAGAACTATCTGTGTTTAGGTAGATTTTTTTTTTTAATTAAAAGTGAATATTAGTTAAAAGATAGTGGAGTGGACTAGTTTAAAGCTACTTTATAAATAGATGCCAATTATACTCCGATTATTGATAATAAAAGTCAGAGCAAGAAATTAGATACATCATATGGCACTCTACATAGGGTACACAAACGTGCATAGATACAACTGATTAAAAGGGAGTATATCCCATACATTAATAACCATTAAATCAATTGCTACAACTCCAGAGGAGCTCTGTAAGTTAGGGGAGAAAAATTACAAATAATGTGTACACAAATTCTTAAAGCGGTAGTAAACTGTCGACTATTTTTTTTTTTTCTTTTGACCAGCAAGGTCAAACCATGCGCAGATGGACATAACCACGAACCCCCCTCCCCAATCCCGCCACCACGCCCCCCCCCCTCTTGTCGCCTGCTCTCTTACCGTGTGCTGCCCTAGGCTAATCGGATCACTTCGTGATTCGCCCATGGGGAAACGGGTCTCACGGCCCGCTTCTTGATTGGCCGGGAGAGAATCAGTGTGACAATAGCGAATATTAATTCGCTATTGCCACACAACTGGGTGAACCCACCCTTTTTTGAAGCCTATAATAAAAATGTGCTTAAAAAAAAAAAAATTAGAATCCATGCGTCTGGCGCCCCGCATGTAGATTAGAGGGCCTGATGCATGGATGGGGGGGTGGCGCCCCCTAGTGGATGGGCCACCACTGGTGGAGGCCATCCAATATCTAGCTATCAGCTTTATAGCTAAATATAGTTAAAAATCTTTAAATTAAATACAGTAATTAAAAGATGGAACAGGTAAAGATATGTCGTGTGAACACAATTACTTTTTAGGTAAATTCTAATAAAAATGCGTAGTCACTACTGTTTACTCTTTATTTCTTGTTTTACAGTCATGGCATTTTTATTTCAGCCATTCCTTGCAGGTCTTGGCCATGTACTTGTTCCTTCCTCCAGTGTTCATCAAGTTCTGACGCCAGTGTTCTGCAGCTGGTAGTCAGGGAAATGGATTTAATTTGCTGTTCTATTTATCAACACATTTAAATATGTAGCCACTTATTACTAATTCATCGGCTCCGTGCTGCAGTAACGTGAATCATGATGCATCTGAGCCGATATGAAGGGAGCGTAGTAAGTAATCCCTTATGAGCACAGTAGTCATTGAGCAATTCATTAAACAGTGTTCTGCTAGTTTGTGTTTCTGCTATCCTCCTCTGTTCAGACAGTAAAGCTGGTCATTTGCCCCCAGCCATCCCCGGCATACACACATGGGTACGCGCATCGACACACGCGAGGGTGTGCGCCACCATTTCCCCATGGCAACCCATACTGTAGTGTATTGCAAAGGCAAATTGAAAAATCCTGTGCCCCCACCAATAACTCACATTCAGTGGTATATTCATTTACTCTCCCTTGTCTTGGAAGTATTGATTTTGCTGGCGGTGTTTTGAAGAATACAGGAGGATGTGCTGTAGCACCGCATTGCTGAAGATTTGCATTATAAAGCAGTCAAAGCTACCTTTTTATTTATTTATTTTCTAATTAAATTCTGGCAGCTGTAAGAACATAAAGCAACAAGGTTCACTGTGGAAGTGGCTGTGGAAACTGGAGGGCGGGGGTAATTGACACAACATCACATATAAAGTATGTTGTGATTGGGTAGGGGAAGGTATTTGGCAGCCTCAGAGTGCATACACAGGCAGAGATTCTAAGGTGGTCTTTCAAAACCAATTTTCTTTTATTGAGAAACCCTTGAAAAAAGGGGAACCCGTGTTAATGTGTAATATATCTACAATTCATGGTACGTTAAGCACGATTAGTAGGTCGTAGATGGTGCCAGAACTTTGGAATCATTTAGAATAACTAAAGGCAAAACCTTTTTTTTTTTTTTTAAGTTTTGGATAGAGTAGGGAGGGATTAGAATGCTTGTCAAATTGTTATTGCTGTCTGTGGCCCCGTTAAGGAGATTTTTCTTTTTTAGCATTGAGAAACCCTTAAAAAAAGAGGAACCCATGTTAAAGTGTATAATATCTACAATACATGGTACATTAGCGCGATTAGTAGGTTGTAGATGTATTTAAAAAAAAAAAAAGAATAAGGAATATGATGTTCCCAGGGTATTTGACACCCAGAATGAATCAGTTTTAACCCCCAAACCTGCCCTATTTGACAAATTCATTTTTGGTAGCAGTCATGGAAAAATGGGCAGAAAAGCTACAAAGGCAATTGAAATGTATGCATGTGACATGTGTCCCTGAACAATGGTGGTCAGTGGGGTAATAATGCCCCCTTACATTTGTTATAAGTAATAAAGTGCCTACTTACGTTTGTGGTCTATGGAAAAGTGCCCTTTACATTGCTGGTCATTGTAGTGCCCCTTTATATTGGTGGTCCATGGAAAAGTGCCTCCTTGCATTGGTGGTTATTGTAGTGCCCCTTTACATGGGTGGCCAATTGAAAAGTACCCTCTTGCATTGGTGGTCAGTGTAGTACCCCTTTACATTGGTGGTCCATGGAAAAGTGCCCCTTTACATTGGTGATCAGTGTAGCACCCCTTGTATTCTTGCTAAGTGGAATAGTGGCCACCTACACCTTGATGATCAGGTCAGTGCCCATACATTAGTGGCAAGTGAAAAAGGTGCCCCCTTGCATTGGCCGTCAGTATAAGAAGAACTTCACTTCTGAACATTGCAGTTCAGTGGGAAGACAGCTCAGTTTCATTAGGGGTTAAAGGCAAGAAGTTCCCTTACATTGGTGGTCAGTGGGAAGAATGCGCCTCTTACAAAACGGCTAAGAATGCAATTGGTGTCAGTGATTGTTTTTATAAGAGCTAAAGGGGAGGCTTAACTGGTCCCACACCACTGACTCTGCCTAATGATGTTGGTGCCAGAACTATGTAATCATCTTAAAGCATAACTAAAGGCAAAACTTTTTTTTTTTTTTTTGGATGGAGTGGAGATGGATTAGAATGCTTGTCAGTTTTATTGCTGTCTGTGTCCCTGTTAAGGAGATACACCTTCTCTGTTTGTCCTGTTTACCATTATCATTGAAAATAAAAGAAAATCCCAAATTTTGGGTTGCCCCCAGAAAAATAATAGAGGGGAAATCTTCCAATGGAGACACTAGTATTGGTGACCTGGGGGTCCCCAAGGAATACCCTTAATTTGCAGAGATGTCTTCTCATTTCCTGTTTGGCTATGAGACAGAAAGTGAAGGGAAATCCTCACAGTGGGACACAGATGGTGAAAACCAAATCTGACAGTGGTTATAACCCTCCTGTTATAAATGAAACAGGGTGTGGTCACCGTGCTGCGCGCCCCCACGCGCGCGTGGGAGTGGCTGGTCGGGTGCGCCGTCATATGACGTCCACCCAGAACGAGAGCCGCACCGTCCTTCTGTCATTTGACGGTGGGTGGGTGGGCAGCAATTGGTTAAAAGAGAAGTATGGGTAAACATTTTTTTCCCATAATCATACTTACCTAGGTGTATGCAGCGTCGGTCCGATGCTGCATCTGTCCCCTGGTGCCTCTCCACTGAGAACCAAGCCATCGAACACCGCCGATGGCTCGGTTCTGTCAGCTCCCCGGACAGAGAGCTGCTGCCTGTCGGTCAGCAGCTCTCCTGCTCTGCTCCTCCACGCTCATTGGAGCCCTGAGCTGTGGAGGGGTGGTGAACGGCCGTCTCAGTGGCTCGCTGAGAGGCTGAGACGGCCATCAGTCCAGGTACCTGGCAGATCCAGACTCCCTGATATTGATGACGTCAGCATAGGGCTGACTTCAGACCTCTCTCTGCTGAAAATGGGTCAAAACGAATTGCACTCCTGTGACCCTTAAGAGAAGCCCAGCCAAACAAGCTCCAGTCACTGTTCAAGGAACTTCAAGCAACCCCGGGGGGAATCCTAGAATTCCACAAAGCCCTGGATAAAAAAAGGCTGCTCTAAGATGAGTCCAAAATTGGAAACCTGATAACTCTAGGTACACTAGCTACATAGAATAAGAGACACTAATAGAACCAAGAAATGCCTGTACACTGAAAATAATATTACAGATAGATCATTATGACTATTTGAAATGTTTTGTAGAGGAACGTATTTTAAGGCTGGGAAAACAAGATCTCCAGAGCATTTCTCTAAGGTCTTCAATTCTATTTGCAACCACAGTGGTCCTGCTGGTAGTTAAAGTACAATGTGATCTTTGCCTAGGCTGAAAGTTATTTGAAGGAGTTAAGAAGCCACCAATTTGTGGACTGAGCTTGTGTTTAACCTATCAGTTGCCTATCAGATCCAAAAGGCTCAGTGTTTGTGCAAACATTTCTGTATGATAATTACATTGGATTTACTGTTGTGCAAAGTCTTTTGCTTTCTATGCAGATTATTACATTGATAAAAGCTGCAGAATGGTTTCACACCATTCTCTTCCAGTGCTTTGGAAAGTGATCATCTTTGCTGATAAAACAGATAAATATACATAACACAATAGACATAGCTGCTTCGTAGCCAACAGCGAAGCGATTACCCCACATGGTGAAAAGGCTGTGTAAGGGCTATTTCACAACCATCATATTTCTTCATGTTTGGTTGAATTTATTTATTCCTTTTAAATTCAGTTTTGTGTTTGCTGTAAGCACCTTTAAAAGAGCACTGTCACGTACTTGATGGTAGAGCCTGATATGCAGAGGACGGCCTCTCTTACAGCTCTGACTCTGAGCCCCTGATAGAGCTGGCAGAGTAGCATGAGTGCCTGGCAGGATCACTGAACCTGGGGCTGGACTGGAACTCCTGGCCGGACTGTAGAGGTGTAGGTATTGCAGAAGTCCAGGAACAACAGTAAGCAGGGAGCTGGAACAAGCTTGCACTGGGACCCCACAGGCAGGAGTGCTGATGCAGCTGCAGGAGGCATGGTGGCACCTCCAAGACTGAAGAAAAGACAGGTATAGGCAAGCCGGGTCATACACAAGTGAGCACGTCAGGAACTGAGGCAGAGGCAGGAGCGGAGTCAGGATACAGGCCGGGTCAGCAACGGGCTGTCAGCGAAGTAGCAAAAGGAACAGGCAGATGTGGAGTGGGGGACAAGCCGAGGTCGGATGCAGGCAGGAAGCAGGAGCGTCAGGAAACAAGCCAAGTCACAACAAGAACAGGAGTCAGGTAAAGTAAGGCAAAGTCACACAGGGAATGCTGTAGAGCAGACAGCACTGAGTCCAGGTACTGACATTTTGGCGCCATGACTGTCACAATGAGCGCTCGCGCGTATGCGCATTCTCAGTAATCTCCCAGCAGGAACTGAAGTAATGTAATTACCATTTTGGTTGCTGGCATGGGCTTCCTAACAGGCACATATACTTAAAGCATACCATTCAGGGCAAAGCAACAGGTTTTCAATAATCCCTCACCTCACCGCAACATACACACTAAATTGCTACGTTTGCGAACAGGTGAGCATTTTAACTGTTAAAGCATGTTGGATATCCTAATCCATAACATGAATGTTATACAGTATATGCAATTTCCTGAGCTCTTGAGGGTGTAAAACCCTTTACACTACGGAGGCTTTCCACAAGAATTTGGAGAGTGTCTGCGGGAATCTGTGTCCATTCAGCCAAATGAGTATTTGTGAAGTCAGTTACAGATGTTGGATGGGGAAGACTCGCCTCACAATCAGCAGACTAAAGGTTGAGATCAGCATGCCACTCAAGTTCCTCCACACAAAATTCATAAAAACCATGTTTTTATGGAGTTGACATTGTACACATAAAATCAACAATATGGAGGAATGTCAACATCCCTATGGCCATCAACATGGCCGTATAATGAATTTACCTTTCTCACTCTTAGATCTTCAAGTATGAGGGAGAATGTGACTTACTCCATGTGACATCCCTAAGCCAATCAGCATACGGACTGTCCATTGCCCTGTGTAAGCTTTTACTCTGGCAATCCCTAGCCTACACAGGGCTTTCTTTTGCTGCTATAAGCTGAACAGAGTGACGTGGGGGAAAAAAGGAAGGTAAGTATATTAATCGGCTATAACATTATGACCACTGACAGGCACAGTGAATAACATTGATTATCTTGTTACAATGGCATCTGAGAATGGGTGGGGTATATTCGGCAGCAAAAACAGAAACAAATGAAAATGGAAAAAAAAGTATTATTAATGATAAAAAAAAGGAGCAAAAAAATTAACTAGGGGGAAAAGGGGAATAAGGAGGGCTGATTAGGGTTAACTAAGGTTTTCTACTTTTTTGTTCTACATACACCGATCAGAAATAAAATTATCTTGCGACAATGGCATCTGAAAGTGACTGGGATATATTATTAGGCAGCAAGTGAACATGTTGTCCCTGAAGTGTGGTAAAACCAGAAAAAATGTGCAAGCATAAGAATTTGAGCTATTTGACAAGGGCCAAATTGTAATGGCTAGACGACGGGGTCAGATCAGCTCCACAACTGCAGCTATAGGAATTTCTTGGTCTGCAATGGTCAGGACCTACCAAAAGGGTTCCAGGAAAGGAAAATAGGTGACCTTGTGACAGGGTTACGGCCAGCCATGGCTCATTGATGCACATGTAAGGTGGAAGGCTGCCCTGTGTTTTCCGATCCATCTGAAAAGCTACTGTAGCTTAGATTGCTTAAAAAGTTAATGCTGGTTCTGATGGGTGTCAGAACACACAGTGCATCACAGTTTGTTGTGTATGGGGCTGTGTAGGCACAGACCGGTCAAGGTGCCCATGCTGTCCCATGTCCACAGCCAAAAGGGCCTACAATGAGCATGTGAACGTCAGGCCTGGACTACAAAAGCGATGGAAGAAAGTTGCCTGGTCTGAATTCAAGAATGGGTTGAGGAACACAACAACGAATTCAAGGTTTTGATGAAAATTCTCCAGATCTCAATCCAACCAAGCATCTGTGGGATGTGCTGGAAAAACAAGTCCAATCCATGGTGGCCCCACCACGCAACTTACAGGACTTAAATGATCTGCTACTGACAGATGCCGTTGCATACCTTTAGAGTTCTAGTGGAGTGCATACTTCAATGGGTTATGGTGTTTAGTCCTAATGTTATGACTGATTGATGAGTATGCTGCTGGGGAGAGCTAACCTCTTGTATTGCCCTGCATGTGGTTCTTTTTAAGGCGTGATGGGGTAAGTCTGGAGGGTAGATAAATATTGGGGCTGTCATTGCTGGCCTGTTTCTGAAAATGCCTGTTAACTTGGTATTCCAGTACATTGAGTCAAAGACCCAAAACAAAAGAAAAAAATGGGCATGGAATAGCCCAAGGTCAGACTTTGAAGGCACAATGGACAGTGGTCAATACAAATAAAATATATATTTTTATAACAGTACGTGGAGCAAGAAAGAATTAAAAACATAGGATACACTCTATACACGATACATGACAAAGATGAACGTGCATAGTATATAGAATAGTGAGCCCCTGTGTGTCAACGCATTTTACTGTCTAGCTTCGTCAGGACACAGTCAGGGATTGTTGGAGAAAAAAGGTTTCACTATCTTGCAAGGGAGTCCATGGAAGATGATCTCACCCGTTAGGCTTCAAGTATTCTCATATAAAGTATTTCAAGTGCTTGGGTATTCATAACATAGAGCCAGTAGCTCGGAGTGCCAATTAGCACCTATATTGACAGTATTAGTAGGTGGAGGGACTCAAAAAGACATAACCGGATGAGAGGAGAAGGGGGGGTATGGACAATGAGAGCCAGAAGTCTTAATAGTATGAACATATATTTAGAGCCGGCCACATATACGTGAATACTCAGCAGAGAGCACAGACTGCAGTCAGCAAAGCAGAAGTTAAATTTAGGTCAGGTTCAACAGTCCCTCAAGGCCATCATAGCTAGAAGTCCGTTCAGCATACCCCCCAGAGAACCGCATGTTCAACAACCAAAACAAGCATGATATAAATGGGTGTAGGAAAATTCCTTTTGTTATACTTGTTCCAAGTCAGTGTCCTAGAAATTGATAAAGCCAAAGCTAGGGGATCAACATTTTCAAAACAATATCTCTCGTGATAATTGCATTTTATGGCATTTGTTATGCCTAAATGTTGTGTTTGTTACTGAGGCAGACTCTGATTTGCTGGGACGGGTTGGCTTGTTGCAGAAAACTCCACCCTGAAACATTCACCAATTAGTGCTCGGCCACATGACATCTCTAGGTATACCTTTAGAGATACCCCTTGTTCAGTGGCGGCTGGTGCTCAAAATTGTTGGGGGGGCGCAAACAAACTGAAAAATTCTTTAAAAAAACCCCATCAATTGCAGCCTCACTGTACCATCAATCACAGCCACTGTGCCCATCAATTGCCATCACTGTGCCCATCAAACGCAGCCACTGTGCCCATCGAATGCAACCACTGTGCCCATCGAATGCAGCCACTGTGCCCATCAAACGCAGCCACCGTGCCCTTCAATTGCCGCCACTGTGCCCCATAAAATGCAGCCACTGTGCCCCATAAAATGCAGCCACTGTGCCCCATAAAATGCAGCCACTGTGCCCCATCAATTGCCGCCACTGTGCCCAATAAAATGCAGCCACTGTGTCCCATAAAATGCAGCCACTGTGCCCATCAATTGCCGCCACTGTGCCCATCAATTGCCGCCACTGTGCCCATCAATTGCCACCACTGTGTCCCATCAATTGCTCCCACTGTGCCATATCAAATGCCAGTGTGCCCCTGGCCGGCCCGCCGTCTGCACTTACCTGTCTCAGTGGGACTGCTCCTTGATGTCTTCTCCCGTCCTCTCTTCCTGTCCTGTCCTATGATTGGACGCCTGGCGTCGAATCACAGCGCCTGTTGTTTCAGCCAATCAGGTGACGGGTAACAGATCCGAGCACCTGATTGGCGGAGAGGCGGTTTAGTGTTAGGAAAGCGAAGATTCATTCGCTTTTCTAACACAGCTGAGTGACCTGCGAGCGCCCAGCATGGCACTCTCTGGTCACCTTTTTTGACGCCTATTAGAGCCTGTGGCTCTAATCAGGTGCTTCAAAACCACCCCCTGCCACTGTAATTCAGGCGCTGGGCACCTGAATGGGGGTGGCAGCGGCGGCCTTATCTATTGGTGCTAGAGGGGGTGGCAGGAGAGAGGGGGCGGCGCCTGTGCGTCCTTAATGCAAGGGCCGCCACTGCCCTTGTTACTACAAAAACTATCAACCCCTTGTAACTCCCATTACAAAAACACATTCGTTAGTCAATGTATTCCTTAAAGAGTCATGAAAACTGGCTAGCTCTGTCAAGGTGGACAGTTGGCCGTCTAATGGCCTACTCTCGTGGTTCAACAAGAAATCAGTAAGTTGGGTGGGTGGCAAAGAGAGTATGTAGAATTTGCAGCTCTGAAAGGTACTGTCACCCACCCAGTTTTGCAGCCTCAAGATTTGGATGGCTTCCAAGTGTATGTGCAACACTTAACAAATCAGTCAGCCGGAAACCGGATCCTATACGTGTTTTTCAATAGAGTTGCCCTTTAGTTTGTGGCACAGTATTGTTGGTTTGAAGGATTTTCCCAGAAGAATAGTGCTGAAATTTTAATTTTGTGTGCTTGTTTCCAGTGACCTTGCTAATAATCCCTACCTTATGTGTGTAATTCATGTACCCCAAAGACATGTTCTAATAGTCTGTGGAAGCTGGGCAAATATAAGCCTGCTAGGGGTACTTAACAAGGTTTCAGTCTCGCATCTTGAAAAAAATCTCTGGATTCTTCCTTTTCCCAAGGAATAACCTTCAAGGCTTCTGTTAAATGCCAAGCCAGCCTGTCCTGAGATTTCTTTAAGCTGCTCTTGTGACCTCTGCAGAGGTCCTGAATATCTAATGGCTGCTGTGGCTGACCCCAGTGTCTTCATTCCTTACTGCTGGAAAGATAATAAGGGAGTACAAAGACAAGAGCAACGTATTAGAGATGGAGCAGACCTAATAGGGATCCACAGCTGTTCATGACTGAAATGTATGTTTTTAACCTTGGGAAATGTATGTGCCTGGTTTCTCCCCCTCCCTGTCTCTGTCACAGAGGAGAAGGTAGTCATCACTTCAACATCTAAAGCAATAGTTAAAAAAAAAAAACTCAAGGACAAGGCTTAAAGAGTAACTCCACTTTTGGTAAAAAAAAAAAAAAAAGAAAAAAAAAAAAACATCCCCTCTGGGTGATCTATGTACATTAAAAGAATGTTTAAAAACTTTGTTGCAGATTCCTACCTGTTTCTGGTCTGAAAAAATATTTGGTTGCTTGACCATGTCCTGTTCAGACTGATTCTGAATAGGAGGGTCTTGTTCATTATAATCGCCTGGTGCACTCTCAAGTTTCTGGTGAGAAAATTTGCAGTGTCTGCCTCCCTTTAGAAGTAATCAACCATTGGGCTATGTTTGGACATGCAACTGTTATTGCTGCACCTTTGACAGGTGGTGAGGCCTCCTTTCCGTCTGTTATAAACCTGTAAATTCTGTACCACTTGGTCTGGTTTAGTCCCTGTAAATGCCTCACCACCTTAATGGGCATGGTTCAGTGGAAGTATTGCCTGTGATCATCTCAATAAACAATTCGGACAATATCTTTTATATCTGTTGTGATGGCAATATTAATTTTGATATTAAATGTGTTGAGCCTGAGATAAGTATTTCTTTATCATTTTTTGTCAACGTTTTATTTTTTAAGATTTCTTTTAAATTCTGTTTGGGGGATAAATCTCCTTTTTGAAGTTAGGCCGGATTCACCCAGTGCGCTGCAGTTGTTGTCTTCGCGGTTTCCGTGCGTTTAACTTGTGGTTTTGGATGCGGTCCTATAGACTTCTGTGAGGTCATGCGTTTTTGCCACGTTTTATGAAAGCACACTAAAAGTCCCGAATGCTGCATCTTTGGTGTGCTTTCACAAAGCGCGGTGAAAATGTAGAACCTAATAGAAGTCTATGGAACTCCAGCTAAAACCACAGTTAAAACGCATGAAAACAGGCAAGCGTACCAGTGTGAATCTGGTTTAAACGATCAGCCATTTTACAGCATGGTACCTTTTGTGAGTCAGAGACTCCTCTTCTGTATGCCCTTTTTTCACTAATGGCTCAACATCTCCAACTTCTTGGCTATGGCCCACCACTAGTACCTGCCACTACCCTATGTCCATTGGGCGCACTGGTATTGACCCCTTTTAGTAGTATTTGAGGGATGGGGGACGTGGGAGTACTTCAGTGAGCAGTGTTTTTAACCAAGTAAAAAAAAAAAAAATGTGTGTGTGTGTATATATATATATATATATATATCTATATATATATATATATATATATATATATATATAGATATATATATATATATTATTATTTCAGGTAATTGTATAGCACCGTCAATTTACGCAGTGATTGATAGATATATATATATATATATATATATATACACATTCACATCAGTCCCTACCCTAAAGGAGCTTACAATCTAAGGTCCCTAACTCATATTCATAGATAGTAGAGCCACTTTAGACAGGAGCCAATTAAACCAGCATGTACACATATATACACACACAGGGGGTCCCCGAGTTACAAACAAGATACTGTCTGTAGGTTTGTTCTTAAGTTGAATCTGTTTGTAAGTCGGAACAGGCTCATTTTTTTAAGTGTAGCTCCAGCCAGACAAACGATTTTAAGCTTTTTGGATAGCATAGGGAAGGGTTAACACCCCTGTAACATTGGCTTAGCTGTCTGTGCCCCTGTTCAGAAGATTTCACCTCACTTTCTGTACCAATGACAGCTGGATTTTGAACATTTTGGGTTGTTGTGGAAACAAGCCTTGGTGATAAAGCTTCAGTGGAGATGCCTTTTTCCCATAATAACTCTTACAGGAGTTTATTTGCCTTGCTAGGGGTATATATATATTCCAAAAGTATTGGGACGCCTGCCATTTACATGAACTTTAATGGCATCCCAGTCTTAGTCTGAAGGGTTCAATATTGAGTTGGCCCACCCTTTGCAGCTATAACAGCTTCAACTCTTCTGGGAAGCCTGTCCACAAGGTTTAGGGGGTGTGTCTATGGGAATGTTTGACCATTCTTCCAGAAGCACATTTGTGAGAGCAGGCACTGATGTGGATGAGAAGTCCTGACTCGCAGTCTTCACTCTTATTCATTCCAAATGTGTTCTGTGGGGTTGAGGTCAGGACCAAGTCAAGTTTCCCCACCCCAAACTCGCTCATTCATGTCTTTATGGACCTTGCTTTGTGCACTGGTGTGCAATCATGTTGGAACAGGAAGGGGCCATCCCCAAACTGTTCTTACAAAGTTGGGACCATAAAATTGTCCAAAATGTCTTGGTATGTTGTTGCCTTAAGAGTTCCCATCGCTGGAACTTAGGGGCCAAGATCAACCCCACACCATAATCCCCCCTTACACCAAATCTGCATATTATCAGGAAGGCCAACAGATTTGATCAGCCATTGATTATAGTGGTTTTAACGCACATTATTAGGACTAGAGTTCTCCTTAAGTCAGTCCCCTCTTCTACATGACTAAATCTCTTTGAATCTCAGACAACAAAACCACATCCATCTTGGATTTATTGTGTCCATAAAAGATGGCGTATAGTGCCATGAACTCATTCCATACAAGGTTGCCCGTAAATAATCCCCTGCGCTATTTCTATACATTTTATGGTTCCCTAACAGCATGTTTCATCTATATAGCACCATACATCGTGTTGTGTAATACCAAAAATCAATCCCTCCAACATTGGACACAGTGTGTGTGGTTGCTTTTGTAGTTTGTTTTTTTTTTTTTTTATTCAATTGGCTTTCTCCTGTACAACTACACTGTTTTACATATTTTTATTTTTTAAAATCTGTTTATTAGACAAAACAAATCTTTTGTGGCGAGATTGTACACAAGAGATGTAATGATTTCTGCGTTTACTCAGCAAAGGATTAATGAGGCTGTAATAGCTATTAGTGATTAGCAATTGAACAGTTGTTATTGATCAATAATGTCTATATCATGGCGTTTACCCTAAATGTCTTGCGAGATCTGAAGGAGCCAGTGCCAGCCTTCCTTTCCACTTTCATCCTCTCTGCTCCTGGCCTCCCCTGTCCCCGACACGTCAGGTGCCATATGCAATCATTTGTCTGTCAAACAATTTTCCTCCCCATTAAGTTTTATGCTTTTTAGCTGATGCGCGGCGGAAGTCCTGCACCTTTCTGCTGAGGCGGCTGATCTTTTTTACCGCGCTGCCCGTTTAATCTGCTGTTAAGTCTTGTAAAACCGTTTTACTCATTCAAGGGATGGCTTTTAATGCAATATATCTTTTTTTCTTTTCTTTTTAATCACAGGCAAAGCTTTGACCTTCTTACTGCTGCAGCCACCTAGCCCCAAGCTCCCCCCTCACAGCACCATCCGCAGGACAGCTATTGATCTGATTGGACGTGGCTTCACGGTGTGGGAGCCGTATATGGATGTATCGGCCGTGCTGATGGGGCTTTTGGAACTTTGTGCTGATGCAGAAAAGCAGCTTGCTAAGTAAGTCCTTTCTCGCAGGGTGCCTAGAACTAATACCACAATGAGATTATTCTTTTATTTATTTATTTTTTTTTTTTTACTTGTACCTAATAAAAAAAAAAAATTAAAGGAACCTTTATGGAGGAGGAATGGTAGGTTGCCATTGTCCATTTCATTCCGCAAATGCTACCCATCTGGCTGTGGTGCTAAATCACTGATCTCATGTACATAGAGCGGAAGTTCTGACCTCTCAGACTTCTACTGCACCCAATGACCCAACTTTGGTCAACAATCCCATCTTTGGGCCAGCCATGACCCTCTTGACCTCAAACAATTCTCGTTCCTGTTCAGAAACTCAAAGTATTGAAGCCAGAGGATCAAATGACAGCCAGGCATCTGGCAATTTTAGGTAAAGTTAGCAATGGCAGAGGAGACACTGGAATGTCTATTGCCAGCCCTAGACACCAAAAAGCTAAGAACCAAATAGAGTAGGATAACTCAGTGAGAGGCATTACATTAGCTGGTGGACAGTTGAACCCAATGGAGCAAGAAATAAATGTCATAGCTTTTCAGAAATATAAAATGTATTTTTTTTTATTTTGAATATTTAAATTTTGTATGTAAGATATTAAAGCTTTAGTCTACCCAAAGGTGTTATTTAAGATACAGGTGGACTCTAAAGGGCCAACTTCTGTCTCTTTGGGCCTTCAGAGGAGGATATTGTCACCATATTTTCCTTTTCTGTTCCTGTCCACCTTGGTGTGCTGGTGTTCTTGTCCACATTTAGGTTTTGACACTTCTTCATTTGCATTCTCCATAAAATAAAATACTTTAGGCCTCAAGACATTTTTTTTCCTCCCCTGGACACCTTGGCTCCAGAAGAGGAAAAAGTAGTGTTAAAAACACGCCTAAAGCTGTTTAGGCGCATCAAGCTTCTGGACATTTATTTAATCCATTAGCCAGAATGTTCATTTATTCTGCCCATTGGAATGTATAAATGCTGAAACGCTGAACGTGCCAAGCGCATTAAGGTGCGTTTAGGCACTCGTTTGCAGCAAACCGCTTTACTCCCAAATTCTCTGGCAATTTGTTTTATTTTCTTCCTATAAATGCTCATGTTGGTCTATTAAATAAGAATTCTGATGGATCTTGGAGTGCAGCCATTTCTTCAGTGTTGATCACATGCGGAGGCGAGCCGAGGCGGGCACCCGTGATATCATTAGGCTTCCCGTCTCACCTGGAGCAGCGAGTTCTTTTGTTTGGATATCCTGTTTACACCTTGCTTTTGCTTTGGCTTCGCTTCAAAAATGATACCCCATGCAGCTTCAGTGGTGCTTCAAAACATCTTCAAAGCCTCCAAAGCAGTCTATGGCATAGCTCGCTTGAAGCCCCACCAAAGGCTCATCGAAGCCCCACTGAAGCCTCATCAAAGCACCAAGCAAAAGCAGGGTGTAAACAGGACTGTAAGCTAACCATTTTATTTAGAGACTAGAGCTTTGACTGGTATTCAGAGAGCTTTAACAAAGTGTGTTTGACACAACTGTAAACTAGCCCTTAAAGTGCTGTTTTTGATGCCCAGTGTCCATGACTCCTTTAGATTCAAACAGAAAATGTGATAACACCTTTAAAGGCTAAGGCATGTATACGGACCTGGGAAGTTAGTTATGGAGGTCCCATCTCACATGTGAGTTGAACAGGAATGTAATGCTGTTCCTGTGAGATTCATGTGCGGTTCATTGTGTGAACCAAGGCTGAATTAATAAAAGCAGACCATTGCATGCACCTCTGTTAGTAATAATTGGTTTGTCCCAACCCTCGAGCTTCCACTTTTGCTGGACAGCTTGGTCTTTTAACCACTTGACAACCGGGCCATAGCCGAATGACGGCTACAGCGCGGCTCAATAACTCTTGGAGGGTGTACATTGACGTCCTCTCAGAATCCTGCTCCCCCACGCCCCCTGGGGCGCGCACACAGGAGTATTCGTGACTGCCAAGTCCAGATGACCCGGCGTATCACGTATCACAGTAAATGGCCACTGACCTCTGCCGTTTACCACGTGATCGCTCAGTCAAATTATGGAGCGAGTGAACATGCCGATGTCCTGTGCGGTTCCTCTCTCCCCTCTCTGTACCGATCGGTACAGTGTGAGCAGAGAGGGGGAGAGATCGGTGGCAGCAGCGCTGTGGGCTGAATCTGTAGTGCCCACACCGCTGATCTGTGCCCATTGCAGCCTCATCTATCCCTCTATGCTCAGCCATCCCCTCTGTCTTACTCATCCATCCATCCATGCTCATCCATCCACACCCAGCAATAATCATTCATCCATCCATTCATGCTCAGCCATCCTTCTGTCATACTTATCCATCCATCCATGCTCAGCCATCCACACTCAGCAATACTTGTCTATCCATCCATGCTCAGCCATCCACACTCAACAATACTCATCCATCCACACTCAACAATACTCATCCATCCAGACCCAGCAATAATCATTCATCCATCCATGCTCTGCCATCCACACTCAACAATACTCATCCATCCACACCCAGCAATAATCATTCATCCATCCATGCTCAGCCATTCCTCTGTCATACTCATCCATCCATCCATGCTCAGCCATCCAGTCTCCTCAATACTCATCCTTCATCCATGCTCAGCCATCCCATCCACCCCCAGCCATACTCAGCCATACCCAGCCGTACTCAGCCACCCCATCCATACTCATGCATACTCAGCCATCCACATTTATGGCTCAACCATGCTCAGCCATCCCCATCCACGGTTCAATCATGCCACTACAGTGCCTCACAAAAGTGTAATTGGTAGTTAAATTAGATTTGAGAAATGTATGCCCCTAGAACACCTGATGCTACTCCCTGCATGTTGGGCCTCTGTATGTGGCCAGGCAGTAGAAAAGTCTCCCACATGTGGTATCACCATACTCAGGAGGAGTAGGAGAATCTATTTTGGTGTGTGATTTTTGGTATATACATGCTATGTGTTAGAAATATTGTGTAAATGGACAACTTTGTGTTAAAAAAATGCGTTTTAATTTTCTTTCCACATTTTTCAAAAACTTGTAGAAAAAAAAATGACATCTTCCAAAGACTTATACCTCATAGATTATACGTTTGGGGGGGGGGTCTTTCCAAAATGGGGTCATTTTTGGGGGGGTTCCATTGTCCTGGTGCTCCAGGGCTTTTAAAAGTGCAAGAGGTAGTCAGGAAATTAGATGTGTAATTTATGCTTAAGAATGCCTGAAGGTGCTCCCTGCATGTTGGGCCTCTCTATGTGGCCACGCTGTGTAAAAATCTCACATGTGGTATCGCCATGCTCGGGAGGAATAGCAGAATGTGTTTTGGGGTGTAATTTGTGGTATGCTTTTGCTGTGTGTGAGAAATACCAAAAATATATATAATATTGCCTGCGCCACCTTGTTATTATAAAATTAAATACTCCAATCAAAAAATGCAATATAAGTAATGCAAACAACAAAAATTATATGTATATATTGCTGTCTGCACCACCTTACTATTTTAAATTGAATGAGGACGTGAACTGCCATCTAGATAAAGGAAGGCCCGTAGACATGGTGTATCTGGATTTTGCAAAAGCATTTGACACAGTTCCCCATAAACGTTTACTGTACAAAGTAAGGTTCATTGGCATGGACCATAGGGTGAGTACATGGATTGAAAACCGCCTACAAGGGCGAGTTCAGAGGGTTGTGATAAATGGGGAGTACTCGGAATGTTCAGGGGTGGAAAGTGGGGTCCCCCAGGGTTCTGTCCTGAGACCAATCCTATTTAATTTTTTCATAAATGACCTGGAGATTGGATTAAACAATTCAATCTCTGTATTTGCGGACGACACTAAGCTAAAAAGGGCAATAATTTCTCCCTGCAGGATGTGGAAACCTTGCAAGTAGGTCTGTACAAATTAATGGGGTGGGCAACTATATGGAAAATGAGGTTTAATGTGGAAAAATGTAAAATAATGCATTTGGGTGGCAAAAATATGAATGCAATCTACTCTGGGCTAATCAAGGATGGAAAAGGACCTAGTAGATGAAAGGCTCAGTGTCATGCAATGCCAAGCTGCTGCTAACAAAGCAAACAGAATATTGGCATGCATTAACAAGTGGATCAACTCCAGAGATAAAACGATAATTCTCCCGCTCTACAATACTCTGGTCCGGCCGCAGTTCTGGGCACCAGTCCTCAGGAAGGATGTACTGGAAATGGAGCGAGTCCAGAGAAGGGCAACAAAACTAATAAAGGGTCTGGAGGATATTAGTTATGAGGAAAGGTTGCGAGCACTGAACTTATTCTCTCTGGAGAAGAGCCGCTTAAAAGGGGATATGATTTCAACTTACAAATACCGTACTGGTGACCCCACAATAGGGATAAAACTTTCGTGAAAGGAATTTTAATAAGACACGTGGCCACTCATTAAAATTAGAAGAAAAGAGGTTTAACCTTAAACTACATAGAGGGTTCTTTACTGTAAGAGCGGCAAGGATGTGGCATTCCCTTCCACAGGCGGTGGGCTCAGTGGGGAGCATCGATAGTTTAAAAAAACTATTAGATGAGCACCTGAACGACCGCAATATACAGGGATATACAATGTAATACTGACATATAATCACACACATAGGTTGGACTTGATGGACTTGTGTCTTGTTTCAACCTCACCTACTATGTAACACAATCTTTATTTTTTCTAAACTTTTCTATGCAAACTTTGAAAAATGAACTCGCAGCTCTGAATAAAAAATTGTTTGATCATTATTTTCTGCAAAACAGTAGGACATGTACACACGGTAACCTTATTTTATGTGCCGAAATAATATCCAGATGAAATTGTAGTATAGACTTGCTAGCAAAATTTACCATAAAAGATACAAAGGTACAATGCGAAATAAAGGCTTCTGTCTCTTGAAGGAAAGTTTATAAAGGAGCTGTGGGTTGCTCTCATCCTGGTCCTTGGTGACATACCGCCACAGAGAGTTCTGTCACCGGCGTGTAATACGAGCCCCGCCACCTCTTATCTTTGCTCCTGCTCTCATCGCTCCCGTTATCTTCCAGCTGCAATTATTCTTCACAACGCACAAGGTGCAGAGAGAGATGTCACACTTCTCAACCATTAAAATTTCTAATATTATTTTGTCCCCGAGTGAAGATTAAGGTATCCCCCTGCAAGCAGGATTCTTGCTTATAGCCAAAGAAAGATATCATCCTAATATGGATAGGGTCACGGCTGAAATGATTTCAGGCCAGTGTTTGCGGAATAATCGCATCATCCACACAATATGTGCATCTGGCATTGTTCAGCATCTAGTTAAAGCTATTATCATGAAGCATGGAGTACAGAGTGATTTTATATGAGGCTCACCTTCTAAACAGCAGAGTTTACAGTACGAATTATTGTCTGTCAGCTTTTATTAAGTGCACCAAGTACATTTATGGCCTGTGCTGCTTTAAGCTGGGTTCACACTATTGTGAATTGGATGCGGGTTTCCCCGCGTCCAATTTCGCAATAGCAGGAGATTTTGACCGGTTCACATATCTCCGCTGTGGCTCCGGTGCGAATGTGCACAGGAGCCCTGTGCGGCTTTTGGTCCATTTCAGGTCAGAATCCGGGCAAAAATTCAGGACCTAAAACGGCGAATGGGGGACCCCTGTTGTGAGCCACATGCAAAGATAGTATGATCCCAGCCTCAAAGTAGATGACATTTAGTTTACTAAAATGCACATATGTGCCTCTGCTCACATCCAGCCTCTTTCAACTAAATCCTGTCTACATACATGTGTATCATTGGCTACATACCCTTGTTCTGGATGAATGGTGGGCCATGCCTGCTCAATATGTGTTAGCATAGCTGCTTGTAGTTCCTACCAGGGGCACATGTGACATGGTAACAACAGAGAAGCACAACTGGGAGACGGTTATTGCCACATAGAAGACACCTGATCAAGGACCTGCATGGCAAGATCACCAGGTATTATCTTAATGAAAGCTGCAAACTTAAAAGAATTGATAGCGCCTTTCCTCCAGCCTGACAAGGCGGCAACACCAACAAAGATGACAACTTGAACTTGAGCACATAGAAGATCTGGTTTGACAAATATGACGATGCAGGGAGACAGTATAATGAAGCCTAAGCAAGACTTGAACCAGCGCTCACATTCAGTCACAGCAGGAGAAGTAAGCACAATCAGGGACATTGCCAGAACCAGGGAGTATATCTGGAAATCACACGCCGGAGGCATGGCCACTGTCCCCAGCAGCAATAGCGACAACAGTGACCTCCTGGTCCAGGTTGCCAATTTAGAGCACAAGAACCAGAATTGAAGGATCTGCAGCTCATCATCCCCAAACTGGAAAGCCAAATCAGTACGGGACTGTAAGAGGACAAGAGGCCACACAATGAGATTGGAGGAGAAGTGGTTTAACCTTAAGCTGCGTGCGGCATTTTATTGTCAGGGCGGTAGGGATGTGGAACTCTTCCAAAATTGGTGTCAGCAGGAAGTATGGATAGTTTTAAAGACTCTTGGGTGTGCATCTTAGCGAACACAAGGGATATGGGAAATGACTATCTACATGAACACACACCCACATAGGTTGAACTGGATGGACCATTGTTTTTATTTAACCTTACCAACTATGTACATTGGAGAAAACTGCTACTTCAGACAGAGGGGCTCCAGGGCATCCACATATGTGCAAACTTCCAGCTCCAGGACCAGCCAAAACTCTTCCCAAGAAAGGGAAGGATGCCAAAGTCACTAAAATCAGAAAATAGAGACTGAAGCAGTATGCAGAGAAGAAATCCAAGAAGCCAGCACCCATAGTAAAATTCTTCATCTTGGTTTATGTGAAAACTTGAGATGGCAGGATAAACCTGGCAAAGTTGGAGAAATGTGTTTTCTCAGTTCAGATGCGTGTCACTTCATCAAGATGAAGCTGCAGGTACAGAGTGTGTTGGAAGATGACAAACTGAGAACCGATATCCTTGAGATGGATGTCTGGAAGTTATAAGATTGTGTACAGTTTGGACACTGCAACATTCAACAAGATCTAACATAACCTCTCAGGCCTGGTTCACACCTATGCAGTTTGCATTTGGTAGTTTCTTCAGTGCTTTTTTCTGTTTGTTTTGTGGTTTTACACACATGATTTTACTGCGATTTTGCGTTTTTTATGGGTTTTTTTGACAATTTGTTGAGCAGATAAAAAAACGCAAATCGTGGTAAAATCACGGCAAAAACGCACTACATGCTTTTTTTTAGCTTCTCCATTAAAGTCTATTGAACCAAAAAAGCAAAAAAAAAAAACTTTTGCATTTGAAAAGGTCCCTGACTCTTTCCAAAAACACAGTGACTGAAAAAAAGCATAAATGTGAACGTGTCCCATAGGAAACCATCTTAAATAAACTGTAGTGCGTTTCTGCAAAAAACGCATTGATGTGAACCGAGCCTAAAGGCTGAACTGTTCAATAAACAGCAGTGAAACCTCAAAAAAAAAATAAAGTTTGAAATTACATTCATGTGTTATTGCTTACATTTGATTTTTTTTTTTAATTTAGTTTAGATTTTCTTTATGCAACTGTTCTGCATACACCATTTTGGTCTTTCAGAATTTAGCAGCAGCCGTGATTGAAGGTCACTTACACCTGGTTAGCACCTTATAACTCCAAAGGCAGAGTAGGGTAAACACCCTCTCTTCATTTGTCATTGTGGTGCAATATAACTACAGTATCGTATTAATGAAGGTGTGTATTTTGTGTGAGGGTAAGAGGAATGACCCTTGCTTTAGAGCCAAAAGGTTAGTTTGTATGTTGAGTACCAAAGGGTTTTGGGTTCACAGGGTTCTTAGAAAGAAAGGTATGTGCCCCTGGCTATCTAACATGCAACAGCCATTCGTCTGTCCAGGCAGACTGTTTGATCAATCAGTAGGGGACACACTTTTTTTTTAGGGTGGGTAGGAGTTGGTAGAGCCTAAAGCGGAGTTCCGCCTGGGTAAAGAAAAATTAAATTTAATATAAGGACCCTTACCTGTCCTTGAAGCTTGCGAGGTCGGCAGCTGAAGCCGACCCGTCCCTTAGCTCTGGGTGGAGGCGCCGGCATCATTACTAAGGAAAATGGGAAGTGAAGCCTACTGCACATGCCTAGTCACGCTGCGCTTTTCTAAATGGTCCCTGCTGTCTTCTGGGACCTGTGTGTCTCCCAGAAGGCAGCGGGGGGGGGAAAGGAGGAGGGGCCGGACATTACGTGGTTCGCCGCACAATGTGCATCGATCTTTCCCCGGAAGTGGGAGCAGATACCTGGATTTGACAGGTATCTGCTCCCCCCTCCCCCCTGAAAGGTGCCAAATGTGGCACTGGAGTGGGGGAGGAATCCGATAAGCTGAAGTTCCATTTATGGGTAGAACTCCGTTTTAAAATGTTTGTAAACCGCAGTCATGATATCTGAACAAAGCGCATATATCTGTAGTGTTTACTTGTTTATCTCCAAAGCTCTAAGACCCCTTTCACACTGAGGCAGTTTTCAGGCATTTTAGCGCTAGAAATGGCCTCTAAAAAATACCTGAAAACTGCCTCCCATTCATTGCAATGAGTGATTTCACACTGGGGTGGTGCACTTGCGGGACGTTTGCGGCGCTTTGAAAGAGCCACAAAACTGGACTTTTTTCCCTTTTTTTTAAGGTTACATTGTCACATGACCTTACAAAATCTGCCCCACTAGCGCCCAAAAGAGCGCTGCTAAAGTACCACAAAAACAACCGGTGCTTTAGCACTGTTTGTGCGGCACTGCAGTGTAAAAGGGGTCTTTGTATCGTTTTTCTATGGTGCTTCGTTCCTCTGTTATCAGCATGAGTCACTTCTGAGAAGTTTTCCGACACATGAGATAAATTTGTGTTGGGGGAGGAGAGCTCAGCACACAGCTTGTCTATTCAGAACATAGCTCTGTATCCTTTCTTTGTTCCTGTGCCCTGTGTGGATGGAGGGGGGGGGGGTGCCCCTCGCCTCACCTCCAATCAACTCACACACACACTTTAAAAGTCTCTCTCCACCCCTCCTCTCTGATTCTCGCAGAAGGATTGTATCACAAGTCACAGCAATGGAATAAATCCTCCTACATAAGTTTTACCTGTTTATCTGCAGCCATCCCTTCTCTACTCTGGCAACTATGAGAGTTATCACCATAGGCTTGCCTTGAAAGTAACCATTTTGGGAAGGCGGCCAGTTTATTTCTGCTTTAAAGCGGAGTTCCACCCAAAAGTGGAACTTCCGCTTTAAGCACGCCTCGCCCCCATAATTTTTTTGAGGGGGGGGTGCCTAGTTTTTGGTTTTGAGTGGGACTTCCTGTCTCACTTCTTGCTTCCGACTTCAGGCCGCCTAGGCGGCTCATCCTCTTCCCCTAGGCGGCCCCTCCCTCTTGGCAATCTTCTGGAACACGTCACAGGTCCCAGAAGATTGCCTGACCACTCAGAGAGGGCAGCGTGACTTGAAGAATGTGCAGTGTGTGCCCACAGTTTCTATGTCGGCGCCATGGAGAGTAGGGGGAGAGGAGCGGGGCTCCTTATGGCCGCATCGCTTGACCGAGGGACAGGTGAGTGTCTGTTTATTAAAAGTTTTAATAAACTAAAAAAATCCTGGAACTCCGCTTTAAGTGTAGCACCCTCTAGTGTGTTAGAGTTATTGTAGGTTTGTTAGTGCAGATTGGTTAGTGTAGGAAAATTTGGCTTGGCTGAGAGCCAGGCCTTAGTTGTATCTGAGTCAGGGCTGAGTGACTCAGGGAGACTGGATGACTCAGCAAGCAGTTTCTCTGGTGCCTCCCCCTGTCTCTGGAACCTTGGAGAAGCTTCCAGATGTAGTGGGTGGAGTTTCGGAGGAGCTGCTTGGCATTTTTATGAAGTCCTCAACCAGTCCCCAGCATGAAGCGGCTGGAAGGGGTTAGGCACCTCCATAAAAAGGCATGAGTCATGCCAGCAGGGGCAGTCAGATGCAAGATGGAAATGGAGTGTTGAGGCTGTTGGTGGCCTTTGAGGGTGCCCCCTTGTCTGGGGTGAGTGACCTAGGGCTCGGGTGCTGGATGGATCCCCCCACAACACATGGGGAGAAACCCCTTCCTGGAGCAGGAAGCATGTCTGGGAGGTCTCCTGAAAAGTCAGCCGGGAGGGCTGGTGAGTGTCAGTGTGGGAGGACTGTGGAGAGAGTGTCAGTCTGGGAGGACTGTGGAGAAGTTAGCCAGGAGGGCTAGTGAAAGTGGCAGCTGCAGCCAGGCAGGCTGGCAGTGCCTGAAAAGGTGGTGCTGGGATCAATAGCCACAAGAATGTATAGTGGACACATTTATCACGCCCAGTGATTCAGAAGCCATTGGGGTTGATTTACTAAAACTGCAGAGTGCAAAAAATGGTGCAGCTGTGCATGATAGCCAATCAGCTTCTAACTTAACCCCTTGCCGCCGAGCGTACGCAGATACGCGGCCTCTGCTTTCGGGGGTTATACCGGGATGATGCCCGCAACTGCAGGCATCATTCCGGTACTGTTTTTTGGAGCCGGCTTTCCAGGTATAACAACCGATGCGGCTAAAAGCCGCTCAGCTGTTATATTGGAGAAGCTCTCAACGGGCCTCCCATCCCACCGGGAGACCCGATCGACAATCCGCCACCTCCGGCGGCTAGAGACAGACTGGCACGAAGCCGGAAACGGCTTCCTTCTAGTCTCCTGATTGTAAACACGGAAGCGACATCATGACGTCACTTCCCGTTTACTCAGCTGCCAATGGCGCCGGTTTTAAAAAAAATATACAGTATTCAGAATCGCCGAAAACTTTGAAGTGCAAAGGAGGGATCGGGGGTCTTTTAGACCCCCGATCCCTCCATAAAGAGTACCTGTCATCACCTATTACTGTCACAAGGGATGTTTACATTCCTTGTCACAGCAAGAAAAGTGATCACTTTTTTTTTTTTTTTTTTTTTAAACACAATTTATTAATATAAAAATAAATAAAATAAATAAGGAAAAAAAAATTTTAGGCGCCCCGTCCCCGCAAGCTTGCGCAGCAAAGAAAATGCATACGTAAGTCGCGCCCACATATGTAAGCGGTGTTCAAATCACACATGTGAGGTATCGCCGTGATCGTCAGAGCGAGCGCAATAATTCTAGTACTAGACTTTCTCTGTAACTCTAACCTGGTAACCCTAAAAAAAATTTAAAGCGTCGCCTATGGAGATTTTTAGGTACCATAGTTTGTCGCCATTCCACGAGTGCGTGCAATTATAAAGCGTGACATGTTTGGTATCTATTTACTCGCCATAACATCATTTTTCACATTATACAAAAAAATTGGGCCTACTTTGTTTCGTTTTTTTAAAATTCATGAAAGTGTCCCTTTTCCCAAAAAGTTGCGTTTAAAACAACGCTGCACAAATACCATGTGACATAAAATATTGCAACAATCGCCATTTTATTCTCTAGATTCTTTGCTAAAAATATATATAATGTTTGGGGGCTCTAAGTAATTTTCTAGCAAAAAATACGGATTTTAACTTGTAATAACCAAATGTCAAAAATAGGCTTGGTCATGAAAGGGTTAAGCTTGTTCAATTATGCTTTGACCAAAAAACATAAAAATAAAACTGGAAGTTGATTGGTTTCTTTTCATTCAGATACATTTACCAGTAGGTGGTTTGTAAAGGGGAAGGGGGTCTGGGTAATTTAAGCAGACCCTGTATTTTACTGAAAGGTGCACTTTAGAAGGTCATTTGGTAATAAAGAGCTATGTGCCTTTTGCCGGTTATCATTAGCCGCACCGTGTCTTTTTAGCTTTGTAAATGCGGTTATGCGTTCATAAAAAGCAGCATTTTCATTTCCTCCCCATTGGTGATCTGCAGTAAAACATGCCTTAACTTAAGTTGACCTTCTGTGTAATTTAATTAGGATAGAAATGTATTTATGTTTTGCTATGTTAAGGTTGCATAGTAAATGGCTTTCATTTTTACAGGAGTAAATATAGCCGTAGTGTCCCTAAACAACAATGTATTTTCACTCTGAATAGTTTTAGAATATGATGTTACATTATACTTTCAGCTTGCTGTGGCTGCTCTACTCATGCAAGTGTGTCGCATCATACAATGCATCCGGAAAGTATTCACAGCGCTTCACTTTTTCCACATTTTGTTACGTTACAGCCTTATTCCAAAATGGATTCAATTCATTATTTTCCTCAGAATTCTACAAACAATACACCATAATGACAACAAGAAAGAAGTTTGAAATCTTTGCAAATGTATTAAAAATAAAGAAACGAAAAAAAAAACATGTACAGTACATAAGTATTCACAGCCTCGATACTTTGTTGAAGCACCTTTGGCACCAATTACAGCCTCAAGTCTTTTTGAGTGGGGTGAATGGGGAGCATCGTTGCACAGCCATTTTCGGATCTCTCCAGAGATGCTCAATCGGGTTCAAGTCTGGGCTCTGGCTGGGCCACTCAAGGACATTTACAGAGTTGTCCCATAGCCACTCCTTTGTTATCTTGGCTGTGTGCTTGTTGTCCTGTTGGAAGATGAACCTTCCCCCCAGTCTAGGTCCAGAGTGCTCTGGAGCAGGTTTTCATCAAGGATGTCTCTGTACATTGCTGCATTCATCATTCCCTCAATCCTGACTAGTCTCTCAGTTCCTGCCGCTGAAAAACATCCCCACAGCATGATGCTGCCACCACCATGCTTCACTAGGGATGGTATTGGCCAGGTGATGAGCGGTGCTCATGACATGACGCTTGCCACTCAGGCCAAAGAGTTCAATCTTTATTTCATCCGACCAGAGGATTTTGTTTCTCATGATCTGAGTCTCCTTCAGGTTTTGGCAAACTCCAGGTGGGCTGTCATGTTCCATTTACTAAGGTGAGGCTCCTGTCTGGCCACAGGACAGTCTGCTGCAGAGATGGTTATTTTTCTGGAAGGTGGTTCTTCTTTCCACAGAGAGAGGCTGGACCTCTGTCAGAGTGACCATCGGGCTCTTGGTCACCTCCCTGACTAAGGCCCTTCTCCCCTAAATCGCTCAGTTTGACCAGGCGGCCCGCTCTAAGAGCAGTCCTGGTGATTCCAAACTTCTTCCATATACGGATAATGGAGGCCACTGTGCTCATTGGGACCTTCAATGCTGCAGACATTTTTCTGTACCCTTCCCCAGATCTGTGCCTGGATACAATCCTGTCTGAGGTCTACAGACAATTCCTTGGACTTCATGGCTTGGTTTGTGCTCTGACACGCACTGTTAACTGTGGGACCTTATATAGACAGGTGTGTGCCTTTCCAAATCATGTCCAATCAACTGAATTTACCACAGGTGGACTCCAAACAAGCTGTAAAAACATCTCAACGATTATCAGTGGAAACAGAATGAACCTGAGCTCAATTTTAAGTGTCATGGCAAAGGCTGTGAATACTTATGTACATGGGATATTTTTTTTTTTTTTAATTTGCAAAGATTTTAAACAAACTTCTTTCACATTGTCATTATGGGGTATTGTTTGTAGAATTTTGAGGAAAATAATGAATTTAATCCATTTTGGAAAAAGGATGTATCGTAACAAAAGGTCCTAGGTCTCCATGTCCTACATATCTTTAAAGCAAATCTGTTCTCTTTTTTTTACAGTTTATCATATTTAATTTTTTGTTATTATATTTATAAGCTACTATTGCTACTTTGTTTTTCAATGTGCAATATATAGTGCTGTCAACACTGATCCTGGGTATGCTACCTAGTGGGTCACTGATGTGGCGTAAGCCTTGGGGACACAAATTCACACCTTTTGCAGACTTCACTGATACCATTCTTGTTCCAGTTCAGTGACCCATAGTGACCTTCTTTGGGAAGAAGCCATACAGCGAAACATGTAGAAAACTTGAACGTGACTATAGTAAACCATTGTCATTTACAGGATGTCTTGCACTCATCCTTGGCAATGAGTATACTGAATGTACTGTTTTTATTGATGTAATTAGTTTAATAAAAAATTGTATATACTTTCCTTTTATATTTTGTCGCTTTGTGTATTTCTGCACCTTGAAAGTCCCATATCCTCTCCATGTTTTTTTTCTCTCATCTAAAAATGGGATGTTGGTGCCATATTTTTGCAAACCTTAACATCGATCGCTGACCACACAAATTTCCCATATATACATACACATACTGGGACCAATTAAGATAGGCGCCAATTAAACTACCAGCATGTCTTTGGAGTGTGCAAGGAAACTGCAGGAAATCCATTTTGATCTGTTTATGAAATGCAGCCAAATCCTGTATTCAGCTATGTTGTAAACAACCTATCCCTCTACCTATCAGTGTCTGGTTAAAGAAGGTTCCTGAAATTAAAGACTTGGTGGCTGCCTCAAACCATACAGATGAACAGTTTTGCAGAATACAGTTTTATTGGACAGAATTCACCTTCACAGCGGACTTTCAGGCTCTTTAATGCCCTGTACACACGACCGGTTTTGCCGTTGGAATAATCTCTGAAGGTTTTTCCGATGGAGTTCTGGCGGAATTCCGCTCAAGCTGTCTTGCATACACACGGTCACACCAAATTCTGACCGTCCAGAACGCGTTGACGTACAACAGGTACGACGGGACTAGAAAATGGAAGTTCAATAGCCAGTAGCCAATTGCTTTCATCTCGTACTTGCAGAACATGCGTCGTTTTAGGTCCGTCGGAACAGCATGCAGACGAGCAGTTTTCCCGATAGGAATTGGTTCCGTCGGAAATATTTCGAACGTGTTCTATTTCTAGGCCTGTCAGAATTTTCAAAAAAATAAGTCAGTTGAGGCACACACACACGATCGGAATAGACGATGAGAAGCTTCCGTCTGACTTTTTCTGTCAGACATTCCGCTTGTGTGTACGCTCATTAGTCTTCCTGAACTGTCCAGCAATTGGACTGACACTCCCCCTCTTGCTCCAACACTACACTTTCCCCTACTCAACCCCTTCCACGCCCATTTTTTCTGCCTAGTCTTTCATCTTGTCTTTCTTTTCTTACCCTTTTAGTCATTTCTTAATTATATCTTTCTTGGTTTATCGACTGCTTTCCTCTCTCATGGAATTGGGAAGAGGCTTGCTAACCATGTGGCCTCCCCATCTCCTGGTGGTACTGGCACTTTTGTTGTCTTCAGGCTGGAACATAGCAATGAGCCCTGGTTGCTTACTCCCAAGCTGACGATTCGACCTAAGCCGCGTACACACGATCAGACTTTCCGACAGGAAAGTTCGATTACAGGCTGTTGGCGGTAAATCCGGCCGTGTGTATGCTCCATTGGACAATTGTTGTCGGACTTTCCGCCAACAAATGTTGGCTAGCAGGTTTTCAACTTTTACGGCAACAAATGTCTGTTGTCGGATTTTCCTATCGTGTGTACACAAGTCCATCAGACAAAAGTCCAAAGTACAAACACGCATGCTCGGAAGCAAGGACGAGCCAGAAGAGGTCGGTCTTGTAAACTAGCATTCGCAATGGAGAATTAACATTCACGACATGGCAGATTATTAAATCTCGATATGCAGCGCACAATTCTCTTCTTCTTTAATGGGATAATAATGAAGCTGCTTTGCTGGTGATACTGTTGTAGTTATTGCAAATGAATTTTCAAAGGCCTTTTTTTTCCTACTGATATCAAGAATAATATTATGCTTTTTATTTTTTTATTTGAGCAAGTTAACACAACACCATTATCTGTAGTTTTTAAGAACAAAGATACAACTATGTTGGTGTCCCTTGTCAATTTTACATTGTATTTTTTTTTAATGTAACTGCCAAATCCCAAACTGTCATTTGAAGTAAAACACATAGCCAAGTATTATTCTACACATTTTTTTTATTGTGCATTAAAAAAAAAAAACAAATAAAATCTGCCAATAGCACTTAACCTAACAGTGCATTCTATGCATCCAAAAATATAGAAAATATACCAAATCAAATCATTATTCAACCAAAAAAATGTCAAAGCAATAACTCCAAGGCCAATAATAAATAACACGTTATCTCCCCTGATTCCACAACATGTCTGGTTGACGAACGGCCGTACAGAAACGAACTGAAAAGTGCGAAATGAAAAGTGCGAATCAACACTCACCAAACTTCTACTAACACGAAATTAGCAGAAGGAGCCCAAAGGGTGGTGCTAAAGAGCTGAAAAACAACGTAGTACGTCAGTAAGTTTGTAATTGTTGGCCAACAATTGTGTGGCCGTGTGTATGCAAGACAAGTTTGGGCCAATGCCCTTCGGACAAAAGTCCACGGTTTTATTGGCCAACAATCCGATCGTGTGTACCAGGCTTTAGAGTGAATTCCCTATTACATTTTGGGTTAATTTACTAAAACTGAAAAGTCCAAAATCTGGTGCAACTCTGCAAAGAAACCAATAGACTTCTAGGTTTTATTGTCAAAGATTAACCTCTTCACGACCACGCTATAGCTGAAAGATGGCTACAGCACAGTGGCACATTGCCGGGAGGGTGTCCATGGATGTCCTCCAATGATTGTGCTTTTTCAGCCACCCCCTGTGGCACGCATCAGCAGGGATCTGTGATCGGCTGTGTCTTTAGGGTAAAGAGCCAATCACAGCAGCTTTTTACCACGTGATCCGCTGTGTCCACACCTGATCTCAGTATAAACCATATTTGCCAGTTATCGGCATTCCTCTCCTCGCGCTGACAGTGTGTGAGGAGAGCCAATAACCGGCAAATGCACACAGGGGACATCTTATAATCGGGGGAAACGGATGATGGGTGTCCTAATCATCAGTGTAGCCCCAACAGTGTCCACCAGTGCTGCCACATCAGTGCACATTGATGAAGGAGAAAAATGACTTATTTACAAAATGTTATAACAAACTAAGAATTTTTTTTTTTTGATCTTTTAGCATAAAACAAAAAACCCAGTGGTGATTAAATACCACCAAAAGAACGCTATATCTGTCTCAAAAAAATGATGAATATTTTGTATGGGTACAGTTTTGCATGACCGTCCAATTGTCATTCAAACTGCGACAGCGCTGGAAGATGAAAATGATCCTGGGCAGGAAGTGGGTGAAAGTGCCCGGTAGGCAAGTGGTTAATTGAACAAGCTGAAGTTAGAAGCTGATTGGCTACCATGCACAGCTGCACCAGATTTTGCACTCTCCAGTTTTAGTAAATCAACCTTTTTTTTTTTTTCTTTTTTTCTTTTTCTTACTTGGCAACTTTTATGCATCTGCTTAAAAATTCTAAAATAAAGAATGATAAAAATCGTGTTTTGGTAAACAAACAAAAAAAAAAGTAAGATTATTACATGCATATTTTCACTATGTTTAATTCCTTAAGAACTCTGCAAGTGCAGAAAAATAATTGTAAATATGCCAGAAATGCACTTGGCTCCTAACGTCCTCTTGTGGTATGATGCCACATACTTTTTTGAGGAGCGAAATTGGCAGATATGTTGTCAGCCCTGCCCAGTGCTCTGTTGTTAATCTACTGAATCCCTTTCATTCTCCTCATCTCTAAAGAGCAGAGACGAATTGTTCTGCATTGGAATCTTAAAACCGGTAGAACTCCTTGAGTGGAAGTGTGCACAATATACAAAACGGCTTTAACTTACTGACCCTATAAAAAGGTCTTTTTTTTTGTTCCTATTTGCACTTCCTGGGTATACCAGAATGTTTTCAATGGTATATTTATTAGACCAAAAGGGAGCCAATAAGAGAAGTTCATTACTAGGACTTGCATGCATTGTATGCATATCGGCATACTTAAAGGGTAACTCCACTTACGTGGGAGAAAAAAATTAGCAAATAAAAAAAAAATAATATAGTGCGACACAAGTCATAAATGTTATTAAAAATTACCTTTCCTTTTCAATCTGCAGCAGCTGTACTGTTCTATAAAATGCAATGCAGTATGGCTACCTGGAGGCATTTTGTACACAGTTGGTGTACCGAATGCCCTCCAGATATGTCATTTTCTGCTTGTGTGATTTGGCTTACTGATTTTCCCAGAAGTCTGCACTAAGGTACACATCAAATTTTGAGCATCCCCTGCAATAAAAATGTCATTTTTGGTGAGATACTCTCAATGGGAAATCTCATCTAAAGGTATACAAACCCTGCAACTTTCCTCATTAGAGCCCTGCAGGTGCAGCAACTGATTTGATAATTATAAAACCACTCCCATACAGATTCACTGTGCACATGGACACAGATAAATAGCTATTTTAAAGAATAACAAAAGGTAGGAATCTGCAACACAGTTTGTTAAAATCCCTGCAATGTACATAGATCACCCAGAGGGTTTTTTTTTTTTATTTCTCAAAAAAAGTGCAGTAAAAACAAACTAAAATTCAACTTTAATATTGGCAAATGGCAGGTTCACTTTAAAACAGACTGTGTATGAAAAAAATGCTAGACCCCCTCCTGAGTTTTTTTTTTTTTGTTTTTTTTTTGTTTTGTTTTCTTTGAATGCGGGGCAGACCTTCTTAATTTTTTTTTTTTTTTTTTTTTTTTAATTTATATAAAGAACATCAAAGGTTTGAAGACAGTTTCCCATATTCTTTGTGCATTAGGATATAAAAAGACATATTTTAATAAATATTACAACAAATGAAAAACAGCATACAGAGAAACAAGATTATTATAATTATTGATTTGTATAGTGATCTCTCCCTTGATGATTTACAGAGTGTTGCAAACAAGGATGAGTAATACAGATAATATTAAGAAACAATAAAAAGCACATTGATAGCAAAACAATATGCATTGTACAATAAGACACAATACGAATAAAAAAAATGTACTCATCTGAGCTAAGAATAAGAATTAAGTAATATTAGTAAGAATTGGTTCTAAGGCTGCACTTTAGGTTTTTCCATGTCTTGAACAAAGCACAATAGGAGAGCAAAAAAAAATTCCTGACCAAATTCCACGTGCTCAAAGGAAATTTACTCTAGCAATTCAGTAATCATCTTAAGAGGTGCAGCGATTCAGACAGTTATCTGTTCACACAAGTAAGTGCATAAGTCATTATGGCTTGGGAGAAAAAAAATACAAATCACAAAAGCCAATAAAGCATTTTCATTCAGGGCTTGGATACTTGAATACACACTGCGAGAGGAAGATGTCTATGGTTTATTATACAGCAGAGACTAGTATGTGCCAACATGTCTTTCTTTTTATTTTAAAGTACAGCCAATTATTGTACTCTAAAATAGCATCAAAGCCTTCTATTCTCTTCTTTCATTGCTGAAATGTGGCATCAGCGTATAAAAAATAATTCAAAATTCCAAATACACTTGTATAGAGAAGGTGTGTAAAAACCTCTTTTTTTTTTTTATTTTGAAGGCAGTACAGATATTTGTGACTAACTTGGGAAGGCAGTTATCTTTGTATAAAAACATAATTATAATCTCTGCCAGTATTATATTTACAGTAACTTTGTTGCTTAGCAGTTATGTATTTTTCCCCTAAACATTGCAACTTTTATTTTTTATTTTTTCCACATGTAAATATTTTTTGATTCTGTATTATTTTTTATTTTTTACTCTCTAGACTATTTTTTGGTAATTCCTAATGTTGAACACTGCTGAATTATTTTGTAGGCATATGAATAGGTGGTGAGGGGAGGATCGACAAATGCAAAATCTGGATAATGATTCTAAAAGTTGTATTTATCTGTAGAGGGATAGATCGATAATAGATGGCAGATAGAGGATCGCGTGTATGTATCGCTGTGCACTTCTTTTTTTTTTTACATACACACATATATATATATATTTAAATATATATAAGAATATATATGTGTATGTGTGTGTATATATATATATATATATATATATATATATATATATATATATATATATGTATATATATGTAATATTTGTGTGTGTATGTATGTGTATGTGTATATATATATATATATATATATATATATAATATTACACACACCTCAAATTGACCACACACGCATTTCAATCTGATAAAATGATCAGAAGTTAAAATTCAATCCTAATCAATGGAATTGTTATCGCTTCTGGCATGTTGGATTTTATTTTCATGTAGGCCTTTTACTGCACATGGAGCAAAAATACATGAAAAAATACATTGTTGATCATAACAGATTAAAGTCTGGATTCAATTCAGACTCAAGCAATGGGTGTGTATTTATATAAATACATAATACTAAAATCTATATATACCACATGTGTTTAATGTATAAATATTTTTTATTTTATTTAATACAGGTATTTGTATTGCACTGATAATTTAAAAAAAAAATTAACCTATCAGCATTTCTTTGAAGTGTGGGAGGAAACAGGAGTACCCACGCAGGCACAGAGAGAAAATGTATGTGTATATGTGTGTGTGTGTGTGTGTGTGTGTGTATATATATGTGTATATATATATATATATATATATATATATATATATCTATATCTTTTTTTTTTTCCGGTTAAATTTTGAGGTAAATGTCTGGGTGTATTACTTAATAAAATTATCTCCAATAGACCAAAAAATAAGCAATCCACAGGGCCTTAAACAGGTGGATAGTGAATCAAGATGTCTTAAGTTTCTAAAAAGTGCTAACATTTGTGTTGCAAATAAAAAAAAAAAAAATATATATAAATAAATATATATATATATATATATATATATATATATATATATATATATATATTATAGAGAGAGAGAATATATATATATATATATAGTCAAAAAATAAATAGGATGAAGTACTGTTCTTTCTGTTTCTCTTTTATTAATTATTAATAAAAAAACAGGTAGATCTGTACTCTCTCCAATTTATTTTTTGGATTTATATGTATAATAGTATTTGGGAGTCCACTGAATGTTTGTAGAATGGTCAAGGTACATGCGGCTCACCTTTGCTGATATACACATATAAAATATATATAGAGAGAGAGAGACGTGCACGTAGGTATGTGTGGAAAGCAGACATTTATATGTACCGTATAACATTTACAATGCAATTTTTACTGAAATCATTTTTAGCCTTTTTTTTTTTTTTTACATATTTTAGGACAGTTTCATTCTCCCATTAAGCATTTCTTAGCTTTAGCTTAGCTTTAATGTTCTTTCTATTTCTTTACCCACTTTTATATTTGAATTCTAAATGCAGCCAGTTATTGAAATGCACCAAATGAACATAAACAGACAACACTCTTTGCCCCGACATCCCATCTTAGCAGCTATGCTGGAGAATCATATCTTTTTTCCATAAGTAATTCAAATTTTTCTGGTACATCCTGGCTGTCACAAAGATTAGTATGCCTCCCTCCACCTGAATAAATGAATGTATCAGCTTGTAGCCTTGAGCAGCCCAAGGCAATTTTCATCATGATAAATTGCATAATAAGCGAGAAAGTGTTTGCTTATTAATCCGTAACAAGATTTAGATTGAAAATGGCCTCTTACACCCGTGACAGGTAGTAGTGACAGGAGAAAAAGAGAGAGCTGCACAGGAAGAGACGGCAACAATGTGTGCAAGGGGGTGAGGCGTGCGTTTTACCCTCCCGCCACCCTGCTGGGCTGCCCCCTCTCGTGCCTGATTTAACGCGTGCACAATAACAGCGCACAGCTGCCTGGCTCCTGTCTCTGATGTTAAGCGTGCTTTATGAAGGAGCTTTTCTGCCAGACTTGTGCTTTTCTCTTTTTATTCTTTTCTTGTTTTCTTTTACTCTTTTTAAATTGTAGCTCCCATCTACTGATGGATAGCCAGGAGAAGCAGTACGGATAACTGTGTCGGTTTGCTGCAGAGTTTTGGCTCACTCCTTAAACCTTCAGTATTTACCGTGCAAGAATTAATTACGTTTTGATTCAGTGCACGCAGGCTTGCGGATTGTAGGCCTCTCATCTCTGGCAGATGATGTGTGTGTGTGTAACATGCTAGGAGACTTGTTAGAATAGTACATAGTGATGCTACTATTTATTAATCTTTGTTTCTTTCTACCTATCTATCTCTTGTATAGATATTACTACTCTAGCTTAAAGCAGACTTCTAGCCAAAAATAACAAGACAAAAATCATTAGACTTATAAAAGAAAAAATATGCAACTAGCTTTTCCTGCAATATTCAACTACAGTACAGAGATTTCCCCCACAGTACTCTTTTATGCTGCTAGATGTCCTTAGTCTGATGGCCAGCCTCATACTACATCATCCTGGACCTGTCCCAGACCTCTTCTCTTATCAGCAACCTTCTTGTAAGCACATGAGCTGATTGGCTCCTTGTGCTTATACTCCCTTCCATGCTCTAGCCCTGCTGTACAGGACCTGCAATAGGCTTATTGTAGGTCAAATGTAGGTGCTTGCTTTGCTTGCATAAAAAAAAATTATAGTTAATGATATATTAACCACTTGCCTACTGGGCAATTTTGCAAACCGGTAATTTTTCTCCTTCACTGATGGGCTTCACTGATGGGCTTCACTGATGGGCGCTGATAGGCTTCACTGATGGGCGCTGATGGGCTTCACTGATGGGCGCTGATGGCCTTCACTGATGGGCGCTGATGGGCTTCAATGATGGGTGCTGATGGGCTTCACTGATGGGCGCTGATGGGCTTCACTGATGGGCTTTACTGAAGTGCGCTGATGGGCTTCACTGATGGGCTTCACTGATGGGCTTCACTGATGGGCTTCACTGATGGGCTTCACTGATGGGCGCTGATGGGCTTCACTGATGGGCGCTGATGGGCTTCACTGATGGGCGCTGATGGGCTTCACTGATGGGCGCTGATGGGCTTCACTGATGGGCGCTGATGGGCTTCACTGATGGGCGCTGATGGGCTTCACTGATGGGCGCTGATGGGCTTCACTGATGGGTGCTGATGGGCTTCACTGATGGGCTTCATTGATAGGTACTGATGAGTGGCACTGATGAGGTAGCACTGGTGGGCACTTATCAGGAGGCACTGATTATGCTGCACTGATAGGCACTGAAAAGCACTGGTAGGCGACACTGATACGTGACACTGATGTTGAGGTACTGATGGGCACTCATTGGCAGCACTGATGGGCACTGATAGGTGGCACAGGTTGGCACTGATTAGCAGTACTGATGGGTGCTGATGACACTGGTGGGCACTAAGGGGGCCGATGTCCCTGTAACAGAAGCCGGTTAACGGCTTTCTTTTTTTTCCCCTCACACTGTCAGCGTAAGGAGAATTTAAGCCGATAACCGGCTTCTGTTTACTTCCGTGATCAGCTGTCATTGGCTGACAGATGATCATGTGTTAAAGGGCTGCTGTAATTTGCCCTGTACCCCTATTTGTGATCGGTCGTGTCCCAAGGACTCGGCAATCAGAGCGTGTCTCAGTGGGCACACGGACAGCACGAGCACGGGAGGATGTCCATGGACGCCCTCCCGGCATTTTAAGCTCACACTGTAACCGTCTTTCAGCTAAAGCATGGGCGGGAAGGGGTTAATGAATAGCTACATGAAATTGTCCTTTATATCTACTTAAGCCACCATAGATAGTTCGAACCTCGGCCAGTTCACCGGGGACTGGCCAAGATTTGAATTGGGTAAAACCAATGTTTGCTTTCTAGCACACGATTATAGTGGCTATAGCTTTTGGAATAAACATTGTGTTGTCCTGGCAGATACGGCTCCCCACGCATAATCTATGGCTTTCCTTAGAGTTCAGTTTAAAAGAAATTGTTAAAATCGATGAATCGACCTAAAGAAAACTTCTGATAGGCCTCTCAAACTGCTTATACAAAATTGGGCTTCCCAAACGTTAGAGCCCAGCATGCCCTCCTGCACTCCACAGTATCATACAAGTGCCTTAGCAAGCAAACAAAACTCCCCCACTTTGTGATTGCTCAACAACAAAACTTTTATGTGTCTCTCTTAAAGGATAAGTTCACCTTTTCAAAAAAAAAAAAGAATAAATGTACATCATCTTGCAGTTAAAAAAAAAAGTGCATTTATTATTCTTTAAATAAAAACAGAATGGTGCCATGCTCCTATATAACCAAAATCAATATTACTATAAATCAACCTTATCACAAGGCATAAAGGTCAAATATACGTGATACAAAAAGTGAATAAACAGTCTTTTAATGCCCTTTGGTGTATATATTATTATAGAAACCACCAATTCCAGAAACATTATGAAAAAGCTAATAATGTTTCCACACGTGCAAAAAAAATCAATAGTGTCCACCACTGGGTGATCCAACACTCTTCATGCAATAGTGACCATCCCCTCACCCGATGTGCCCTCACCACTGCCGGGAGTCTTTAATGTTGTTCCACTCCTATGGATACCTCCTGAGTCTATGATCTCCTCTCCTTGGATTCACTTCCACTCATCCATATCACCTAAAGAAAAAAACTTTACATAGTGCTTATCCTTTAAAATTACTGGTCTCTATTTAAATGATATCTTATATCCAGAAAACTCACATTTGCATGGTGCTGTGAGTACACCAGACTGTAACAGCATAAAAGCCAAGCCTTAGGCCCCTATTACACATATAGACCGTTCGTTTGATCAGTTCAGTCACTTTTTTTCAAACAAAATGTATGAAGTTTACATCCATTTTTACATCTGTATTTAACCTCTCCCAGTTAGAGTACTTAACCACTTGAGTCCCGAAGTCAATGATTCTGTGCAAAAACGGATCGTTTTCCGTTTACGTCCATTTTTCCGATTTTTTTTTTTTTTTTTTTTTTTTTTTTTTTTCATTGACGGAAGAAAAAAAGAGCTTTGATCCGTTTCAAAAAACGGATGTTGACTGAAGCAGATGTAAACGGATGGTCATCCATTTACATCCTTTTTTCCATAGAGATTAATTGATGACCAAATTTCATCTGTCAATGGATGAATAAAAAACTGACAATCAATCCGCATGTGTGAATGGGGCCTTAGACCGAGAATATCAATCCACCATAGTATGTTTACTGCAATCCCCATGTGTGGGCGTGCCGTGGTGTGACGTTAAAATGGCCCCTCCCCAAAAAATACTACGATTTCCACATTTGATATTTCACATAGATCTATTACAGAAAATTGGAAAAAATATTTGAAAAGAGGAAAAGGAAGGGACAGCACAGATGAAGTACGAAACTGATAAAGAAATGAAGCAAACCATTTAATTAGTGGAGGCTAATCTAATAAAATGTTGTTCTTTGCTGGCCTGAGTTCTGGAAGTGCAGGAACAGTAGTACAGGACAGTAGTTCTAGCAGTATGTGTGCTATAATACCATGCACCAGTTTTTGTGTGCATGTGATGCTACGGTGAGCACCATCTCTAACCTCAGGGACCTGGAAGGGACCCAGAGCAGAGCAGTCCTGGAATACTTAATTGCTGATCCAGTCTGAGTAAGCACCTAGGTAGGGAAAACACTGTCTGCTGGGACAAGACGGCTACATAAGTTCCAAGGGGGTGCATATGGTCCTCAATCACAGGAAGATTGCAGTGCTCTAGGACACTAACAGACCTTATTCTCCCATTTTATCTCCGCAGACATCTTCAGTAGATCTTATATTTAAACCCTCTTAAAGTATAACTAAAGGAAAAACTTTTTTTTTTTTTTTTTTTTTTTTTTTTTTTAGATAGAGTGGAGATGGATTAGAATACTTGAGTTTTTATTGCTGTCTGCGACCCCATTAAGGATATTCTCTCTCTTTGTCCTGTTTACCATTATTATTGAAAGTGAAAGTAAAAAACGCCCAAATTTTGGGTTGTCCCCAGAAAAGTAATAGGGTGATAATCTTTCAATGAGGACACCAGTTCTGGTGACCTGGGGGTCCCCAAAGAACTTCTTTAATTTGCAGGGACTCCCTCTCACTTCCTGTTTGGCTATGGGACAGGAGGTTAAGGGAAATCTCTGCAATGGGACACAGATGGCGAAAAAAATCTGACTGGTTATAACCCTCCCTTAGGCCGGGTTCACACTGGTACGACAAACGCTCCAACATTGGGAGCTTAGGTTGCATGACGTGTGAAAATCACCCATTTCCCTATGGGAACCGTCTTAACTGGTCCGCCACAAGTCGGTCCAACTTTATCAAGGGGGCCCCCAGATCCCGGCCCCCCATCCTATGTGAATGAGTATGGGGTACATTGTACCCCTACCCATTCACCTAAAAAAAAAGTGTCAAAAATAAAACACATTACACGTGTTTTTAAAGTAATTTATTAGGCAGCTCTGACGTCTCTTCCGATCTCTTCTCCCCTCTCTGGCCCCTGTGTGTCCTCCGCTGACATCTTCTGCCTCTGTTGGTCCCTCTCCGGTTCTTCTCCCCGCTCTCTGGTTCTTCTCCCTCTGTCCGCTGTCTTCTGCTGGGTCTCCTCCGCTATCTTCTCGCTCATTTGCTCGGTCTTCTCCACTGTCTTCTCCCTTTGTTCTTCTTTCGATGTTGACTCGACGCTCTCTCTTGCTCTAATTCCGGGTTCGCAGTGTGCTACTTACATTGGTATGGGGCGCGGTCACCGGAGGCACGCCTCTTATGACATCACCGCCCATCATGCCCGGGGCGGTGACATCATAAGGGGTGGGGCCTCAGGATGCCATCACCCAGTGACCCCTGCCCCATGCCAATATAAGTAGTGGCACACCGCACAACCGGCATTAGAGCGGGAGAGAGCGTTGAGTCAACATCGGAAGAACAACAGAGGGAGAAGACCAAGCAAAAAAGCAAGAAGATAGCGGAGGAGACCCGGCAGAAGACAGCAGACAGGCGGAGAAGAACCAACAGAGGCAGAAGACATCAGCTGAGTACACAAAAGAGCCTGAGAGAGGAGAAGAGATCGGAGGAGACAACGAAGCTGCTTTAATAAATTACTATAAAAACCCGTGTGCTGTATTTTATTTTTGACACTTTTTTTTTAGATGAATGGGCAGGGGTACTATGTACCCCATTCTCATTCACATAGGGTGGGGTGTCGAGATCTGGGGGCCCCCATGTTAAAGGGGGCTCCCAGATTCCGATAAGCCCTCTGCCTGCAGACCCCAACAACCAACGACCAGGGTTGTCGGGAAGAGGCCCTTGTCCTCATCAACATGGGGACAAGGTGCTTTGGGGTGGGGGGGCACGGCCCCCCTGCCCCAAAGCACCCACCATGTTGAGGGCATGCGGCCTGGTACAGTTCAGGTTGGGGGCGCTCACTCCCCCCCACCCCCCTTTCCTGACCTGCCGGGCTTTGTGCTCTGATAAGGGTCTGGTATGGATTTTGGGGAAAAAACGGCATGGGGGGTTCCCCTTAAAATCCATACCAGACCGAAAGGCCTGGTATGCTCTTGGAGGGGGAACCCATGCCGGGTTGTTTTACATTGTGCATGGAGTTCCCCCTAAAGATTCATACCAGACACAGTGCCTGGTATTGTCGGGGATCAAAGACGGATCCCTGTTCATTGAAGTCGGACTTCAAGTCGCAGGGCAAAGTCGGATCCCAAAGTGGTACGACTGTCGTGTCGTACCAGTGTGAACCTGGCCTCACTCTATCCAAAATGAAAAACAAAGTTTTGCCTATAGTTCTACGTTAAGTCTCATTTCGTGCACTTCCAATGCAATCACACAGTCAAGTCACTTTCACAATCGCTACCGATTTTCTGAAATGCTGTGTGTGGCATTAAAGAGATGCCAAGGATAGTCCTGTCATTTATGTCCCAGGAAGCAGCCCCAGCTTGCCGATCTGCAAGAACTGCACCATCTGCCCATATTCTGTTTGCTGGGACTTATAGTTCTCCAGCCACCAGAGACCCAAAGATTCCGGTAGGCTGCACTGCATTTTGGTAAGTGGCTGACTAGTATTCTGTCTTTGGAGGAGCAGGGGAATGAAATAAACATTGATTTAGAATCACATGAGTGTGGAATAATTGAGTTGAGAAGTTTGCTTTTACTCTGAGCAGAAATATTGAATCAGTTAAAGAGTTATTATCAAGGGCTGACAGTATGAAGATTACACTTCTGATTGCTGAGGTGACAGCTCAGGTCAAAGCCCATGTCTAGCATGACAAGATGGGCCTAAATCGGATTAGACACTTCTCATGTTTTCTGTGTATGAGAGACTGAATGTTGGCTTGTATAAAGAAGAACTCTGCCAAGCAATATTTACATCTTTTCTGCTAACAAAGTTACAATGTCATTTATTTGTTCTTCTGGGTAAAAAAAATTAAAAATCTCCCCTAAATAGCGATTATGCATCTACAGTGTTACATAAGATAAGATTTTGGTCTTTTTAAGAACAGAATAAAGAGCATACTATTAGGTGTGAAGTGCAGCCGGTCAGAACATGCTTTGTGCAAGAAGATGAATTCAGATCAGGTCAATATAGTTTCTGCTTTTTGGTTTTATGAATCCCATTCGAAAGGGAAGAATAAGGAAAAAAAGTTATTTTGGGTGACCACTCCTCTGCTTGTTACAGGTGTCAGAGGGGGGGTTCGGGCACACGCCCCTTACAAACCCTTCTTTGGTTCTGGCACCCCTCCCTTTACAGATAACAGAATGCTGGAACAAGGGGTTCAGCTCCACCTTGAAGCATGAGGAAAAACAATCTGTGGATTTTATATAAAAATCTGGATTAAAGTAGAACTATGGTCAAACAATTAAACAACATATGTAAAGTAGACTCCCGCTGAAAATGTCAGTAAACTAGTTGTGTAGGCACTGCTTTTGCTACTCTTTCTGCAGCATGTTACCTTTCTGCTGCTATAGCTGCTTACATATAGGCTGTTTACAGCCATATTGGGGAACAGTCACACCTAGCCCCATTATAGCTCTTTAGATTAATACAGGCAGTCCCCGAGTTACGGACGGGCTAGGGACTGTAAGTTTGTTCTTAAGTCGAATATGTTCGTAAGTCAGAACAGCATGGGCAGAACAGCAGATATGTCGTTTTCCGATGTTCTGTCGAATGTGCCCGCCGTCGAAAAGGGTCTGTCGAATGTGCCCTACGTCGAAAAAGGGTCCGTCGGATGTGCCCGCCATCGAAAAGGTTCCGTCGAATGTGCCCGCCGTCCCGTTCGTAAGTAGGAGTCGTTCGCAAGTCGGATGTTCGTAACTCAGGGACTTCCTGTAGCACATCGCTCAATTTGCAGGACCTTAGGGGTATTATGTAAAAGCTCTGCTCAGTTGCTCCCATCTCCAGCACTGATTAGTAAGGTGCAGGATAAATTCAGCTTCTCAACTGCACTGACCACTAAAAAAAAGTAGTAAATGACATTTCCATGCCAAGTTACCCTGAAAATGCCTGTTTTTAACTCGGAGGAAAGTAATATAGGCTTTAGATGGATTTTAAGATAAACTCAATGGCGTTTTCTAACTGTATGCTGGATAATATGGTCCAGGGTTTTTGATTATGACCTGGAGTTGCTGTTTAAAGTGTTCAGCTTTCAAAAATTGTGAACTAACGCCACCCCTTCTCTCCCCGTTCCCCGTTGTACTTACCTCCAGAGATTCTGAGCTGTCAGTGCCCCGAGTCACTACTTAGCAGGCGCTTATCAATCAGGATTGCCCTGGTCCATCTTGAACAAGCTGCTCGGAGAAGAGGAAGAAGAGCAGAATTTCAAATCCCTGGACCACTGGACTTGCTGTGGGGGCACTGATAGCTCAGCATTTCAAGAGGTAAGTACAGCAAGGAGATGGTACGGTGTCCATCTTTTCATATTTTTATGTAAAGGTGAACACTTTATTGAAAAAAAAAAACATTATCAAGGTTTTGAGCATTTTCAACAGCTAAAGTTTGTCTGCAGAAGTTCCTACTTTTTTTTTTTTTTCTTTCTCCTCTTCTTTGGCAGTTTTCTGCCTGAACATCCCTTGGACATTGGACGGCACTCAGTCAAACCTTATCATTGTTCTAAAGAATGTGTAACAGTTGGTGATGCTGCTGGAATAGGCCTCCTAATACCTGCCTTTGTTTGCAGCTCAGGCTTTGGTGCCGTGTGGCAGCTCCAATCTTTTCCTCTGAAAGGCGACAAGTGAGCCAGCTGGTCCAGCTGCAGGTTGGGGTTAATCTCTGACCACATCGTACCCCTCCTGAGCGATGTTAATGAATTAGCAAGAAGCCTGTTGCTTTCCAAACTGTTTTATACCCAGCCAGCAATGAGGGGAAAGAAATAAGTACCAGTGCAAATCTGTGACGAAATTGGTGGCGAGAGGCAGCTTTTGTCTTGAGGATTTTGTTTCACTTTTGTCTAAAATTGAATGTTAAAATATATATAATATACAGTGGGGAAAATGATTATTTGATCTCCTGCGGATTTTGTAAGTTTCCCCTCTTGCAAAGAAATGAAGGGTCTATAATTGCTAGATGATTGAAACAGAATATCGACCAAAAATCCAGAAAAAACACACATGATACAAATGTTAGAAATTGAGTTGCAGTTCAGTGAGTAAAATAAGTATTTGATCCCCTACCAATCAATAATAATTTTGGCTCCCACAGACTGGATACAGACTGAATACAGTATGTATGTGCTCATGTGGTACACAGATTAGTCCTGTCAACGAAAACTGATTATGTGTGTAAAAGACACCTGTCCACAGAATCCCTTTCTTCCATTCAAACCTCACCATCATGGGCAAGACCAAAGATCTGTCAAGGGACGTCAGGGACCACCATTTAGACCTGCACAAGGCTGGAATGGGCAATAAGACTATCAGAAAGCAGCTTGGTGAAAAGGAGACAACTGTTAGAGCGATTATTCACAAATGGTAGAAATACAAAATAACCATCAATCGCCCTCGGTCTGGAGCTTCCTGCAAGAAATTTACATGGGGGAAGGATGATCATGAGAAAAGTGAGGGATTAGCCCAGAACCTCACTTGAGGAGCCTGTAAATGATCTTAAGGCAGTTGGGACCACATTCACCAAACAAACCATTGGTAACACAATACGCTGCCATGGATTGAAATCTTGCAGCGCCCGCAATGTCCTCCTCCGCAAGAAGGCACATGTACAGGCCCATCTGAAGTTTTCCAATGAACATCTAAGTGATTCAGAGAAGGATTGGGAGAAAGTGCTGTGGTCAGATGAGACCAAAATTGAGCTCTTTGGCATTAACTCAACTCGCTGTGTTTGGAGGAAGAAAAATGTTGACTATGACCTTAAGAATACCATCCCTACAGTCCAGCACAGAGGTGGAAACAACCTGCTTTGGGGCTGTTTCTCTACTAAAGGTACAGGTTGACTTTGTCGCATTGAGGGGACCATGTATTGTAAAATCTTGGATGAGAACCTGAAGATGGTTCGTGGACGGGTCTTCCGACATGACAATGACCCAAAACATACTGTCGAGGCTGAAGAAGAAGCACATTAAGGTCATGGAGTGGCCTAATCAGTCTCCAGACCTTAATTCTATAGAAAATGTATGGAGGGAGCTGAAACGTATTTGCCGAGCGACAGCCAAGAAACCTTAAGGATTTAGAGACAATCTGTAAAGAAGAGTGAACCAAAATCTCTCCTGAGATGTGTGCAAACCTGGTAACCAACTACAGGAAACGTCTTACGTCTGTGCTTGCCAACAAGGATTTCTCCACCAAGTACTAAGTCATGTTTTGCTTGGGCATCAAATACTTATTTTATTCACTTATAACATTTGTATCATGTTTTTTCTGGATTTTTGGTTTATATTCTCTATCATTTAAAATACACCTATGATAAAAATGATAGACCCTTCATTTCTTTGTAAGTGGGCAAACCTACAAAATCTGCAGGGGATCAAATCATTATTTCCCCCACTGTATGTAAATATATGTATACATGTGTAATGTTCATGTGTTTAGCTTAAAGTGAATGTGAAATCAAAACGTTATTTTTTCTTTTTTCTACTTTTAGGGAGTGGGGAAGGATTAGAACTTTTTAACTTGCGGCATTGTATGGAGAAAAAAAGATTTGACTTGACATACACATTAACCGCTTCCCGACCAGCGCATGCCGATGTACGTCGGCAGAATGGCATTGGTGGGCAAAAGGGCGTACAGGTACGTCCCCTTTAAGAAGCGGTGCTGCGGGAGCGGGCGCGCGCTCGCCGCGTTCTCTGTGATTGTGACCGCTGGTCCCCCCACAGTTAGAAATCACTCCCTAGGACACACTTAACCCCTTCATCGCCCCCTAATGGTTAACCCCTTCACTGCCAGTGTCATGTACACAGTAATCAATGCACTTTTATAGCACTGATCGCTGTATAAATGACAAATGGTCATTGGTCCCAAAAGAGTGTCAAAAATGTCCGATGAGTCCGCCATAATGTCGAAGTCCCAATAAAAATCGCAGATTGCCGCCATTACTAATAAAAAAAAATGAACAATAAAAATGCCATAAAACTGTCCCCTATTTTGTAGACTCTATAAATTTTGCGCAAGCCAATCAATATACGCTTATTGCGATATTTTTTTTTTTTTTTTACCAAAAATATGTAGAATACATATCAACCTAAACTGAGGAAAAAAAAATAGTTGTTTTATATATTTTTGGGGGATATTTATTATAGCAGAAAAGTAAAAAATATTGAGGTGGTTTTTTTTCAAAATTGTCGCTCTTTTTTTGTTTATAGCACAAAAAATAAAAAACGCAGAGGCGATCAAATACCACCAAAAGAAAGCTCTATTTGTGGGAAAAAAAGGACGTCAATTTCGTTTGGGTACAACTTCACACGATCGCGCAATTGCCAGTTAAAGCGTCGCAGTGCCGAATCGCAAAAAGTGCTCTGGTCAGGAAGGGGGCAAATCCTTCCGGGGCTGAAGCATTTAACCACATGCCGACCAGCGCACAACGATATACGTCGGCACAATGGCGCGGCTGGGCAAATGGGCATACAGGTACGTCCCCTTTTAAATTGTGGGCGCGCGCGCCCGCTGCATACTCCGTGCCTGTGGGTCCCACGGACTCAATGTTTGCTGGGGGCCCGCGATCGTGTCACGGAGCGGCAGAATGGGGAGATGCCTTTGTAAACAGGGCATTTTCCTGTTCTGCCCAGCAACATGACAGAGAGCTACTGCTCTCTGTCATGTTCTAGTGAGGCAATCCCCCCCCCCCCCCCCGCAGTTAGAATCACTCCCTAGGACACACTTAACCCCTTGATCGCTCCCTAGTGTTTAACCCCTTCCCTGCCAGTGTCATTCACACAGTAATCAGTGCATTTTTATAGCACTGATCGCTGTATAAATGAAAACGGTCCCAAAATAGTGTCAAAAGTGTCCGATGTGTCCGCCATAATGTCGCAGTCACCATAAAAATCGCAGATCGCCACCATTACTAATAAAAAAATATTAAAAATGCCATAAATCTATCCCCTATTTTGTAGACGCTATAACTTTTGCGCAAACCAATCAATATACGCTTATTACGTTTTTTATTTTTTTATCAAAAAATTGGTCAAGTAATACATATCGGCCAAAACTGAGAAAGAAATGTGTTTTTTTTATATTTTTGGGGGGATATTTATTATAGCAAAAAGTAAAATATTGCTTTTTTTTCAAAATTGTTGCTCTTTTTTTGTTTATAGCGCAAAAAATAAAAACCGCAGAGGTGATCAAATATCACCAAAAGAAAGCTCTATTTGTGGGAAAAAAAGGAAGTCAATTTTGTTTGGGTGCAACATCACACCACCGCGCAATTGTCCATTAAAGCGACGCCGTGCCGTATCGCAAAAAGTTCTCTGGTCAGGAAGGGGGTAAATCCTTCTGGAGCTGAAGTGGTTAAAGCTAAACTCCAGGCAAACGGCTACTGTAAATACATAGATGGAATACATATGAGGTAGCTGTAATTCTGTCCATCCAGTCCTGCAATTTACACAGCCCTGCCACCAAATAAAGCTAGGTAGTTAAGGAATACATGAATGTACTCTACCCACCCCCAGCCTGTTGATTGGACAGTGAAAGAGCTGCAGACTGATTAGGTCATCTCTCTGCTTTCTTCTTCAAGGAGTATGCACCTTGCCAATACATTTGCATACAGTACACCTGGTTTTCTGGTAATTGAAACCTGGAAATGTTTTAGGTTGGCCCTAATTTGTGTCTCTGTGTGTACACAACCATGTTGGGAGGATTCAATCATAAGCTCATTTTATGTGAATAAATCTTTTACTGTTCAGCATAGTAGAACAAGTGTGATCTCTGTATGAATAAAAATCAGTGTGCAAGCTAATTTGTTCATAATTTTATATATAAACATTATGGAAACCATATTTGCATACTATTATTATTATACAGGATTTATATAGCTCAAGCAGTTTGCGCAGCGCTTTACAAAGTGAAGGCAGACAGTACAGTTAAAACACAATTTAATACAATAGGGTAAGGAGGGTCCTACTCTTTAGAGGTTACAATATAAAATATAAAAAATATGCTTCTAGCCTAATAATGCTACAGAATGATTGGTCATCGTTGTTCCTTTCTCCCAGTGTAAATTTATCATCCTGTTAAAACTGACCACAGATAGATTTTGTGTATGAGCAATGATTTTATTTCAGCACTCACTCTATAGTATACTGAAGGACCTACAGGCTGGTATTAAGATGGCAGGGCTCAGCATGGATATACTGGTCCATGGGCATGGCTGGTACCATTTAGATGTGAAGGGGTATTTTTTAATTTTATTTATTTTAAAGCCAAGCTCCAGCTTCAACAAATTGACCCTGTCTGAACATTCACATTAAAAACAGAGGGTTTTGTTTGCACACATTTGTAGATATATGCATAAGCCACAATGCCTACATCAAGGCTCCTCTGTGTACTGCAGTCTTAACTCTATCATTTTCTCCCAAGTTGGAGCGCATTTAGCAGTGGGTAGATTAAGGGCAGGTTGGAGCATGGTGGAAGCCCTTAAGCCTGGTGCACACTATCGTTTTTTTTTTTTTTTTTTTTTTTTTTTTTTTTTCATTCGACCTCGAGTGGTTTGAACGAAAAAAAACGGAGGAGCTCTGGAGAAGTTTGCTGTACTAACTATTTGATGTTTGTCCAGTGATCTCCCTGCTTAGCTATTGTGTTCTGACAGGGGGGCGCCCCCCCCCCCCCCCCAGCCAGAACACACAGGTCAGCGCTCTCAGCCATTGGCTGAGAGAGCTGATCGGATGCCGATCAGCAGACCTTTTTCGGTCATGCCGGCTTCTGTCACATAGCTGCATAGTTAGTCTGGTTCAAAAAAGACTCAAGTCCATCTAGTTCAACTAATAAAATATGGGCCGAATGTCCACCAGTTTCTATTGAACCAGCCGATACTGCCCGATAGTCAGCCCTTGTGTACGGCCCTTTACTTTTGGCGAGATTTCATCTCTTTTTTTTTTCTAGGGCTGTTACTGATAAAAATTTTCGTGTTCGATGAATCGATTTTTTTTTTAATCGACTAATTTCGATTAATTGTAATGCACATACAGATTCAACTAGTTTTAGCTGATCTCCTTGCATTGCAACTCTGCATTAGTCAGTGGTAAATGTGGTATACACTATATACAATCACCCGACACTAGTTAGTTTCCGCAATCCATGACTTAACTTCACAGTTCACACAAATAAGTTTTAAATTCAAACTGTAGCACTGACGTAAGTAATTTTTTTTTCCATAGTAGCGTGACAATCCCTCCACCTCCGGTCTAACTAATCACTCTCACCTTATGGACCCCTGTGCAAACAGGTGGTCATGCAAGCAGGTATCAAAAGGGTTAACACGGACCATAAACTTCTCTCACGTCTCCTTAGATCTCAGCAAGGATGCCAGGTCATGGGTAGAAAGAAAAGATCTAAGTGCTCACCGCTTAAGTATAAGATTTAATTTTTGTGTTCAAACACAAACTACTCACATAAAGATGATAAAAACACAGCATGTAAAGCCGACAATCGTGTTAGTTCCGTAGGGCAGCAGCGGGTGACGGCATGCGTAGCTCCTCCCCCGTACGTGTTACGTTCAATCAGAACTTCGACGTCACCGGACACCTCCCCCCTTCCCTTCGTTAGCAGACGAAGGCACTTGGGGAAGGGGGGAGGAGTCTGGTGACATCGATGTCTGTGACGTCACCGGATCTCCGACCGAACTCCCTGAAGACCCGGAAGCCGGCGGAGAGGTGAGTACCGATCAAAAGAAGTTTGATCGATCAAAAAAAAATGAATCGATTAATCGAGGAATTAAGCTTTAATTTCCACAGCCATACTTTTTTCCTGTGGTGTCTCCAGGAAGATCAATGTAGAGGTATACAGACAGCAAAAATAACCTGATCGTGGTTTAAACATTTTCCTACTCTGTCCAAAAAAAAAACATTCTGGCTATGTATACACCTTAATCGGTCCCTACTCTATCCACAATGAATTACGTTTTGGTTTTAGATCCGCTATTTGAATTTGAAGAAAGGCTGAATATTGCATCTATTTTATCCTGATTTTGAACATGTTTTTATGCATTATTGGTATACACGTTTTGTAACAGAACCTTTCGTCCATTGTAGAAATGGTGGCTTTTGACATTCAGCAACTGTAAAGGACTCTGGGACAGGCACAGGAAGTGTTTTTATTAAACACATCCATCTGCCATATAAAAACCCTTCCTGAATATTGGAAACAGTGCTGTTGTTGGGCCCTGGTCTTTTGTGATATGTATTCAGAGCCGGGGCTGCATCATTTGTTAACAAGACCCTTTTAACACTTCGGACAGATTCACATACTGTTTTCAATCTTCACGCTTAATTATTCGATTTTGTATGTGATGCAGGAACACCCTGACTCCTAATCACTGCTTATTGTTGGGAGTCCATTATATTCTAACTGTTTGAGTGATCCCATTGACCTTGAACTGACATTATAAGCTGTGTCTAATCTTTTCACTCTATATGTTTCTAATGCCTCTCTTTTTTTTTTTTTTTTTTTTTTTTTATTCTTCCTTTCTGCCTGATCCCTATTTAGCATCACAATCGGGTTGCCCCTGAGCCCGGCAGCGGACTCGGCCCGCTCGGCACGACACGCTCTGTCACTCATTGCCACGGCCAGACCACCCGCCTTCATAACAACGATTGCTAAGGAGGTAAAACCTTCTCTCCATCTTTTCATTGCATCTGCACCAAATTCTTTCTGAATGGTAAAACCTGTTTCTTTTTTTGTTAATTGCCTTCTTCCCAGTTGTACATTATCTAAGGGGTTCCGTAAAAAAAAAAATCTAATCCTATTCGGAAGAGACAATTGACAGCAGGCTCCATATTGTTCGGTCTTTTAGAGCACCCCCTCGGTTTGATCTTACTATAGACCCATTTGGAAAAATTCATTTAAACAACTCTGCTGCTTACCAAAAAAGGAAAATCTAAAGAACTGCTCCTGCCATTGAAGACCTGAATACTTGCCTCTCCATTGGGCGCAGTGTGTTCAAATCACACTGTCTTCAGGTGTTAAAAGCCTCCTACAGAATTTTCAGCATTGAACACTTACGCAAGTGTTGGTGACAGCTCCCCTCTCTGTGCCGTGGTTCCGTCTGCAGGCCCCTGAATTACTACCGGGGACAGTAGCAACACAGGGTCTGGTAGGAGAAACCATTGAGCCCAGCAGGGGCCAGGAACCCAATACACAAAATTCCAGTGCTGAAGATTCTTTTAGAGACTTTAGGACTTGTAGACAAGTTTGGACTAGTCACCCATGAAAGAGGTACATATTCAGTTTGCAGGAGCAATTCTTTGGGAAGCAACAGTCATTTTATTCTGCAAAATCCAAAGGTTTGATAAAAAAAAAAAACAAAACTCCTATACCAATATGAGATAAACTGCCAATATATTTTGTTGGCAAATATTTCCCATGCAAACTGGGCTGGCTGCACACTTTAGCATGCTGAAATGCCAGAAAGTAAGAGATGTAATAACAGCAATAGAAAGGAGAGTTTTATTTGAGGGTAATTGCTGGTCTTTGATTGTTGAAGATAGACAAGGCAGCTATCAGGAGCTAGTCGGGGTATACCCAGTAAAACACAATAATAAAATCTAGAATAAAAATCAGAACAACAGTGTCCAAAAAACTGAAAAGTCTAAAATGGTAACATTTTACATTTTAAAAAATGTTTTACGTTTTCTTTACCAGGGAGACACATGACATTTGTCCATTCTGCACAGACCCCCTTGTTCAGCTCGGACTACATTAAATATAAGACCCACAAAATAAATATGTTACTCTTCTATTGAGGTAACTTTTAAATTGACTCTTAGGCTTAATGTACATGGAACGCTGAGGCAACCTGCTCTGAACAAATTTTTTGACAGCTTCAAACCAGCGTTTAAAACGCCCGTTTTGCAGGGTTTGCATGCCATGTTTGCGTCTAGGAGTGTTTATTTAAGATAACATCATAGGACCCTCCCAAAGCCCAAAAAACAGTATTATTTAACCATTTCAGCCATTCTGTGAGACCAGAGTGAGCAGCAGAGAGAACAGCAGTGTACTTGTATCTACCTCAATTTCGGTGCTTTTACTATGGATCCCATATTGAGCATATGTGAGGAAAAATGCAAATTTTTTAATATAAATAATTTTTCAATTGCAATTGATTAGCATATTTATTTATTAATTTTTTTATAAGCTGTATATGTAATTTCATTTTTTTAATTTATTTTGCCTTTTTTTTGCAAAATTTAATTGCAATTTTTTTAATACATTTAATTTTTAAATTGCAATTGATTATTAGAATTTTTTTCTTAAATTTTTTTTTAAAGCTGTATGTGTATTTTCTTTTTTTTTTAATTAATTTATTTTGTCTTTTTTATGCAAATTTTAATTGCAATTTTTAAAATATTTTTAATTAACCCTAACCGGAAACCCTAACTTGTTCTTCAAGGGGAAAACCATAACCATAACCCCCTAACCCTAACCGGAAACCCTAACTTGTTCTTCAAGGGGGAAACCCTAACCCCTAACCCTAACTTGTTCTTCAAGGGGCAAACTCTAACCATAACCCCCTAACCCTAATGGGAAACCCTAACCGGAAACCCTAATGGGAAACCATAACCCTAAACGGAAACCCTAACCCTAACTTGTTCTTCAAGGGGAAAACCCTAACCATAACCCCCTAACCCTAATTGGAAACCCTAACCGGAAACCCTAACTTGTTTTCAAGGGGAAAACCCTAACCCTAAGTGGAAACCCTAATTTGTTCTTCAAGGGGGAAACCCTAACTTGTTCTTCAAGGGGCAAACTCTAACCCTAACCCCCTAACCCCAATGGCAAACCCTAAACGGAAACCCTAACCCTAACTTGTTCTTCAAGGGGAAAACCCTAACCATAACCCCTAACCTTAACCGGAAACCCTAACTTGTTCTTTAAGGGGAAAACCCTAACCATAACCCCCTAACCCTAATTGGAAACCCTAACCGGAAACCCTAACCCTAACTTGTTTTCAAGGGGAAAACCCTAACCATAACCCCCTAACCCTAACCAGAAACCCTAACTTGTTCTTCAAGGGGAAAACCCTAACCCCCTAACGGGAAACCCTAACCGAAAACCCTAACCCCAACTTGTTCAAGGAAAAAACCCTAACCATAACACCCTAATGGGAAACCCTAACAGGAAACCCTAACTTGTTCTTCAAGGAAAAAACCCTAACCCCTAACCCTAACTTGTTCTTCAAGGGGCAAACTCTAACCAAAACCCCCTAACCCTAATGGGAAACCCTAACCGGAGACCCTAATGGGAAACCATAACCATTGCCATAACTCTAAACCTGTTCTTCAAGGGGAAAACCCTAACCATAACCCCCTAACCCTAATAAGAAACCCTAAATGGAAACCCTAACTTGTTCTTCAAGGGGAAACCCCTAACCATAACCCCCTAACATCAAACCCTAACTTGTTCTTCAAGGGGAAAACCCTAACCATAACCCCCTAACCCTAATAAGAAACCCTAAATGGAAACCCTAACTTGTTCTTCAAGGGGAAACCCCTAACCATAACCCCCTAACACCAAACCCTAACTTGTTCTTCAAGGGGGAAACCCTAACCCCTAACCTTAACTTGTTCTTCAAGGGGCAAACTCTAACCATAACCCCCTAACCCTTATGGCAAACCCTAACCATAATTGGAAACCCTAACTTGTTCTTCAAGGGGAAAACCCTAACCATAAACCCCTAACCCTAACTTGTTCTTTAAGGGGAATACCCTAACCATAACCCCCTAACCCTAATGGGAAACCCTAACCTTAAACCCTAACCCTAACTTGTTCTTCAAGGGGAAAACCCTAATGGGAAACTCTAACCCCTAACCCTAAATTGTTCTTCAAGGGGAAAACTCTAACCATAACCCCCTAACCCTAATGGGAAACCCTAACCGGAAACCCTAATGGGAAACCATAACCCTTACCATTACCCTAAACTTGTTCTTCAAGGGGAAAACCCTAACCATTACCCCCTAACCCTAATAGGAAACACTGACCCTAACCCTAAATTTCATGCAACTATGTTTGATCAAGTCGGGGGAGAAGCTCAATGGTGGGGTCATCTGGTTGAAATCTAACATATAGGTCAAATTCCAATTATACTTTGGCTAACAGCAATGCTAGTAGTGTATTGGATTGGATCATGCTCATTAGGGGTATATAAATGGTCTATGAAGCAAAGCAAGCAATTACAAGTTTTTGTTTTTTTTTTTAAATGTAGTGTTTTTTTCATCATTTGCTATGATTTTTAAGTTTTGTAATGTTAAAAAATAGGGCACCTGTAAAAACGCTTGTAAACAAAATTGCGGCAAAACGCCGGTACCGCGTTGAGTGGCATTTTGAGTCTGACATGCCGGAAACTTTAGCGTCTGAACTCATTTTTTTTGCCTTCAAAGAAAAGCCTAAAAACGCAACTGCCTAAAAACGACATTGTACATGAGGCCTAACACTGCTGCTGGTAAACGGATGTTCAGAGGCAGTTGGCTGCTTTTTTCAGCTGCCCCTGAACTCATCCAATGTTATCTTATGTGTACATGTACACAGATTCATTTAATGTCGTTTTTAGGCAGTTGCGTTCATAGGCTTTTCTTTGAAGGCAAAAAAATGAGTTCAGACACCGAAGTTTCCTACGTTTCAGATGCCAAACGCAGTACTGGCGTTTAGCCACGTCTTCGTTTAGAAGCGTTATTAAAGGTGCCTTTTTTTTTTTTTTTTTTACATTACAAAACTTAAAATTGATAGCAAGTGATGAAAAACCACTAAAAAAATATTTTAAAAACTTGTAATTGCTTGCAATTCTTCATAGACCGTTTATATACCCCTAATGAGCCCATGATCCAATCCAATACACCACTAGCATTGCTGTTGGCCAAAGTGGAATTTGACCTATATGTTAGATTTGAATCAGTTGACACCTGACTTGATCAAACATAGTTGCATTAAATTTATTATCTGGCTTTTTTAATTTTCTCACATATGCTCATTATGGGATCCATAGGAAAAGCACCGAAATTGAGGTAGATACAAGTACACTGCTCTCTCGGCTGCTGCTACTCACTCTGGTCTCACAGAATGGCTGAAATAGTTAAAGCGGAGTTCCGCCGAATGTTTTTTTTTTTTTTTTTTAAAGTCAGCAGATACAAATACTGCAGCTGCTGACTTTTAAAATAAGGACACTTACCTGTCCAGGGAGCCCGCAATGTTGGCACCCGAAGTCGTTTTCTCCCTCGGCTCTCGGGTGGTGCTGCCGCCCCATCTTCGGTAAGGGAATAAGGAAGTGAAGTCTTGCTTCACTTCCTGGTTCCCTACTGCGCATGCACGACTTGCGCTGTGCGATCCCACTGCTCCCTGCTGTCTTCTGGGACCTGTGTGTCTCCCAGAAGACAGCGGGGGGGGGGGAAGGTGCCGGAAGTGGCATAGATACCCACGGGTGGCTTGGGTATCTATGCCTGGAAGTGGGAGCAAAATACCTGAAAGGGCCAAATGTGACACCGGAGGGGGGGAGGATTCCGAAAAGCAGAAGTTCCTTTTTTGGGTGCAACTCCACTTTGAATAATACTGTTTTTTGTGCCTTGGTTTCAAGCTGTCAAAAAAATCGTCCAGAAGAGGTTGCCTCAGCATCCCATGTATATTAGGGCTTAAGGCTCATTCACATTAACGCACACTTTTTCAGGCACTGAGGCACATTGTGTTATGGCAGCCCAGTAATTTTGAATGGGTTCTCAGTTAAAAGAGAAAAAAGAAAAACTTGAAATATTTTTGGCAACACAACTCACAGCATTCGCTACTGTACATCATTGTGTGCAATACCGCTGGTGTGTTTTCTGTTACTACGTATGTGAGTTGGTGTGCCATTTAGAATGGAGGATAGTGCACTACGACGCACATTCAGTGCATCCGGAAAATATTCACAGTGCTTCACTTTTTCCACATTTTGTTACATCCTTATTCCAAAATGGATTAAATTAAATATTTTCGGGGGGGCGTGTCCGGATGTAGCAAGGAGCAGGACGTGTTCCAGAGGAGCTCCGCCGGTCCTGGCTTTATCCGTAGCCATCCTGCCTTTAAACTCATTTTATTTCAATTCACAAGGCTCCCTAAGTGTGGCAGGAAACCATCCTCAGCAGGGAAGGAGGGTATTATGAAGGACAGCCGCCCGAGGGTGTTGTAACAGGCCAGCTCCACTTCCAGGAGGCATTCCGCCATCTTGCGGCCTACAGCGGCCTCGCGATCCCCGGCCTAGAGTACCGCGATCGGCGGAAGGGTCAGAGGTGGGAGGAGGCGAGAACCGGAGGAGACAAGCATCCAGCGATCGCACTGCAGAGACCTCCATTCGGCTCCACAACCTGGACGCGATCCGCCATCTTGCGGCCTGCGGAGCCCCCGCCATCCCCGGCCTCGGGTACCGCAATCGGCGGAGGAGGGGCCACCGCAGGCTATACATTGGTGCCACCTACTTGGAAGCAGCAGCGGGATCCGGAGGAAACGAGGGGGGGACGCAGAAAACACCATAAAGGCCCTCGGTGGGCTCCATACACCGGCAGCCATCTTGGAGTTCAGGATTATATTAACACTGTCCTGGGGTGCTGAGGTCTGGGGGAGGGAGCTGCCACCCGACCTGGGACCTGCACAAGAGGGAACAAACAGCTAAAGGACATTGTGAAATCGCAGAGCCGTTCCCCCCTCTCCCTCCTAACCTGTGACCTAAAGAACAGTCTGCAGATTCTACCACAAGGTACTGTTGTTGGGGGTGACATAACCGCAGTTTTCAAAGCCCGTGCCCTGCCTGAGTCCTCTCCAATACTATAAATCATCAAAAAGGGTCACACACTGTACCATACCTACTGCTTGACTACCCCTGACCCTGCAGACAGGCTCCATCACTCGCTTGCTCACTACTGCCTGGCTTGGGCCCCCTAACACCTGAATGAGGCGCAGAAACTTCAGCGCAAAATATATTAAAGGAGGGAGACGTGATCTAGCTATGGAAACGTGAGGACGCGTCGTCGGGAGCTCTGCACTGAAACGGGCCGTTAATCACCCGTAGCACCGATCAGCTAAGCCATCCATTCATGCCAGGAGGCCGCAGGCACCCACCGGTCACTGAGGAACGGAGGGGACCCGAAATCTCACACTACTTTCTGCGGCAACAGCAGGTTTCCTCGCCGGCGGGACAGAGCAAGATGGCGCCGCCTTGAGTCAGCACGGCGGGCGCTGCACCTTCAAGTAAGAAGGGCGCTCCTGCAATTACCTCCGCAGCGGAGGAGGACTTTCCCCCCTTGCCGCACAGAGCACCCTCTCCTATAGTGTCCCCGGCTCTCATAACTGCTGACACACCATTGCCTCCAGATAACGCTGGTGACCTAAGCGGCCTAGTTGAATGCTCTCTAAGAGACATAGTGTCAGGCCTCCCCACCAAACAGGACTTAAACGCTATGGCCACCTCTATTGTCAACGCACTAACCAGAGAACTGCATGACCTAAAACAGCAAGTGGATGTTGTCGAGGAGAGAGTCACCACGATCGAAGCCTCCCAATCTACCACAGAAGCGCGCCTCACTACACTGGAGTCGGAGTATGGGGCCTTCCGCCGCCATCTTGTCGATGTTCAGCTACGCCTGGACGACGGCGAGAATAGGAGCAGGCGGAACAATTTGCGCCTAAGGGGGATCCCAGAAGCCACCATGGGCCCAGACCTCCGATCCACAGTGGTCGCCATCCTAAACCAGGTTCTGGGCAAACCACCGACAGCTGACCTGGAACTGGACAGGGTGCATCGTATTCCAGGCCCCAGACCCCCACCCTCCGCACAGAGATCATCATCCGAACTGGACTCTCCCCGTGATGTACTATGCAGGGTGCATTTTTTCACTATCAAGGAGGACATTCTTCGCCTTGCCTGAGAAAAGGGCCCAATAGACTTTGACGGGGCTCCCATCAGGATTTTCCCTGACATTTCCAGACAAACACGCACCATGCGTGGGCTCATGCGACCCCTACTGGAAGTTATCCGCGAGGCTGATGCCACCTACTGATGGGGTCACCCCTTCCATCTTATCGTTAGGAGGCAGGGGGCGGAATTCTACCTCCGCACGCCAGACCAACTCCCTGCCCTCTTTCATTTCATCTCCAGGCCAGTGATTGAGGTGCCCAACTGGTTTGACTATCTGCTTTCCCAGGATTCACAAGGTTCAGCACCACCCAGACAACGGAGGTCTCGACGCCCAAGATCCCGCCCGCCAAACCGAGAAGGCAGAAGAGCCCATCCAACATCATCCGAGGACTAAACGCTCGCTACCTTTTGGTTCTCGGTAAGACTTTCAGTACCTCCTATGGGCAGGTGCCCCGCTCCTTCCCCCCTCTATGGCGATCCTCCCAGGAACATTTAAACCCACGCACCATCAGACACCATTTTTATTCTTGTTTTCCCGAAGGTGCCTCCTTTTTTCCATGGGTTAACTCTTAAGAGGGAGGGGGGACGCATTGTTATAATTGTGATAAATGTTGCATTTTTGCTGCAGGCTAGACTTCATGCACTCCATCCGAGCTTATCTGATGTGAACGTTGACGCTGAGGAGGAGGTGCATACATTTTTCTCATGATCCACATTTGGTCATGCTCCCTTGGCACACTGACAGTCGGGCGGTGGGGGTTCCCTCCTGGTCCTGTCCAGGAGAAGGGCGAGTTGACCCCCGGGGTCCTCAGTCCTCGGCCGCCTCTGCAATGCGTCAACGCCAGTAGGTCATGGATGTTAGAGGTTTACTTAGTTGCACGTACTAGCCTTAAACACAGTTGCGTTTATGGATGTTATGCCCAGATTTGTGGTAAATCACACCTTATTTACGATGGTTAATGTATTGTTTTTCTCAATGTTTCTGATTCTGAAGGCCTTCCACTCAGTGCATCTCCCTACCACTCCCAAAAGTACCTTTTTATATTGCTTGTCTTGCTTACTTAGGTGATAGCAAAAACTTTTTGTTGCGCACTTCGACGCATCGACCACCCCCCCTTAGGGCGACCTCCCGGTTGCTGCACAATTCCTTCTGTGTCTCAGCCGGGAGCTCATAGAGTAGTCACTTGACTAACTTAGATTGCTCCCTCCCCCCTTCCCCTTCCTCCCCCCCTTACTTACCCTCTCCTCCTCTCTCTCTGATCCTGTCATCTCCTTCTTTATCCCCCTCTATTCCCCGGTGCTGTTGCTCTCTAGTTGGGTGGGGACGTGAACTTAAACTAAAAGTGATTGTCCTCCTCATCCTGTCAACGATTCTCAGCGCCCCGGCTGCCACAATGGCTCTCCTAAAGGTGACCTCCCTCAATGTACGGGGTCTCAATATCCCGGAAAGGCGTTCTCAGCTCCTAGCTGACCTACGCAGAACTAAAACCCAAATTGCCTTTCTACAGGAAACCCACTTTCATGGTGAGCATATTCCTAAACTGACTAACAATCTGTTCCCGACGGCATACCACAGTATCTCACCTATCTCCAAATCTAAGGGGGTTAGCATTTTAGTGGCAAAGTCTGTACCTTGGGAGTTCGGGGCGCAGCAGGCGGACCCCCAGGGCCGCTTTCTCCTGATTAAGGGCAGGGTGTCGGACGTTCAGGTCACTCTTGCCAATATCTATTTCCCCAATGCCGACCACGCACGGTTCCTGTGTGGGCTGATACCCAAACTGCTTGAGTTTACGGAGGGGATGCTCATTTTTGGGGGTGATATGAACTTTGCGATGGACCCCCTGTTGGACATCTCACGGGGTGCCTCCCATCTCTCATACGCTCGCCTTAAACGAATTAAATCTGATCTTCACTCACTTCGTTTGATGGACCCCTGGCGCCTCTTACACCCCAGGGACAGGGATTACTCGTACTTTTCACAAGTTCATCATTCGTACTCAAGACTAGATTACCTGCTCCTTTCCCATAAGGACCTGCCAAGGGTGGTGGACTCATCCATACATGTCATTTCCTTTTCTGACCATGCCCCAATACACCTGACGCTCCAAATGGGACCAATGTCTAAATCTCCACCTTCGTGGAGACTGAACGAGTCACTGCTTCAATCTGCAGAGTTCCGCGCGGAGATCCAAGCCAAACTGCAGGAATACTTTGCACTTAATGAAGCCTCGGTCCCCAACCCCTTGGTGATGTGGGAGGCGCACAAGCCAGTTATCAGGGGCATTTTGATAGGCATTGGGGCACGTCTCAAGAGGGAAAGAATCCGTAGAACTGAAGAACTTCTACTTCAGATTAAGACCCTTGAATGTACACATAAGGCTAGCCTAGCACGCTCCGTATACCAGGAGTTACTTAAAGCACGTGAGGAGCTTCGCTCGCTTCTGTTGCATAAAACTAAAGAGAGGCTAGCATGGTCACGTCGTACAATGTATGAATTCTCTAACAAACCTGGCTCTCTCCTAGCCAGAGCTTTACGCGGTCCCTGCACCAAAACTTTCATCCCCCACATTCTGTCCCCTTCGGGTCGGAGGGTCTCTACCTCAACAGAAATGGCGGAAGAATTCCGTTCATTTTACAGCGGTCTCTATAACCTAGACAGACCCTCTCCCGATGCCCCTAACCCTACTGGGGGATCCACCCCACATGAATATCTAGCCTCCTCTGGCATGCCATCTCTACCGGCCGATACCGTGGAAGAATTGGAAGACCCCATTACGGTGGAGGAGCTGGGGGTAGCACTGACGAGTTCCAAGCCTAAGAAAGCCCCAGGCCCTGATGGCCTCACTCCAATCTATTTCAAAACATTCTTTGAGACGCTCTCTAAACCGTTAGTGGCTGCACTTAACTCAATCACGAAAGGTAACTCCTTCCCCATAGACTCCCTTAGGGCTTACATTTCTCTCATCCCTAAAGAGGGAAAGGACCTACTTCGGTGTGGAAACTACCGACCGATAGCTTTGCTAAACACCGACTTGAAACTATTTGCCAAGATCTTGGCGAACAGATTGCTCCCACACATACCAAACCTAATTCACAAAGACCAAGCGGGCTTTGTCCCCCAACGGGAACCACGTGACAACACAATTAGGGTGCTGAACCTCATACATGCCGCTAGGACCACGCGACGACCCCTTCTCCTGCTGTCAACTGACGCAGAGAAGGCTTTCGACCGTGTAGATTGGACGTTTGTTAGAGCTACTCTCGAACACATTGGCCTCCGGTCGTCGATGCTCAGCTGGATTTTATCACTCTACTCTAACCCCACAGCGGCGGTTAGGGTCAACGAAACCAGGTCGGGTTATTTTGACATTCGGAATGGTACCAGACAGGGTTGTCCCCTGTCTCCCCTAATCTTTATTCTTACCTTGGAACCCCTGCTCTGTAAGATACGGGCCAACCCCCACATAGAGGGCTTCCGTAAAACATCTGGAGCCCACAAGGTCGCCGCTTTCGCAGATGACCTTATCTTCTTCCTGGCTGACCCCATTGCCTCACTCCCCGTCTTGCTCCATTCTTTGAGGGAATACGGGGCTCTGTCTCTATTTAAAATAAACATGTCTAAATCCTCCATGCTTAATATCACACTGAGCTCGCAAAATATCCGACAATTGCGCCTGAACTACCAGTTCCACTGGGCAACCGATACCATTCCGTACCTAGGAGTGGCCATCACCGCGGACCCCGCCGACCTTTACCAAGCAAATTTTGCCACTCTTCTACACAGACTTAAAACAGACCTGCAGCATTGGCACGCCCTCACTTTAACGTGGTTTGGACGCTGTAATGCCATCAAGATGACAGCTCTCCCGAGGATACTCTATCTTCTACAGGCCCTCCCCATACATCTCCCGCCCTCCTTTTTCAAGCGAATCGACACACTCCTCCGAGAATTTGTCTGGTCGCACAGGCAGCCACGCATCAAATTACAACTACTTTATATGGCAAAACGCAGGGGAGGGGTGGGTCTACCAGACGTAAAAGCCTACTACAGGGCAACACATCTTACCAGACTAATAGACTGGTACTGCCACTCAGAGGCCAAACAATGGGTCACTATGGAGATAGAGGACTCCGATGGTACGGCCAGGAGTTGGCCGTGGCTCTCCACTCCGATCCCGAAGTTCATCGCCGAACACCCAACTCTGGGAAACACATTGAGAGTGGTCAGAGAAACCTTTCGTAAAACCCGGATATCACCTATTCCTTCCCCTATGGTGCCGATCCTGGGCAACCCTGACTTCTTGCCGGGCTGCCAGGGGCCGATTTATAGAGCCTTATCAGCGGGAGATAGATGGCCACACCTCCACGACTTCCTGGATTCCGGTGGCCAGCTCAGGACGACCGCGGGAATAGAAGACCTGGACACGCCATTGGACTTCCTGAGCGGTCTCCAACTGCGTAACTTTTTACGCCGAAGCGCTCGAACTCTAGGTCCCCCACGCCCACTCACGGAATTGGAACGTATCTGCCACCGCAGAGAGCCCGTACGCCACTCTTTATCCCTGATCTACCTCTCTCTGATCGCCCCGGCTGAAGGCTTTGTGCCCCCCTTCCTTACTAAATGGGAGACAGAATTAGGAGCGCATTTTGATGAAACACAAAGGGAAAAGATCTTACACTTTGCCCAAAAATCTTCTCTAGCCACAAGGGTCCAGGAGACATGCTACAAGATTGTGACCAGATGGTACAGAGTACCATCCACTCTTCACAGGTTCCTCCCGCAGGTACCAAGTCTATGTTGGCGTTGTGGAGCAGGAGAGGGAACAATGTTGCACATTTTCTGGGACTGTCCCAAGATTAAACCGTTTTGGAAAGAGGTGACAGATACGGTCGAGCGTTTGACGGGTGTCGCACTGGAGGGAGACCCCGGGGCCTGTTTGCTGCACCTATCTAGAAGTCCAATTAAGAAGTATAAAGCTTCACTCACCATACAACTACTTAATGCGGCTAAGGCCTGCATCCCTCTATTTTGGAGATCGGAAATCCCACCAACGAAGATCCTGTGGTATGCCAGGGTTAACGAACTGCGGGACATGGAAGATCTTACGGCCACCCTGCATGACAGGGAGGAAACCTTTCGGGAGACCTGGCGCCCCTGGCAACACTTCATCTACTCCGAGGCCTACCTCCGGGAGATGACTTAGTGTGGACACTCCTTGATACGAGGGCCCCGCCTGGCTGGAGGGTGACACCACCACCCTCTTCTCTTTACCTCTCTCTTCCCCCCTTTTTCTCTTCTACTTCCCCTCCCTCTCCACCTCTCCTCTCTATCTTTCTTGCCCCTCCCTCCCTATTGTCTCCCGCTTTTTCCCCCCTCCCTTCCCCTCCCCCCCCCCCCCCACTCTTCCTAGGTTCTCACACAACCCCCTATACTTTTCCGGCTAAGGGAAGATCTGATCAGATATATTGAATATCATGGTATACATTACTCTACGTTAGTTGCCCCTTGCCGGACTCTACTGATCGGCAAGGAATATCTCCACCCCCGGTCAGTGGAGAGCTTCTCTCTTTGTTATTTTGGTTTACTCTTATACCTGTCGATAAAGGATAATTACACGAGTCATCAGTTTACACAAGGCATATCTCAGGGAACTGCTTGCAAATGGACACTATGATAATCATTACATTAGACTCTCCCATGCACCCAGGCTCCGCCTTCACCATACAGATTGTGTAAACAAGAGGAATGTATATGTGTTACATCTTTAGTCGACGTTAGTTTCTGTTAAAGTCCTCTCCCTACTTCTGTTTTATATTATCCATTAAATGTTATAGATCTTGATAACATGTACATCAAACTGTAACATGCATTATTGAAAATAAAATAAAGGAATTTTAAAAAAAAAATTAAATATTTTCCTCAAAATTCTACAAACAATACCCCATAATGGCAATCTGAAAGAAGTGTGTTTGAAATCTTTGCAAATTTATTCAAAATAAAAAACGAAAAAAAATCATATGTACATAAGTATTCACAGCCTTTGCTCAATACTTTGAAGCACCTTTGGCACCAATTACAGCTCCAAGTCTTTTTGAGCATGATGCTACAAGCTTGGCACACATATTTTTGGGCAGTTTATCCCATTCTCCTTTGCAGGACCTTTCAAGCTCCATAAGGTTGGATGGGGAGCAATCCATACACGGACATTTTCAGATCTTTCCAGAGATGATAAATCGAGTTCAAGTCTGGGCTCTAGCTGGGCCACTCAAGAACATTCAAAGAATTGTCCCCTAGCCACTCCCTTGTTATCTTGGCTGCGTGCTTAGGGTCGTTGTCCTGTTGGAAGATGAACCTTCGCCGCCCCACTCTGAGGTCCAGAGCGATCCGGAGCAGGTTTTCATTAAGGATGACTCTGTACATTGCTTAAAAAAAGGCGCGAAAAAGGGCGGGACTTTAAATGAAGCATGTGCGGGAAAAGGGTCTAAATTTTTTGTGGTGGTTAGCATATCTATGATATATTGTATATTTTATACTTTTTGATACAATTATTTCATATACAACCATATTATATTATGTTAATAAAATTTATACATCAATATTAATAGATACCTATACGGTTAATTTTATTCTATTTATCATAGCAGCAGAGGGGGCAAGAGAATAGCAAAATTTAAAATTAAGCAGCTTTATTGTAAAGAAATATTGTTATAATTCAAAATAATCCATACAGTAAGTACATGATGAAACAAGAATAACAGAAGTCAGGGTACACAAACAAAATATAGAATACAAATAAATGGTACAGTATGGACATATTGTAATGATACATGATTGAAACATAAGGTTTGTTAGCTCTACGCATTTCACCACTTATTGTCGCTCGTCAGGAGCAAGTGAGTCTTGTGTCTCTGTAATGACATAACTACAATTCAGTATGATCCAGTGCATATAACATCCAGGGGACAGTGAACAAAAGGTTAGAGTCCCAGCTGATACTCACAAGGTATCCATATGTTGCTGGCATGGAGTTTGGGCCAAACATGCCCCCATGAGCGGAGACAGCTCCCACTGGGGACTGAGGCAAGGTGCTGGATGAAAAACGGCCCCCACACGTGGCGCACCCAGGGCGGACAGGCACCAAGCAATCCGTGATGTAGTATGTGAAAGTAAGATCAGTGACTGGTAATGGCTGTAAAATAAGGGAATGTATTGACTAATAGTGCATAGCATAAACAAGGTGGTGTAGAACTTGAACACAAAAAAAAACACAGAAGCCACTTGGAAAATAGTCATAAAAAGGGCACAAACAAAGAAGTGAGCCCTCCAGTGGGAAGGGACAAGGAAATGGATGAGAAAGGGGATTACCTGGTGGATCAGCGTGTACTGGGTGCTCAACCTCCATGTCAGCAAAACATATGGATACTTTGAGTATCAGCTGGGAGTCTAACCTTTTGTTCACTGTCCCCCAGATGTTATATGCACTGGATCAACCGGAATTGTATTTATGTCATTACAGAGACCAAAGACTCACTTACTCCTGACGAGCAACAATAAGTTGTAAAACGCGTAGAGCTAACAAACCTTGTTTCAATCGTGTCATTACAATATGTCCATACTGTACCATTTATTTTTATTCTATATTCTGTTTGTGTGCCACCCGGTGACCCCGCCCCCCCCGTTATTTAAGAACCGTCAGAAGAGGAGAAGCGTCACACAGCGGGAGCCTCCCTCCATGCCATCATGGATGCGGTGCGGCCCGAGGAGAAGAAGGGAAGAAGATGCCGACGCCGCGGAGGAAGATGCCGGACGAGAACACCGGAGGAAGAACCAGAAGAAGAACCAGAAGAAGAAGATGGAGGAAGATAGATGATAGAAGAAAGAAGAAGCATTTAAATAAAGGAATTGTCAACAACTGTCTCTTGTCATTTTTAACATTTTTGACAGTTTTTTTGTCAAATGGTAGGAGTACTTTTGTACCCCCTTACCATTTCACACAGGGGGGAGGGCCGGGATCTGGGGGTCCCCTTGTTAAAGGGGGCTTCCAGAGTCCGATAAGCCCCCCGCCCGCAGACCCCAACAACCACCGGGCAAGGGTTGTGGGGATGAGGCCCTTGTCCCCATCAACATGGGGACAAGGTGTTTTGGGGGGCTACCCCAAAGCACCCTCCCAATGTTGAGAGTATGTGGCCTGGTAGGGTTCAGGAGGGGGGGCTCTCTTGTCCCCCCCTCTTTTTCTGCAGCCTGCCAGGTTGCGTGCTCGGATAAGGGTCTGGTACCCCAAGCCATTTTTTTTTATTTTGGCGCAGGGTTCCCCTTAAAATCCATACCAGACCTTAAGGGTCTGGTATAGATTTTGAGGGGGACCCCATGCCATTTTTTTTTTTTTTAAATTTGGCCGGGGTTCCCCTTAATATCCATACCAGACCTGAAAGGCCTGGTACGGAATTTAGGGGGACCCCCACGTCTTTTTTTTTTTTTTATTTTTAATTTTGGTTCGGGGTTCCCCTGTGGGGAATTCCCATGCCATTTTTATCAATGAACTTTTATGTGTATTTTCGGAACGGCAATTCATTAATAGCCACGAGTAGTTTTAAATGACTTTTTTTCCTTTGAAATGTCATTTTGCTGTCAGACTGTTCTAAACACGGGAAACATGCGCCCCTTTACAGGCATACTATAGACACCCCCCAGATACGAAATTTAAAGGAATATTACACTTTTGTTGTTTCACTTTAAGCATTATTAAAATCACTGCTCCCAAAAAAATGGCCGTTTTTAAAACTTTTTTTTGCATTGATCCATGTCCCCTGGGGCAGGACCCAGGTCCCCAAACACCCTTTATGACAATACCATGCATATAAGCCTTTAAAATTAGCACTTTTGATTTCTCCCATAGACTTTTAAAGAAAAACACTTTTGTTTTCAAAAATGTCATTTTTAATTTTGATTAGCAAAAAATAAAAAAAAACCCAGTGGTAATTAAATTCCACCAAAAGAAAGCTCTATTTGTCTCAAAAAAAGATAAAATTGTAATTTGGGTACAGTGTTGCATGACCGTGCAACAGTCCTTCAAAGTGCGACAGAATGTGTTTATAAATAATAGTATTAACAGCCCTGCTATAATTAAATGTTAATGATATATCAGAAAAGTTTACCTTTTTCTGTAGGTAAATTGTTTTGTCACCAGCTGTCAGTTCATGTAGTCTTCACCAGAATTTCTGATATAGCTTCTGATGTCAGTCTCCCAAGGTCCTCTTTGCCAGCAATCATGTGGCCAGTGCAGAGACAATGATCATGAGACCAACCTGAGGATGCAGAATTTACATTTTAGGCCTCATTCAGGAAGTTTTTTTTTTTTTCTCCCATATGCCTATGATCCAGGGGAGAGAAAAGCAGCCTTAAAAACGTGCCTAAAGCTCCATTTTGAAAATGCGTTTAGGAGCGTCAAGTGCTTGAGTGTTCATTCCATTGGCCAGAATATTAATTTATTCTGGCCATTGGAATGAACAAACGCTTAAGCAGCACTAGATGTGCTTAGCGCTTATGTAGGTACAAAGTACCCCTACTGATTCACAAAAAAAGTGCAAAAGTAAACACACATAGCCAGATTTTGACAAGTCCTTTATTCAATCCCCCCCTCCCCACCCGAAAAAAAACTGTCCCCCGAGGTAGATCTAACTTAAATTATGATGAACGCCAACCCAAACAGAAAAAAAAAAAACCTGCACCAACGCTTGGATCCCGGTTGATGACATCATAAGGGAGCGGGATCACCCGGTGACATCAGCAGGTGCCCCCTCCCTTCGTTTATTTAGCAACTGGAGGCTGCAGAGCTGTCATTCAGAGGGAGCCAGGCATCGGTGCGGGTCTGATTTTTGAAGGGGGGGTGATTTTTTTTTTTTTTTTTTTTTTTGTTTTATTGTCATGTGGGGTTCCTCTTAAAATCCATACCAAATCCAAAGGGCCTGGTATGGATTGGGGGGACCTCTACGCTGGGTTTTATATATTTTTTTAATGCCGGTAATTCTTTTGTTTACACTCTGCTGTCAGTGGAGAAACCACCGACAGCAGATGACTCATGGTTGTTGAGGATGTGGCGTCCGCCTGCTCCTTAACAACCATGCTATTTACTGGTAGTTTAGGACGCAAGCGGGTGGCGGCTCCTTAACAACCAGCACTAATTAAATATGTTCCTTGAATTAGGCGTGGTTGGACCACACTTGTTCAACAAATGTATTTTTTTATTTAGTTTAGTAAGTTGACTTTAGAGTCAGTTTATGTGGTTTTTTACCGTGCGTTTTTTACTAGTGCAGTAAATACCACATAAACTGACAGTGACTTGACATTTTGAATATCGCATGAGGTAATTGGGAAAAAATGTGTCGCGTGATCCAATTATCTCATGTGATATTCTTTAGTGAATTAAGCCCTGGATCATAGCTCGGATCTGGAGGAAATACACAAAGCACACTAGGATTCAAGGAAGAATACGCATGACTCAAATTAGCATCTGATTTTTTTTTTTTTTTCTTTTTTTGGAGCATCTAATTTGCAACCTTTATAGATGCATAAACTGGTACAAAGTTGTTAAAGTATAGAATTTTTTTTTTCTCCCCATTGTAGAGATTTTTCCTTATTTCCTGTCCCAATAACGATGTTCACCAAAAGTGAGGTGAAATGTTGTAAACAGTCACTTTTGGTAAAGTGAAGGTCTGGAACCTTCTGACTGGTTATTACTAGTTTTGTGGCCATGTTGACACTTTAGCTCCAAACTTTCTGCCCTCTTTTTGTCATGCATAGACTGCAGTCAAAGCCTTGACTTTTTCTCACGCTGTCCAAAACTCAAAAAAAAGCTTTAGCTGCTGTGTTTTAGTTAACATGTGTTGAATTTATTCAGAAAGATCATTTAGTGTTAGATGAATTGAGTGACAAATTATATGCTGTGGCTTGTGTGCCGCACATGTGTCAAAAAAAAAAATTATGTCTAAAGTGAACCACAGTGAATGTTTCCTGTTGTGTCTATGGGGAAATCTTCCCTATGGGATACAAACAGAAAAAAGGGACGTTCTACCCATTTCCTACTCAGTCAAAAAAATATTGCCTAAAGAGACAATTTAAGCCCTATCCCAGCCTGATAAAAGTCCCCCACCCACCATTCAATAATACAGCATCAGAACCCAAGTGTCAAGTTGGATTGTTGAGTCCTTTTAAGCAGAGTTAGTGTGAGGACTGGCAGGACTTAAAAAAAAAAAAAAAAAAAAAAAAAACCCTTTTACCAAGTTAAAAGACCATTTGCCTGCAAGAGAAGTAGTAGTATGCGCCCTTCTCCAGCGGCCCATGATACCTACTCCCCTTCTGTTTCAGTGCTACAACCTCCCCCCAATTTCTCTAGCCTTTGAAACTACCTGGTGTATTGTATCCCCACCATGTGAGGGGCTCCTTTCTCTGACCTCTAGATCTCTACAGGGCTTGGCAATGATATAAGTGTCATAAGAAGGTGTCAGCATGGGGGAGATACAGGCAAACGACACTCCCTGAAGTGTCAAATGATGAAGAGATTGACAAAGGAGGTGCTGGAATAGAGGGGACATAGTAGTCATGGCGTATGGGAGAGCTGAATATACTACCTCTTCTCTTGCTGGCATCTGGCCTTTTGAATGGTTTAGAGACCTAACAGGGTCTCTTTAAAGCCAACGTGGGCAGAACTTGAGGTCCTTTGTTCAGCTCTGGCCTGGGCACCAATGAAAGTAAACCGGCACCTATGGGTTACTTTGAATTTTATAACATGTACATACTGTATATGTGGTATTAGTTTTGGCAATATTTAAGACCTGATGTAAAATTTTCTGTAAGTTAAATAGACATGAAGCCCCATGGCTTAAAGAGGACCTTCAGTCATTTTTTCATCTTTACATCTATTAAATCTTCTGCTCTTGTTGTTGTTTTAACTTTGATAGTAAAACGTTTTTTTTTCTGCCAGTAAATACCTTATACAGCCCACTTCCTGTTTCTTGTAAAAAGCCTAGTCTTATGACATCATGCACAGCTCTCTCTCACTCTCGTGAAAGTTTGCCAGGAAGGGAGGGGGGATAAATCATAAGAGGGCCAATCAGAGCTGCAGAGCTGGGGGTGTGCCTTTGTGTGTCTGTGTAAATCCAGGAAGTGAACAGGCAGCAGCTTCAGCTGCCCACAGTTAAAATGGATGCAGCCAGACTTAGTGGAGGGAGATTTCTACATCATATTTGGCAAGTACAGAATCACAGTATATATATAAAATAATATGCAAAGTAGTTGGAGGGAAGCTTCAGAATGGCAAAGATGTTTTTTTACAAATTATGTGAGCAGACTGCAGTTCCTCTTTAAGTTTATCTTGCTTGTCTTGCCAGATAGGGTCTACATTGAATGCAGACTTGTGTGTTCGTGGCCCACTGCTTGACTCCATTGCAACAATATGAGAGAAATGTTCTCATCCTGTAATAACTTTCCTGTCTGCTGTTTCCTCTGAATGTTACACACAGTCAATTAGAGGCAGCAGCTGTAATTATTGAAGGTTTTCTCATTCCCCGGAGAGTGTTCTGTTCCTTAAGCCCAGTTTACTATCCTTTATGACAGAATTGAAATGAAATCCAATTGATCACCCTATCATTCAGAGGGACATCCAATATGTCAATAGCACTCTTAAAGATCTATGCATGTACAAATAACAGTAATGTATAAAGTGAAGCTCCACTGTATTACAAAGCAGTATTTAAAGAAGAACTCTGGTCTAATTATAAAGCAGGATATAGTAAAATGTGGAGCTGGTAGGAGCACAACATCTGATCATATGATAATACTTCAGCCTGCCTTCTTCACAAGAACAGCTAATATCTAACCCCTTTACCTGACACTCTTCCCTACATTATGGAAATCATTAACACAGTTCATTCTGGAGAAGAGGGCAGCTCCTACTGCATTATGGGAGTCAAGCTTTGTTTTTGCAGAGCTATCAATGTTTAAATTGGTTTGAGATGAACACATTGATTTGGTTGGATCAGACCTGTGGGCAGTCTGTGTCCTGTGTAGACACATCCTACTTGACCTATCATTGTAACTGCAGAAATGCATTGTAGCGGGTAGCAGCCAATCAAATATCGTAGCTTGTTGTAGATTATTTATTCAGCTATCTGCTGCCATAACCCCGGTTTTCTACGTCAAATTACCGACGTCTAATGATGGCGGCTGGTCCGTAATTGGTTAAATAATCCCAAAAATTTTTGTGACATGAATATTAGTGTAGCAAACAATAATCAATTCCACAGTAGCGCAACCACTGCTACTATGCAGTGGACACTCAAATATCTGCAAGTGATATAATCAAACGTGAAAATAATACAAAAATATTCCAACATTTCAAAATTATACAAATAAGTCCATAAAACTGTCAAAATAATAGTGTATAAATCTTTACAGTGATTAAATTCAGGAAAGTTTGTAATTAACACTCAACTCTCTAGCTGAGTAGAGCCAGGAATAATACACCTTGTATCCACCACCAGTGCGATTAAATAGAGCCTATGGAAATGCACTCACCAGATTAAATTGCCTTTCACTCTCATGGCAAATAAGCTTTTAGGTAAATATCCGCCTGGTAGTATCACTCTATAATCAGTAGGTCTCATCTCATCGCTTGTGTGTGAGAGAAAACAAAAAGCCTCCAATAGTGCATTAATCCCATAAAACATTTATTAACAACCAAGTAAACCACTCACATTTAAAATCATCTTGTACATTGTATGTAAATGGGTAGGTATCAGGCAACAACTCATCCCAGTCTCACCACCTCCATGATGGTTTCAACTGTATTTTAGTATTACTAGCCTGCTCATATAAATCTGAATAATTTTGTAAACTTACTTTGCGAAAACTCGCACACATTTATTTCCTTGAATTCTATGGCATGTATTGAATATGCCCTGAGAATAGGCACCGTTGTGTCACACATTTCACAGAACCTGCCTTCTGAACTAAAGAGGTGCTGAGAGGAGGAGTTTCAGAAGGCGCTATCATATACTTCCCAACTTTCTGAGATGGGAACGAGGGACACCTATTTGCAAAAGTATGCAGGCATAGGACATACCCCCTGCCCCCCCACCCCCCACTAAGGTAAAGAAACAATTGGTTAAACCAGCCTTTTTCAACCAGGGTGCATTCAGTATTCTGCAGGGGTGCCTTGGCAAAATGCCTAAAAATTGCCCAAAAATTGTAAACCAGCCAGCCAGTAGATGAAGCTTCCTTTTCAGTTACATAAGGCCACAGATTTTCATTGTGCACCATTACTATCTTCCAGCTGCCCGTGTCCTGACAACCAATGATTTCATCAGTTCATAAGGAGGACATTGGGCAACTGCACAACATTCTTTTTTGCCCCTCTCCATTAGCACTGGGGTCACAGTAGCAGAGTGAGGGAGAGATGCATTGGAATACTTGTCAATACCAGCATGCAAAAGTGTATTTGCTTTGGAAGAATAAATTACCTCTAACGTTGGGTGTCCTACATTGCAGATGTTGCTGCATTATGTAAAACTATTAGTTACATTTATTGCATTTTAGAATGGGGTGCCTCAGGATTGTGCAGAATTTTTAATGGTGCCCTAAATGAAAAAAGTTTAGAAACACTGGCTTAAGCCACAAGTGCTTTTTTTACCTCTACTATTCCTTTATAATGGCTTTTGGAATTTACAAATGCATCCATTTAGAAATTGGATGAAAGGTTTAGCACGGGGAAACACCTTTTGATAGATATAGTACAATTTATATACAACTATGTGGATCATACCCAAATGAGGAGGAAAGAGGGACTTTGTGCTGAATGAGGGACAGTCCGTCAAAATCAGGGACAGTTGGGAGCTATGCTATCAGAACAGGGATCACTGCTTGCAGGCAGCAGGGTACTATGGGATATGTAGTCCTTAGAAATTGAAAGTAAACAGCAGAGGAGAAGCTGCAAAGCATGCAGAGAATCTAGGACGTTGTGGAAAGAGATGGCCTACAGGCAGGCAGCACTCACAACATGAATTTTTTTTTTTTTTTTTAAGTAAGCTTATATTAGAAAATAACTATAGTTTGTATTGCTATTACAATGCTGATGTTATTAAAAGACTGTGACCTTAGAACTCCTTTGAGAATTAATTATGTGACAGGATTACTTTGAAGCTTTTTTCCTGAAAAGTTTAAATTCCCAGGTTGCTTGATATGACATCCCCCTAAACATGTAATTTCTACCCTAGAAGTTTATATGCCAAAGGCCAATGCTCTAAGGTAGGTTTTAGTGAAGTCCAGTTGACCTAACAGTATGTTTTAAAGGTTTGCAGCAGGAAGTTGGTACACCCAGGGAAAACCCACAGGGGACAGCATACAAACGCTATAGGAATAGAGGCTGTGATAGAAAAATGAACCCAGGACACAGGTGCTACTTAAGCAAAAGCATTAACCACTAAAGTATTGTGCTGCCCACAGCAACAGCAAACTGACAGCTGGATGATACACAAAATGATCCACCAACAACTGGGGCTCCAAAATCAAATAAAAAAGATGGATGTCTATGGTTTAGACAAGGAAAGCAAGTATTCACTCGTCTCAAGTGTATTTTTTTTCCTGAATTGTAGCTGCTCGTTGCGTTGCAACTCTCAATATACCATAAATGATTTCTTTTTTCTGTGTTGTTCTATAATCTGTCTCTGCAGGTCCACAGGCACACAGCTCTGGCTGCAAACACGCAATCTCAGCAAAATATCCATACCACTGCTCTGGCCCGAGCGAAGGGAGAGATTCTGAGGGTTATAGAAATCCTGATTGAGAAAATGCCATCTGATGTCGTGGATCTCTTGGTGGAGGTATATGAATTTCTGTCACTGTCATGTTTCTGTCCTTTTTGAGAAGTAACTTTCCTTCTGTTGATTATGACGAGTTGAGCACAAGTTGAGTAACAGAATACTTGGAGAGGTGCAGGTGAAGGACTGTTTATTTTGTAGCATATGTCCAGAGAGGAGAAGACATTCAACAGCAGGATCCACGAAGATAATCTCAAATATCACAGAGTTGAGAAGCTCCACTACAACTCTTCTAGGCTCCAGTATAGAATGGAAACCAAACCCCCATGACATCTTCTTTTTTAATAACACCTGCCACACATAAAATAAAGCCCAAATCCTTTTTAACTCATAAACACAATGAGCCTCATTTATCAACATATCAAAGCAGTGCTGCTTTGCCTAAGCCAGCATTGAGAAAAATGTTAAAAGAATTGTCCCATTGTCCCAACTGAAGCTTCTTATAACATTATCTAGATATATTCAATGTGCAGCAAAAATTTTAAATGACAAATGTCACTTTTACAAACCTAAGTTTCTTTCCCACTCCACCCAGTCTGTATGATGCAGAAAAGGACTGTGGCTATCTGCGTGTGAGCAATGGTCTCTCTGCAGCTGTCCAACCCATTCTTTGCTTAGTCAGAGCTTGTACTCTCTAATCAGCATGGAACATGAGCTTTGCTTATTTGAGAGCTTTAGCTCTGATCCAGCACAGATCAGAGAGGCTGCTACTTAGTGGTTGTAACCGCCTGTTCCCTTATAGCAGATTAAACAGCACAGTGCTTGTGCTGTGTAATCTGCCACTTTCTAAGCTGTAAAAAACCTGGCTGATGATGCCTGTTCCTGTGTCCCCCTCTGTGCACTGACCACGGTAATCATGGCTGCTGCGCTCCGATTATAGTGGTCAGTTTATGCGCCTCTCTCATCCGCAGCTCTCCTCTCTCCCCCTCCCTCCTTGCCTGTCAGCTCCTGTGTGTGTGCGTAGTAAAGTAAGCTGTAAAAAAAAAAAAAACACTGTCAGCCCCTCTCTTTTATCCAGCCATAACACACTGTGTAAGTGTTTGTTGAAAAAGATGCCTCTAAATACTTTTTTCAGATCTCTTCAGGCCTGTCATGTGACTCCCGGCTCTTCTCCTCCCCCATTTAAGCGGTCACGTGACCTCCCCTGCTGACGTCAGAGGGAGATTGGGGACCCTCCCACTGTAGCTTGTAGGTGTAGTAGGAGAGCGGCTGGGAGTCACTTGGCCAGCCAGAAGAGTTCGGAAAAAAAAAGTTAATTAGGGCCATCATTTTCAACAAACACTTACACAGTATGTTATGGCTGGATGAATTTTTTTTTTAAAGGTTACAGACACTTTAAGCTGGGTATACACATAGATTTTTATTTTTTGTTCAACCAGCAGGTTGAACTAAAACAACCTCACAAATCTCCGCGCTGCATCAATACATGCAATGTTGATTAAGGGATCTCTCCTACTGTGTCTATGTATTCTGACAACAGGTACTTCCTGTTAGAATACACTGATCAGCACTGTAGCCATTGGCTGCAAGCGCTGATCGAATGCTTGTTTTTCAGCATGACTGTTCGACAGAAGCCACTTGTTTGCCCAGCTTCTGTTGAACAGACAGCAGTACTACGCGCGGTACTGAACCGGCTGAATATCGGTATGTGTATACCCTGCTTTACATACAAGGATAGCACCAGTCCTCTTCTGTAACCTATAGCCTGGGGGAGAGAATTTTAGGCTCATTGGGGGACCAATTACATCAATACCAGAAATAAGACCTTTGCCATTTACCTTTTCTCTGAACAGTAAAGTGCTTATCCTGCCTAACCTGTATAAAAAAAAAAAATCTGTACTCTTACATCCGGTCCAGTCATGTGATCCTGCCATTTTAGCTCAGCATGCGCTCAACATTGGCTGGCAATTACGGGAGCCTCGACATTACTCATAGGCTTCCATGGCCCAGCAGTTCTTGGCACTCTCTTTCCTCCTCATTGACATAAGGGAGCCAGAGCTGCAAGCTCACATGACCTGAGCACATTAAAAATGGGTATATACACACATCTTTTTTCTACAGGTTAGACAGGATAGGTAGGAAGAGGGGGGGGGGGTAAGAATAGTTAGATTTGGGCTTTTCTTCCACTTTAAAGCAGCCCATAGATTAAGCAATTTTATTTCTTTAAGGACCAGCTTAAGGATATACAGTATACATCAATCATATTTACAAAAAAGACTAGCACACAGAGCCATTTATATCTGTAGCTGCCCCAAAAGGAGTTCAGGGTACCCATAGACATTAGATTTTTTTAATAGACCTTAGTCTTTAGTCCTCCAGTAGGATGAAGAATAAAGCATATGTACCCAAAATTTTGTTTTTATGTTTTCAATAGAATATTGAGGGGTTACATTTCCTCACCCAGAGAAGCAACAGGAAGATTCCCCTCATCACCTGTTCTGGTGTTACCTCAATTTGTGATTTCCTATCATTTTTTTTTGTCTGTGACGGTACAAATAGAGAAGTTGAGTCTTCTGGCAATTAAACATACAAAGAGGTTCTAACCCTACTCTATGTAAAACTTAAAAAAAAAAAAAGTTTTTACTATACATACACTTTAAATGTGATGTCTGCAGACACCTGAGGATGAAGACAAATCTGGGTGAGGAATAGAGATCAGATTTGTCAGAAAAAGTGTGTTCTCCTTGTAAATTAAGGTTGGAGGTGCTTCATTTACCTCTCCTCTCCTCGCCTAAGTGATACTCTCCCCCCACCACACTTTACCACTAGCTGCCTGTTAACAGAGAATATGGTTCAGACCTATCACTCTATAACACTCTATCCAGGTTACCTCCCGACCCTTCCTCATTAATTTCTCAAGACGGTTACAAGTGCAGCTTCTGCTCTGAACATGACCGTTTCCTCTCCTCAGCTCCGGTCACCTTTCATACTCCCACCTTCAGCACACCTCACATTCCTCGACCATTATCTGGAACTTCCTATTCAGCACTCTCTAAGGCCTGATTCACACCTATGCATTTTTAGTGCTTTTTGCATTTTGCAGATTTGCACTGCAGTCCATTTAACATGGTTTCCTATGAAACACGTTCTGTAGTGCAAATCTGCAAAATGCAAAAAGCACTAAAAATGCATAGGTGTGAATCGGGCCTAAATCTTTATACTTTAAATCACACTTTTAAAACTCACCCCTCTAGACAATTTCCTCTTCTATTGCACATTCTCTTCAGTCATGGATCTGTCCATACGTACTTTTGCACTACTTGACAAGGCGCAGACTGTCACCATTGACTGTCAACCATTATCTGGAACTTCCCATTCAGCACTCTCTAACTCTTTATACTTTAAATCACACTTTTTAAACTCACCTCTCTAGACAATGTCCTTTTCTATTACACATTCTCTTCAGTCACGAACCTGTGCATACGTACTTTTGCCACTACTTGACAAGGCATAGACGGTCACCATATATCACTTTCTGATTCTTATTTCTTATTCCCAATAAATTTTTATGGTCACTTTTATCGTATTGTATTTTTGTTTGCAGAATTATTTTTGCTGTATATTTTATGCTACGCAGTTGTATACAGTCATAACAGTTGGTTTACTGAAGGAGTTAAAAATGTTTACCTAAAAAGTAAATGCTGTCTTTGTAAAGTGAGTGTTCAGTGGGCTAGATAAGGTAAGGTAAAGCTATGTTTACCTTATTCAACCAGTCACGTGCTAGAAAAATCTGTTATTTATTTTATTACTATTTTATTGGGTGTTCAAAGTTCAACTATTTATTAGCATTCACTTTGCAAGGTAACCAAATTCTTGAAATTGATCATTTAGTTTTCTAGGTGGCCTTTTTAGTAAATCAACCCTCTAATGCCTATTCTTTTTTATTAGTTTTTGTACAGTGCATCCAGAAAATCCGGAAAGTATTCACAGCGCTTCACATTTTTCCATATTATGTTATGTTACAGCCTTATTCCAAAATGGAATAAATTAATTTTTTTCCTCAAAATTCTACAAACAATACCCCATAATGACAAGGTGAAAGAAGTTTGTTTGAAATCTTTGCAAATTTATTAAAAATAAAAAAGGAGAAAAAATCCCATTCACATACGTTTTCAGAGCCTTTGCTCAATACTTTGTTGAAGCACCTTTGGCACCAATTACAGCCTCCACTCTTTTTGAGTATGATGCTACAAGCTTGGCACACCTATTTTTTGGCAGTTTTTCCCATTCTTCTTTGCAGGACCTCTCAAGCTCCATCAGGTTGGATGGGGAGCATCGGTGCACAGCCATTTTCAGATCTCTCCAGAGATGTTCAATCAGATTCCAGTCTGGGCTCTGGCTGGGCCACTCAAGGACGTTCTCAGAGTTGTCCCGTAGCCACTCCTTTATTATCTTGGCTGTGTGCTTAGTGTTGTTGTCCTGTTGGAAGATGAACCTTTGCCCGAGTCTGAGGTCCAGTGCGCTCTGGAGCAGGTTTTTATCAAGGATGTCTCTGTACATTGCAGCATTCATCTTTCCCTCAATCCTAAATAGTCTCCCAGTTCCTGCTGCTGAAAAACATCCCCACAGAATGATGCTGCCACCACCATGCTTCTCTGTAGGGATGGTATTGGCCAGGTGATGAGCTGTGCCTGGTTTCCTCCAGAAATGACACTTGCCATTCAGGCCACAGAGTTCAATCTTTGTTTCATCAGACAAGAAAATTTTGTTTTTCGTGGTCTGAGAGTCCTTCAGGTGCCTTTTGGTAAACTCCAGGCGTCATGTGCCTTTTACTGAAGAGTGGCTTCCATCTGGCCACTCTATCATACATGCCTGATCGGTGGAGTGCTGCAGAGATGGTTGTTCTTCTGGAAGGTTCTCCTCTATCCACAGACAAACCCTGGAGCTCTGTCAGAGTATTCATCAGGTTTTTAGTTACCTCCCTGATGAAGGCCCTTCTCCCCTGATCGCTCAGTTTGGCTGGGTGGCCCACTCTCGGAAGAGTCCTGGTGGTTCCAAGCTTCTTCCATTTAAGGATGATGGAAGCCACTGTGCTCATTGGGACCTTCAATGCTGCAGAAATTTTTTTTGTACCCTTCCCCAGATCTGTGCCCCGATATAATCCTGTCTCAGAGGTCTACAGACAATTCCTTGGACTTCATGGCTTGGTTTGTGCTCTGACATGCACTGTTAACTGTGGGACCTTATATTGACAGGTGAGTCCCTTTCCAAATCATGTCCAATCAACTGAATTTACCACAGGTGGACTCCAATCAAGGTGTAGAAACATCTCAAGGATGAGCAATGGAAACAGGATGCACCAGAGCTCAATTTTGAGTGTCATGGCACAGGCTGTGAATACTTATGGACATGGGATTTTTTTTCTTTTTTTTTTTTTTTTTTTATAACTTTGCAAAGATTTCAAACACATTTTTTTCACGTTGTTGTTATGGGGTATTGTTTGTAGAATTTTGAGGAAAATAATGAATTTAATCCATTTTGGAATTAGGCTGTAATATAACAAAATGTGGAAAAAGTGAAGCGCTGTGAATACTTTCCGAATGCACTGTATGTGTATAAGCTATATTTGTTGGCATTGTTGCAAGATTGACCTTGTAGACTGCTACAGGATATGATGGAGCTATATACATTTTAAAGATGAGTAATTTGTTCAATATTGACACCTTCCTCATTAAAATTGTAGACATAGACCTCAAACAGGCTGTAGGAGCATCTCCCTACCTCTGCCTGCACAGGGCTGGGCATCTTCCTGGGAGTTGCTGCTTGTACAAAACACATATTATGGTGACTACCATAGACAATAATGGGCTGCCTGGCAAGAAATTACTGCACAGGCCCAGACACTGAGTGACAGCTACAGTCTACCTCTATCATTTTAATGATAGTGGTGAGGGAGGTACATAGGTTTTGTGGAACAAAAAAAACCAAAAAGATTCTTATTCTTTAACCGCTTGCCGACCATCCGCTGAAGTTTTACTGCGGCAGAATGGCTCGGCTGGGCGAAATGACGTTACCTTACGTCGCTTTGCCTTTTGGCCACTAGGAGAGTGCGCACCCGCAACGTATGCCCGGAGCCGATGTGAGTGCCTGGCGGGAGCAATGACCGCCGGGCTCCTGTGATCGCTTGTGACAGAGCAAGAACCGGGATCTGTGTGTGTAAACACACAGATCCCAGTTCTTTCAGGAGAGTAGAGACAGATTGTGTGTCCGCCGCAATATCGCAATCCCTATAAGGGGAGTGCGTGTGCCCGACCCCGATGCAAGTGCCCGCTGGGCTCCCGCGATCGCTCATGACAGAGCGAGAACCAGTTCCCAGTTCTTTCAGGGGAGAGGAGACAGATTGTGTGTTCATACTATGTATGAACACTGATCCCCCCCCCCACACACACACACACACACATAGGGAACACAGTTAACCTCTTGATCGCCCCCTAGTGTTAACCCCTTCCCTGCCAGTGACATTTACACAGTAATCAGTGCATTTTTATAGCACTGATCGCTGTATAATTGTCAGTGATCTCAAAAATGTGTCCGATGTGTCCGCCATAATGTTGCAGTCCCGATAAAAATATTCTTTAACCACTTGCAGACCAGCCGTTGCAGTTTTACTGCGGCATAATGGCTCGGCTGGGCGAAACTACGTTACCTTACGTTGCTTCGCCTTTTAGCCACTTGGGGCGCGTGCGCACCCGCAACGTATGCCCGGAGCCGATGTGAGTGCCTGGCGGGAGCAATGACCGCCGGGCTCCTGTGATCGCTTCTGACAGAGCAAGAACCGGGATCTGTGTGTGTAAACACACAGATCCCAGTTCTTTCAGGAGAGTAGAGACACATTTTGTGTCCGCCTCAATATCACAATCCCGATAAGAATCGCAGATCGCCGTCATTACTAGTAAAGAAAAAAAATAATAAATTAAAATGCCATAAATCGCTAAGACGCTAAAACGTTTGTGCAAGCCAATCCATATATGCTTATTGCGATTTTTTTTTTTTTTAATCAAAAATATGTAGAAGAATACATAGTGAGGAAAACATTTGTTTTTTTGATAAAAAATGTGGGATATTTATTATAGCAAAAAGTAAGTTATTGTTTTTTTCAAAATCGTCGTTCTTCTTTTGTTTATAGCGCAAAAAATCAAAACCACAGAGGCGATCAAATAACACCAAAAGAAAGCTCTATTTGTGAGAAAAAAAGAACGTCAATTTTGTTTGTGTACAGCGTAGCACAACCGTGCATTTGTCAATTAAAACGACTCAGTGCTGTTTCGCAAAAAATGGCCTGGTCATTGAGCAGCCAAATCTTCCGGGGCTGAAGTGGTTAAAAGTGTATCTAAATCCCAAACTTTTCTTTTTAGTTTTGGATAGAGTGGCTAGGGGTTTAGAACTGTCTCCACTGGGGGGATTCACCGTCTCTATTTGTCCAAGTGGCCATGTCGTCAAGAAAGTTATCAAAAATCCCAAATCTTAGTTTATCACCGGATTGAGAACAGAGGAGGAATCTTCCGTTGAGGAGAATTGTTGCTGTGACAACTGTAATGGGAATTCCTCTCATTTAAGAGAGATTTCTTCTTGCTTCCTGTTTCTACAGTGCAGAATGTAAAGGGAAATCTCCCTAATGGGATACAGATGGCACAAAAAAAGAAAACCTCACTTTGTCCTAAAGTAAAACTAAACAAATTACTTTATTTGTTTAAAAATTTAGAAGGTATGTCATCTACTTTGCTTACAAGTTTGTCATGCGAAATATGTGTGAAACATAGAAGAGCGACGGCAGAAATAAAGATCAAGTGGTCCATCAAGTCTGCCCTATTTATGTTGTATTTGTTGTATTTGATGCTTAGGTGATGGACATTATTATGTACTCCTTGGAAGGATCTTTGTTGAAGAAAAAAGGACTACAGGACTGCTTCCCTTCCATTTGCCGGTAAGTCTTATGCTGCTGTGCGTATTATTCATTCCCTCCACTCTTAAGCCCGGGAAATATGGGACGAAAATTGTCCGGTTCGGGAGGAACAGGTCGATTTTTAGTCTGTGTGTCCTACTGTCTGTTCAACAGAAGTCAGTTTAATGACCAGCTTCTGTCAAATGGAAATCCAGCATTCGATCAGCGCTTGCAGCCAATAGAGGGAGAGATCCCTGCATCCAAATCGCTTGTGTTGATGCAGGAATCATGTCATACTTTTTTATTTATTTTATTTTTTTTATTCAGCCCGGTGGTTGAAAAAAACAAAAAAAAAACCCTGTTACTTTGTACCCAGCTTTTAGGGATCAATGTACCTAAAAGTAATGTACATGGTACAGTATATGTGAAGCTTGGTGGGCTTAGTCAGCCTTTGCCCTCTTATATGTCTTGAATGAATCAATAATATCATTTTCCTGACAGAGCTCCTTATCCCTGTTCACCTAGGAATTTGGGTGTTCTACCCACCTTTGTGTTTTCTTTGACAGTAGGGACATCTCATAATGAGACCCGGGAACTCGGCACAGAGCTGTCACCAATAGAGTCTGCAAGATATATTAAAAAAACTGTAAAGAGATTTAATGGTGGCCACATATGTAGCAATCAGATTATACGTTGTTTTGGGGTTTTTTTGGTAACAATAAGATTGAATCTATGAAATATTAAAAAGACATACACTGAGAGTTATTTACTAAAACAGGAGATTGTGAAATTTGGTGCAGCTCTGCATAGAAACCAATCCGCTTCCAGATTTTATTTTGTTAAAGCGGTTCTTCAGTAATTTTTTCATGTTTCCATCTATTAAATCTTCTGCCCTTGTTGTTTTAACTTTAACTTGTTTTAACTTTGGACAGTAAATACCTTATACAGCCCACTTCCTGTTTCTTGTCTGGTCATTGGCCTAGGCTTATGACATCATGTACAGTTTGCCAGGGGGGGCAGGAGAGTGGAGGAGTGATGAGTCGTAAGAGAACCAAGGAGAGCTGGAGGGGGCGGAGATGACAGGAGACTGCAGAGATTTATGTGTAGTCATAGAGAGAGGAGAAATGTGCAGGCAAGCAGTGGCGTGAGTCTGTCTGTGTGTGTATGTATATATACTGTGTATGTATGTGTGTGTGTATATATATATATATATATATATATATATATATATATATATATATATATATATATATATATGTGGGGGGGGGGGGTCTCTGTAAATCCAGAAAGTGAACAGGCAGCAGCTTCAGCTGCCCACAGTTAAAATGGATGCAGCCAGACTCAGTGGAGGGAGATTTCTGCAGCATATTTGCCAAGTACAGAATCACAGTATATATAAAATAATATGCAAAGTGGTTGGAGGGAAGCTTCAGAATGTCAAAGATGTTTTTATTACAAATTATGTGAGCAGACTGCAGTTCCTCTTTAACCGATTCCCGACCAGCGAGTGACGATGTACATCGGCACAATGGCACGGGTGGGCAAAAGGGCGTACCTGTACATCCCTCTGTCATAGCCACATCTCCACATCTATGTCCGCCAGTGGCCCGCGATCGCGGCGAGAAGAGGCAGAACAAGGAACTGCCTATGTAAACAAGGCATTTCCCTGTTCTGCCTAATGACATGACAGGAATCCACTGCTCCCTGTCATTGAGAGCAGTGATCTCTGTCATGTCCTAGGTAGCCCACCCCCCCCCCTACAGTTAGAAAACACTGAGGGAACACAGTTAACCCCTTGATCGCCCCCTAGTGTTTAACCCCTCACCTGCCAGTGACATTTATACAGTAATCAGTGGCTATTTATAGCTCTGATCGCTGTATAAATGTCAATGGTCCCAAAAAAGTGTCAAAAGTGTCCGATCTGTCCGCTGCAATAAATCGCAGATCACCGCCATTACTAGTAGAAAAAAATGAATAATAAAAATGCCATAAATATATCCCCTATTTTGTAGATTCTATAACTTTTGCACTTACCAATCAATATACGCTTATTGCAATTTTTTTTTTTTTTCTTTTAACCAAAAATATGTAGTAGAATATATATGGGCCTAAAGTTAGGAAGAAATTAGTTTTTTATATATATATATATATTTTTTTTTTTTTTTTTGGGGGGATATTTATTATAGCAAGAAGTGAAAAAAATTGCTCTTTTGCCAAAATTGTCGCTCTTATTTTGTTTATAAAAACCGCAGAGGTGATCAAATACCACCGAGAGAAAGCTCAATTTGTGGGGAAAAAAAAAGGACGTCAATTTTGTTTGTGTACAACGTCTCACGACCGCGCAATTGTCAGTTAAAGCGACGCAGTGCCAAATCGCAAAAAAGGCTCTGGTCATTAAGGGAGTAAAATCTTCCGGGGGGTGAAGTGGTTAATTGAACAAGCTGAAGTGAGAAGCTGATTGGCTACCATGCACAACTGCACCAGATTCTAAATGCTCCGGTTTTAGTAAATCTCCCCCATAGTGTCATCATTCAGTTTTGCGCAAAAATTATCAAATTTATCGAAATTATTTTGATCATTCTGGACAGAAAATCTGTTTGCAGAAAAGTAGATGGATGAATATCATTGTTAGGTGTATGGGTGCATCCAATAATCTTTTTTCTGTGGAGGGGAAGGGTGAGGTTAGGCCAGGGCAAGTGAACAAAAAGGATAAATGCACTTCGTTTTTAAGTACGCTGATCTGTTAAAGTAATCAGACCTAAAATTCTAGTCGCCCAATTCCTGAGAAGAAATCACATTGGAGATATCTGCCTGCTCTTTCCCATGGACTATCATGCACATAATCGTGCAAACTCGTGTGTTTAGGTATACGTGTTTATGGAAAGATCCTTGCAAAAATTGGTCTTTCAGCTGCCAAATTGTACTCACATGTCCCACCACCTTTGATATCAGTTACCCACCTGAGTAGTTTCTCATCCAGGCTTTGTTCTCCTAAGAGGATGTATTGCTTTTTGAGTAATCCAATTTGTGAAGTAGCTATAAAGTGCAATAAAGCTACTTTCTCTGGACTAATGCCAGGTGAGTTCTCAGCACTATGCTGGAGAATTAAACAAAAACAACACTTAGCAGATTTTTAGCTGTAAGAGTGTGAGCTCTGTGGTCACTGTGACAGCAGAGCTTTCTATTGAAATGTGTATGCCTTTCTTTGAAGCTGCTGTCAGTTTAGGGTTCAGGGGTTTCAGGTTTTTTTAGGGGTTTTTTTTTGGTTGAATATAATGGAGGCAGTAGTCGGGGGGGGGGGGGGGTTGTTCTGCCTTTGTGGAGTATGTTGATAAGATTAAATCCGGGAGACTATGTAGAAGGAGGCTTTGCCTAGCCTGCTGTGCTTACATATCCATTCCCCAGGAGCCTTTGCCAGGGACAATGCAATAAGTGCCTCATGACCGGGCACTGCAGAACCTTCACAAAATTTAATTTTAAAGGCTAAGTTCACTTTTAGTAAAAATAATAATTAATTGTGCATGATTTTACAGATAAAAAAATTGCATTTATTTTAGTTTTTTTTACCCTGAAAAGCATTGCATCTGTGATTAGTGGATCGCAGGTGCAGTGTCAGGCTCCTGCTGACAGCTGTCTGCCTGCATCTCAATAAGGTAGACAGTTACTGATCTGCAGGAAGTGTCAGTGAACTGCGAGGGCGCTGATGAGCGATGATTATTTCTCTTATTATTCATATTCTTTTTTTTATTCTTATATTATTCAATATTCTTTTTGTGTTCTTTATACACAATAGCAGACAATAACAAATATTCATTTTTAATCAAGAGCAAATTAAAATACAAGCTTACAAATTTAACTAAAAAACAAATGTTTTATTATTTTCATTAACGCATACACGAATAAAGTTTTTCGATTCATTGGTTTTACAGGGAGTATTGGCATCTACATAATTAACTTTTTTCCATCATAACACTATGTATTATACAGAGAGTAGCACCATAGACTTAACTGCATTGACAAAATTCACTTCTAAACACAACACCTAAGGGCACTTTCCCAGTGAGGCGGCGGTGGTGGTAAACCATCGCTTTAGCAACGCTTTTCGGGCGCTATCGGGGCGGTTTTAACCCCCGCTAGTGGCCGAAAAAGGGTTAAAAGCGACGCTGCCGAATCGATTTGGCGGCGCTGCCCATTCATTTCAATGAGCAGGGGCGCTTTAGGAGCGGTGTATACACCGCTCCTAAAGCACCCCAAAGATGCTTATTGCAGGACTTTTTCTAATTGTCCCGCAAGAGCACCGCTCCAGTGTGAAAGCACTCGGGCTTTCACACTGGAGTGACAGGAGAGGTGCTTTCAGACGCATTGCAGACGCTATTTTTAGCGTGTGAAAGTAGCCTCATAATCAATCACTTACACCTACTACCTCTTTGAGTGACTACCAATGATGCTTAAATACTCCCCACACACATGTGTTCCCTATCCCCATGACTAAGCTCCGGGGGCGGAGTGAAACGTGGTGGGTGCGTGGTTGGAGTCCAGGCTGAGGTTGCCACCTTACTCACCACCTCAGGACACATAGATGTGCAACCTTTAGGGGCCACCCCATTGGTTTTTGAAGTTCATTGAGAACTACAAGTCATCTGCTGCGGTGGCAGATGGGACTTATAGTTCATAAATTCACAGATCTCTGTGACCAAATGACACGGCTATGTGGGCGGGGCTGTTTTTAAAACCTGACAGTGGATGCAGGGAGAGGAACCCCCACCTGATCTGATGGGTTGGTGAAGGGGCACAGGTTCTTGCCTAAATATGGGTGTAACATGTTACTAAAGGTTAACTTATCCTTTAAAACAGTGGTCTCCAAGCTGCAGTCCCGGGGACGGATGTGGCCCTTTGCTTTCTTTTATCTGGCTTTTGGAGCTCTATTCCATTCACTAACCCCAACAAAGGGGCATAATTATTCCCAATGACACCAATGATGGGACACAATTCCCCTCACAGATACTAATGATGAGGCACTATTCTTCTCAATGACACCAATGATGAGACACTATTCCTCCCAATGACACCAATAATGGGGCATTGTTTGCTCCCACTTACATCAGGAACTTTTCTACTCCCGGTGACGACAGTCTGAAGCCCCCTCCCCCAATGTATGAGGAACTATAAACTGACCCTTCATTTTGAAAGTTTGGAGATTCCTGCTTCAAAGGAAAAGGTGCATTACTTTTTTTTTTTTTTTTTTATGTTTTGGTACAGGTGGAATTTTAAAAGTTCCATTTTGTTATATGGTATAAGTCCATTTTAAAAGCAAAATCATTTTTGTATGAAGTGTACATTTAACAAGATGCTTGTGTATCCAATAAACATCCTTAGCCTAATTATAAAACTGTATATATGGAAATAAATATTGTCTGCGGGTCGATGGGCTTTCATATACTGTTTGGAACTGCTTGTTCAACAGAAGCCTTTTGTCAGAGTTAATTGAAAAGTAACCTTTTACTATCTTGCATCTTAATTACCTGGCCCTTTACATGGGCCTCCGTGATGAAATCCCTCTTGTAAAATGTGAGTTATTTGCTGTCCGAGTCTCTATTAAATGTGCTTGTTAATATCGGAGAGCTTTACAAGTGAATTGTAAGCAAATGATTCCATCTGCGCCAGGCCAGCATTACAGAGGAGGGAGCTGACAGCACAAGAATGAATGTGCAAAGCTGGCGATTTCCTTGTGTTTTGTATTTACAAGGACCTATTCTTAAACAGTTACCTGTGGTATTCATAGTGCTTTAACCCAGTTACCGTTGTCTAAATGAATGTTCTGTAACATTCTGTCAGAAACCATGAAATCAGGCTGAGACAGAAGTACAGTTAAATCACACTTGTTTAATAATAAAAGTAAAAAGAAAACAACATAGTCAAAACATAGCCAAAGTTTAGTAACCGGAATGGATAGTCAGCCAAGCCAGAAGTCAGGGATCAATGTAGTGGAACAGCAAGCAGGATCTGGAGCCAGAAGGGATGTGGGCAAAGCAAGTCTTGAACAGGATCGCAGGAGATAGTTTCTGTGATGTTGACCAAGGCGAAAGCAGAGATCCTCTGGACTGGATGGCTTAAGTAGGCAGGACTGATGAGCAGGATCATCAACAGGTGAGTCACTGTGGAGAGATAGGAGCTGGCAATTAGCCAAGGAAAGGAAGGGCTGAGCCCAGCCCTGACACATTCCCAGGATTCCAGAGCGTAGCGGACGGTTCACATCTCCTCCTGATGTAATATAGTTGAAGCCCCTATCTGGGAAATCAGAAAATGATCTCTTGCAGCAGGGCTGCTCCCGCACTGCAGGGTTAGCTGCTTGTTTAGGCTTGGGGAGAGGAGAAGTTCTTCACCGTACCTGAACCTCCATTCCCCTTGCAAATGGAGCTCCCCCACACTCCAACGGTGGACTATCCCTCAGTGTCATCATGTTCAATTCAGGGCTATGGATCCTGCATTAGTTTTGATGATGTCAGGACCATAGACCACTGGAACATAGGGGAGACGACACTACGGGGACAGGTCTAGCAGCATGGAGGATCAGGTAAGTAAATTCATCTTAAAGTGATATTAAATTAAACAAAAAAAAATGTCATACTTGCGCTCAATGCACACTAGCATTTGTTTTAAGCTGAAAAAATGCTGGATAAAAAACGCTGGTAATCACTTTTTGTAGTAGCATTTTAGAAGCGTTTTTTTGCAGTTTCCTTTTTAAAAAAAGGGGGGGGGGGTCAAAAAACACTATTAGGGGCGTTTAGAAGTGTTTTTGCTGGAAAAACGCTCAAAGAAACTCTATTTAGGAGCATTAGCATTTTATTGCCATTTTTGCAGTACATGAAGATAAAAAAAAAAAAAAAAAAAAGCATTTTAGTAGCGTTTAGAAGCAGTTAGGAGCATTCAGCATATTTTTCTGCTGGAAAAAAGCTTCACAAAACTCTACAAAAACATTTTTTTCTGCTCCTAGAAGCTGAAGCTCAAAAAATGCTGATAGCCTAAAGTAGTGTGCATGGACACATAGGATAACACTGCTTAGCTTCTAAAAGCAGGAAAAAAATGATACTAATAACAGTTTCTAGGAGCTTAAAAAAAACACTAGTGTAAATGGAGCCTTAAGTGGTTTTGCACAGAGCAGCCTCAGTCCTCCTCTTCTTGGGTCTCCCACCGGCCTTCCTGGCCCCTCCCTCCTGCTGAGTGCCCCCAGAGTAAGCAGCTTGCAGTGGGGGTCACCCGTGCAGGCTTTCCCCCGAGCCGCGGCACTGCATGTCCATTCACACACACAGCTGCGGCTCGGCACCTCCTCTCTCTCTCTCTCTCTCTCTCTCTCTCTCTCTCTCTCCTTATTGGCTCACTGGCTGTGATTGACAGACATTGAGGAGGGTGAGTCCCCAGAGAGCCAAGGCTCTTGTAAACATCGCTGGAGGAAGATCATGCTTAGATAAGTATTAGGGGGACTTCACTGGAGGTTTTTGCCTTCATGCTTAGAATGTTTGAAGGTTAAAAACCTTCATCCTTTAAGTCCCCTAGACTTACATCAACACTTTTCAGTGTAGGCAGTGCCAGGATAAGGTCATCCAATGACCAGGATAAAGATGCCAAACTGTGCCCCCCCCCAAATTTATGATGTGCAAGCTTAGAGGATCCTACAGTGAGCAGTCATTTGCTTGTCATAATCACTGCCGCTGTCGCTACTCCTTTCAGCCTTGTAACAGAAAGAAGACTCCCCCATCTCTACAGTAAACCATTGTGCCCAGGGCAGCTGTCCCTCCCGCCCGCCCCTTATCCCAGCCCTGAGTGCAGGTGCAGCCCCACTGCAAAGGGTATTTTTTTTTTTTATAAATTTTCCTGGAGTTGAGCTTTAACTTTTTATTTTGTACAAGTGCTTGTTGTCCTCTGCTTGAGGTGTTTGTCAAGGCAAGTGGGAAAAACAAAAAGGCGTTGCACCTCTGCAATACATGCACGTTTTTACGTTTTCCCATCCTTTTTTTTTTTTTTGCTATTTTTAATTACTGCGAGCACAGAAAAATACCTGCAAGTAATACAGAGAGCTTCTAACTTTCTGTTAGAGCTGAAAATACAGCGCCCATGCTATACATACTGAAAATGTAAGTAGTGTTGTCATTCTTGCTAAGTTCCTTTTTACTAAACTACAGCTTTTATCCCCCTCTCCCCATCACTATGTGTGGGAGGTGTCCTGTAGTCCATCAGAGGAGAGCTGGGCAGAGATAGTAGCACTGCTCGTGAGATCAGTAGAGGCAGCGTTGTCATCTCCCTGGAGTTTTGGCAGAACAGGTACATAGTTACATAGTAGGTGATGTTGAAAAAAGTCCAAGTCCAACCTATGTGTGTGATTATATGTCAGTATTACATTGTATATCCCTGTATGTTGCGGTCGTTCAGGTGCTTATCTAATAGTTTATTGAAACTATTGATGCTCCCTCGCTGAGACCACCGCCTGTGGAAGGGAATTCCACATCCTTGCCGCTCTTACAGAATCCTCTATGTAGTTTAAGGTTAAAGACTTTAAAGCACAGTACTTATCTGTGCTTACAATGTTTTTAACCCCTTACATGGAGTCCGTTTAACTCAGGTGTTTGAAGGTCTGCCTAATCATGTGACCACTGTAATTGGCTGTCACAGTGGTCACATGATTGTGAGCTGGTCTAACCAGTTCCCGATCATTAGCACAAACCGAGAGCTGTCTTTGGCTTAGCACTGAAACCTATGCTATCCATAGACTCATATGTGTGTTGGATGGGGATGGTAAAACCCACCTGATTTGTTGCTGCAGTTATATGTTACAATGGTGGCAGGAGGTTATAGAGACAAAATGTTAGAAAATATGAATGTATTGAAGGAGACGCTGCATATTTTTTTTTTTTATTTTGCCCAGACATTTTTTTAGACGTTGAACTCAAGGGTAAGTAGCGAATTACACAGTTGCAGGGTGTATTGACTGTAGTTGACAGTTTGGCTTCATCTTCTCCATGTTGTACTGATGGCAAGATGGCAGTGCCCACTGGGAGAGTGATTGGACTCTGGGGACAGACTGAGGGGAGTGGTTTGACTGATTTTGCACTGGTGACATTTTTCTGAATGGCATAGTTCACATTTGGCAGTGGCTTATGTAAATAATGGCAAAAGGAAATGGTTGTTTTAATGTTACTGTATGATCCAAGCCTGTTGTGTCAGCTTGTATCTCACCAATGTCCTCTGTGTTCCTCCAGGTTCTACATGGTCGGTTACTGTGAGCGGAGCCATAGAATAGCGGTAGGTGGGCGTCATGGCTCAGTGGCCCTGTATGACATACGGACTGGAAAATGTCAGGTAAGTGGCCACAGAGGCCTTTCTTTCCTTACTGAACTCTTTTTAAACAGGACTAGCCAGGCTTTTTTTTCCCCAAGTTCCCTGCATTAATCTGTTAACAGGAATATAGATCTTATCTTTTAATGCATTTGCGTGCTTTTCCAGAATTCACCAGCTTACTTCAATACTTTGTCCCTAAGGCCCCTTTTACACAAAAGATTTGATCAGGTCCACCTATATTTTTGTCAGGCGGACCTGATTCGACCCTCCATCCAGTCCTATGGACTGATGGGTGTAAACAGACTTGTGTCCGTTTTACGCCTGCCTACCTCCAATCCGAACTGGTATGCAAAAAAAGGATGGGATCTGTCCCCTTCCATCTCTAAGTGGATTGGATCAAAGGGAAGTCTGGTTTAAATGGACAGTTTGTTTACTCCCGGCCACCCATAGAGCAGAGCAGCTCGGTCTGTGTCCGCTCTGCATAAACTGGGTGGACACGAACCTGTCATCCACCCGCTGTGCTCTGATCAGTAGGGGATCAGTCAATAGATCCCATGCTGATCTAATTAGAGTCCACCCCATGTAAAAGGAGCCTTACGTGGAACTAGTATGGAAATAATCGCACTACTTTGACTTTCCTGATATGCGTATGTGATCCAGTTTATTAAAACATAAGTCAAGGCAAAATAGAACATTTCACTATGTTTTATTCCTTTAAAGACCCTGTAAGTACAGAAAATACCTTTTGATCTGCCAGAAATGGGCAGACAAAAGCCCAGGCGCCAGGACGCATATTCTAGTCGCCATGGCGACCTGGCGCCTGGGATTTGTCAAGCCCTGGGCTTATCATTCGGTAGTCAACTATCAGAACTATGAAGGATAAATAGCCTCCTTGAAAATAGGAGGTATGCACAAGACAACTCTGAAGTTTTGTTAATGTTATAAGGGTTTGTTTGTTTTTTTGTTTGTTTTTTTGACGTTTTTTGGGGGGTTTTTTTGCACTTTTAATACAGATATAAAATGTTTCCAATGATATATTTAGCACACCAAAAGGGGGCATTTAGAGAAGGTCATTGTTAAGGTTTATATGCATTTTAGTGTACCCAGTGAGTCAGTGTAATAATTAGAGATCACGCTTCATCAAAACAAGGTCAGCAATGGCAATCCACCGTGCATCTCTCAGGAAAAATATCTTGTAAAGTGAACCTGGCTAGATTGATCTAGGGGTGCAGACACTGCCAAATTCTTTTAGGAAGTGCAAGTTTCTGAGCTATGATCCTCAACTTCAGCTTTACTATTTAACAAGTCATTGACTTGGAAAAAGTATATTAAGATGGAACTGCCACTATTGTTTCATGTTATTGAATGAGGATGACATCCTGTAAAATAAATCTGATGTGGTAGTATCTGTTTAGCTGATGGATTTGATTGGAATCTTATCATCTAAAATGTGGGGGCTAAAAAAAATTGTTCAGTGCTGATTTCACTAGAGAGATTCATTTAAATGCTGGAAAATCTGTAATAATGAGTGCTCGCTACACCATCACTTGTTCCAGAAGATGGCTGGCCTGTTGGCGCACAACATGCCCCTTCTTACAAGTTTACTGTTCAGGGATGCCCAGTTAGCCAGCAAAGATGAGTTATACTCGCTGAAGTGGACTCATTGCAGAGATGTTGCCTACTAACAAAACACTCTCCCATGCTTCTCCTGGGCTTGCTCATATGACACAAGGGGTGAGATTTACTAAAACTGGAGAGTGCAAAATCTGGTGCAGCTGTACAGGGTAGCCAATCAGCTTATTCAGTTAAGCTTTGACAATAAAACAAGGAAGCTAAATGGTTTCTATGCAGAGCTGCACCAGATTTTGCATTTTCCAGTTTTAGTAGATCAACCCCAGTGTCACACTGCCAAACCCAGTGGGAACATAGGAAACTAATTCAGTGACCCAAAAAAGACAAAATTTAGGTGCCGCTCAGGTAGAGAGGTAAAGTCCAACTAGACCGCTGTGAGTGCAGGCAGGGACAGGGAACTAGTCCTAGCTCCAAGCTGCAGCAATGTCAAAGCATCACATCATGAAGCAGACCCATGTGCATGAAGTGAGGTAAATGGCAGCCTCAGCCTGGACTCGAGCCAGGCCACACCTCCAACATATTTTGCTCCGCCCCTTGGAGCTTAATCCCCATGATTAAGCTCCTAGGGGCGGAGCGAAATGCGTTGGAGGCTTGGCCTAGCTGGAGTCGGGGCAGAGGCTGCCATTTATCCCACTTCATGCACATGGGTCTGCTTCATGATGTGTGGTTTATGGCTCTTTTCATTTGACAAAGTATTTCAGTGCTGGGCACCAGGTGTATATTTTACCTGCTGCCATTCTCCATACTAGTAGGTTTTAATACCAAACGGTATTAGGTGGTGTTGCTCAATACATTTACTGCTCCCTAGATCTGGACCTATGCCACCCTTTATAATCCCAGGTGCTGCTTGGAACAATAGGAGAACCTGTAGATAAGACCGTTATCTCTTTACAAAGATAAATCCTGCTTTAGAAATTCAGAGAAAAAGTTTGCTTGAATTGTGCTTTGTGTTAAAAAAAAGAAAACTCTCCCAGAAGCAATTCCCTTTGGAAATCTCCCTGGCAGCATTTGCACCAGTTAGCATGTTGCCTCGTTAAAACATTTTGCCTAATGCCATCAAGATCGATATTTTAATGAAGAAAGTAAAGAGACAGAGCTGTTCTGTTCTGCAGGATCAGAGGCCAGGTCATGTGTTGCTGGATAAGAAATTAAAATACTTTGCAAAATGTGCATTCCAGCTAACTGTCATCAGATAATGTGCTCTGTGACTTTTCCCGCTGGATACCTTTTTAATGCAATGAGCTGTATGAAGCTTACTTTGTCAAGAAACCAAAGATTTTTCTTTCTTATCTCTTGAGGGTCACAGGAAGTCTTTTAACCTATGGGTTATATTGCCTCATACAGAAGAATTAGACACTAGGAAACAATAGAAGCCCAGGATAACCCCTCCTATTACCAGCATTCATTCGTTATTTACTAGTGTCCCAGGAGGGGCAATGTCTTTTGTTCTCTTCTGTGTTAAAGACTTAACTATATTTCTGCTAGTGCTTTTCTATTTCCTAATTTTTTTCTTCAAACAAGAATCTTCTGTACATCACTGCTGGAGTTGTCTCTCCTACTGTAGCCATGCGGCACAGTCTTCCTCAGCCTGGCTTTTGGAGTTCTATGTCCAAACCTCGCTGGACTGGATACTGCAGGGAAAGCCTGGAAGTGACAATTGGGCACTAAGTTTTACATAGATTGCTTTTCATATTCTGTTCTGATAAAAAAAAAGTGAACTGTGGAGCAATTTCTACATCCAGAGCCGCTGACGTTTCAAAAGCCGTTCAGAAGACTCAGTTAATGGGTAGGCCAGTTGGGCTGTGCACTAGGAGCTACTAATATACTTAGGTTGCCGGCCAACATTATTTTCTGTTCCCTGTAGCTTATTATTGTACGAACTTCTTGTTCCACCATCTCTCAGATCCTCAGATTATCATCCAAGCTTATGGTCTCAAGGATCGTGTTCCACCCTTTCCTTTCAAGGCGTACTGTACTAGAGCTATGAGCACTTCTTGGTGTTTTTGGCATTATACAACTGCTTCTCAGAGTTGCAAGGCTGCTACTTGGTCTTCTGTTTCCTAGTATTCTGTCGTCAGTTCATGGGGCAGTTGGCAATCGTTTGCTGTGTTTTCCACCCCTCAATTAAACTGCTTTTGATTGTTCTGATTAAAGACTTTCTGTATTATATCATTTATCATTTACTGAATCGGATTGGGCAGAATTTATTGACACCTTTAGTACCTCTGTTATTTCATCAAAAGATAGAATTATTCAACTTAAAAATTTTCACCATTCTCTCCTCACTCCTGCTAGATTACATAAGATGAGTCTACGCCCTGTAGCAACCTGTTTTTGGGGCTGTGGCCAGGTTGCTGATTTCCTACATTGCTTTTGGTCATATCCCATAGTTCATTGGTTTTGGAGGGAAGTGGGTTCCTTTCTCTCCTCTACATTGGGCCTTCCTAATGTCATCAATCCAAAAAATTGTCCCCTGGGAATCTTTGGGGAATTGTCTCTTTACAAATATGCTAAACATTTATTACGTATTTTGTACTTTTACGCTAAAAAGGTACACGTACTGTCTTGGAAAGGGTCAGTTTTCCTGCTATTTCCCAATGGCTAAAACCCATTAATGACTCCCTCCCTTTATATAGACTTACTTTTGAACTACGTAAAAAAAAACTAAATTGTTTGGTAAACTCTGGGGCACATGGCTATCTAGCCCTCTTACTTTAACTTCTCTAGATCCAGGCAATTACCGTAGGATTCGTTTTACTGTTGCCTGTACTCCCCATGCAATTTTGAACTAGAGTACATAACCCTGTTGTGTAATTTTCTACTGTCTATGCACTAATATTTTCTATTCTGTGAGACACTGAGGTCACTTGTTGGATTTTAGACTTTTTTTTTCATTTTGGTCTTTGTGTGTTTTTTTATGTACATTTTTGGAAAACTCAATCTTAAAAAAAAAAAAAAAGAAAACTTTGTCACCCTCAATGGAGGAGAAATAAATTAGGAAATTTGTACCCAATGTAAAATCTTTTTCATTGAGGGACACAGGTCCCACCCCCTGTATGTTTATAATCATGTTCTTTTCTGCATTAAAAGTTGTAAACTGCAAGTCATTGGGTAAGAATAGTTTACTGGGGAATGTTTGTTTTGTTGTGCTTAAACAGAGGGATTAATACTCCTTTAAAATCTTAGACATGTTACATTCATGATGGCGCTAGGGCCTGGCGTTGGGTCACTCATGCACCCAACATTGTATTGTGGGATGGGGGCGGGGAGGAGCTTCCAGGTTTTATTGTCAAAGCTTAATTGAACAGGCTGCAGTTAGAAGCTGATTGGCTACCATTCAAAACTGCACCATATTCTGAGTGCACCAGTTTTAGTAAATCTCCCCTTATTGTCAAGGAATGTATGATAATACACTTAGCTAGCTGTTGCACAGAAAGAACTTAGTGTTTTGGCACACTATGGGTTGGTTTACTAAAACTGAGGAGTGCAAAATCTGGTGCAGCTGTGCATGGTAGCCAATCAGTTTTTAACTTCAGCTTATTCAATTAAGATTTGACAGTATCTTTGCAGAGCGTCACCAGATTCTGCACTCGCCAGTTGTAGTCAATCAACCCCTATGAGTTTTCGTTAATTGTTCCTCTTTAACCATGAAATATGATTAGTTGGTGGCATTGTTGTAGTAGCACATCATTTGGGACTTGAACAGTGTACCTCAAATCCAGTTTTTGATGGCTGTTCTTATTATTTTCAGAACACCTTGGTATACATCTTCAAATTAACCACTTAGCGACTGCCCCACGTACATTTACTGAGGCAACGTGATCACTGTGCGCTAGATCACATATCTGATACGTGATCAGCGTTTTCCGGGTAAGGGGCCCGTGCGTGCCATCTCGGCTGTTCTGTGACTTGTTGCAGGACAAGCTGATCAGCGGGTCCCGGACAATGATTGCCAGGACTCGCTGATCGGCTCCGTCATTCACGGAAAAGAGCTCTGTGTTGTAAAAAAAATCAATAAGATCGCTTAATAAAAGCAGCACACATTACACAATGTTAGGCACACAGTTATCCCCTTAATTGCCCCTAGATGTTAACTCCTTCCCAACCAGTGTCATTAGTACAGTGGCAGTGTTATGGTATTTGCACTGATCACTGTATTAGTGTCACTATTGATGTCAGTGCCAGTTAGTGTCAGATTGCCTCACCACACTATCCCAGTCCCACTATAAGTCACTGATCAATAAATAAAAAAATTCCAGTATATATCCCACAGTTTGTAGACACTATAACTTTAACGCAAACCAATCAATATACACTTACTGGGATTTTTTTTTACCAAAGACATGTATCAGAATACATTTTGGCCTAAATTCATGAAGAACATAGATTTTTTTATTTTTATGTAGTGTTTGTTTTATAGCAGAAAGTAAAAAATATTTTTTTTCGTTTATATAATTAAAGATGATAAAGCCAGCGGTGATCAAATACCACCAAAAGAAAGCTCTATTTGTGTGAATAAAATGTTATATATTTAATTTGCATACAGTGTTTCATAGCCGCTCAATTGCCCGTAGTAGCGGGTGCCGAATAGCAAAAAAACAGCCAGGTCGTGAAGGGGGTAAAACCTTTTCTGGGGGGCAAGTGGTTAAACAATGCCACTACAGTATACACTTGGAGTTCCACCTCTCAGTTAAAATGGGTATATGGAAACAACAGTATACCTAGTAGCAGATAGTTACATTTCAGTTGACTTATTCTGTAATGTTGAAGATGTTTTGCCACCTATCCAAGCATCTTCTTCAGTCCTAGAAGTTCTTTTAGTCCTTCGAAAAATCTACAGTATTACAGAACAAGTGTCATTGATTGTAACGAGCATCTACTAGCTATACCATGACCTGGATAAAAGAGACCCTTCACAGACAGACATATTAGGAACAGTGCTTCACCGGTAGGTCTTCAGTTGAGTGAAAAGATATGGTCCTCTCTTTTTGTTTAATAGGAGGCATGTGGGAACTTATTTATGATAAACCATGAAGGAGCTCTGATCAAATGAGGGAATTCCATATTCCTGGTAAACCCCCAGAGTAAGGCATCCTAATTATTAAAATTTTAATTCCGTAATATGTCTTGGAAACATGACTTTGTGGTGGTCTTTTGGAGCCAGAGAAACACTGGCCACATTTTAAATGACCTGACCTCTGACAGTGGTGTGAATTAACACATGTTCATTATTTTCATCACATACCCATAAAAATCTTTTAAAACCACCTTCTCGTTGTTTTGTGTGCTGCTCAGTGATGAGTGGAGTAGGCCGCCACTTTCTTCCAGAGCCCAAGCAGATGTTTTCTTGTTTGTGCGGCCAGACTGCTGGTGTGTGAGCTATCTGTACATTACAAAGGATCCTGCAATGGTCAGATCACTCTAAACAAGTCACAAATGAAAGTTCTGACATAAAAGATGCTTAGACAATCGTGTGGAGACTTACAGCATTCCGGAGATGCTGTTCTAGTGTCACAAAAGGCTAAGTCTTAGAAAATAGCCGATATAAGCATTGTCCAACGTTGCTAGGACATGCTACAGCATGAGGATGTCACAATAACCCATACAGAAAGATTCTGTAAACACATGTCAAGAGACATCTTAAAAACAAAAACAAAAAAATATCATGAAAGATTTCTTCCTTCCGAAGATGCAAGTTGCCTGGATGTTTGTGGCTTGGGTATTTTGAGTCATAAACTCTGAACAAGTGTACTGATCAGGAGTTCTGATTTACCTTGCTACCTACTTGTCCTGGGGTAGGAGCTCAAGGTTTTAAAATTCAGACATTAAATATAAACAAAGCATATTCCTCTATAATGTGTTCTTGTCTCAATGCAGAGCGCTAAGTGTAATTTCTATCTACTGCTTCATTCCTCCGCTATCAGCGTGAATCACTTCTGATAAGCTCCTAGTGTACATGGAGCCTTCGGATCGAGCATGTGTCCGGAGTGTTGCTTTGCACCAACACCTTTTGCATTAAAGAGTAACACTACTTTTCTTGAGAAAGAAAAACCTTGACTGATCAATGTACATTGCATGGATTTTAACAAACTTTGTTGCAGATTCCTAGCTGTTTCCGCTCTGAAGAGAAAGTTGTTTTGTGTTTTGGATGCTGAATGGGAGTGACTTTCATTGTCGATCAGCTGATGCACTTGCAGTGTTCAAATGATGAAAATTGCAATGTCAGCATCCCTTTCAAATTGATTAACCCTTTCGGAGTATCAACAAAAATCAGGAAATCTGACTTGTATCTTAGCGCAGACATCTAGGAAAATCAGTGAGCCAATCACACAAGCAGGAAATGACATTTCTGGGGATGTTCTATAGACCAAATGTGTACAGAAGGCCTCTGGGTTGCTATATTACATTGAGATTTACATAGCATTATAGATTGCAGATTGAAAAGGAAAGGTGATTTTTAAGAACATGCAATTAAATATGGCCAGTGTAGCAATTGCATATAATACATACAGTGTGTGTATGTGGAGATATATATACATTATCCCACAAAAGTGAGTACACCCCTCACATTTTTGTAAATATTTTATTCTATCTTTTCATGTGAGAACACTGAAGAAATGACACTTTGCTACAATGTAAAGTAGTGAGTGTACAGCTTGTATAACAAGTGTAAATTTGCTGTCCCCTCAAAATAACTCAACACACAGCCATTAATGTCTAAACCCCTGCCAACAAAAGTAAGTACACCCCTAAGTGAAAATGTCCAAATTGGGCCCATAGTGTCAATATTTTGTGTAACCACCATTATTTTCCAGCACTGCCTTAATTAACCCTTTTGGGCATGGAGTTCACCAGAACTTCACAGGTTGGCGCTAGAGTGGATGTTAGAGACCTTGCACTCCTCCACCTCCTGCAGGGAAAGAACAGAAATCCGGATGGTGGCACTCCGATGAAATATAAATTCTTTATTGATATCAATCCATACAGCAAGGATAAAAAAAAACTGCTAACGCGTTTCACACCGTCAAGCCAGGTGCTTACTCATAGCTAGGTTTTAAACTACTGACAATTACATATTTATATACATGTATAGACAAAACCAAAAATTGGCTAAATTGAAAATCGTGTACACCCACTACAGGTGATAGTGATGCTCTCGATTGATGTTAAGGCAAATCAGCTGAGCTTTCCCTCTTTGTGGACATCAGTGACTCCTTGAGGGAAAAGAATAAAGCAATCACACGAAATTTATAAACCTAAATTCTAACGGTAATCAAAACATAACATAATGTAAACATTAACTGGTGAAAAACTTCCCACCTAAAAAGTCATTTAAGAACAAAAATGAAAAGTAAAAACATCAAGGAATGTGGACACATACATGTTCTTTGATAAACTATCTGAGGAACTTTTGACAGGGAACCCTATTCATACCTAATATAAGTATTTCTTAGACATATATAAATATTGATGAAATGTTACTTTCGTGTATAAATACATGAGAGAAAATACCCTTAACGGTTGTTCTCTGTCAATGCTCTTACAGATAGACCCTCACAACACAAAAGAGAAGCTGTCTTCATCTTAAGCCCAGTGTTACCATATAAATATATAATCCCAAGGTACATTCATTAACATTGTGATAACTTTAATTAATATGGATATACATTTTATTTCGTGTGGGCATACAGAGCACATTTCAGAACACATATTTCATTAATTACAATTCAGGGACAGTGAGAGGGAAAAGAGGCTTTTAGTAAAACATAGATATTTAAAAATACAACAAACATTCCCAGATCTTCAAACACTGTGTATTGTCTATCTGTCACAACACCGTGTGGCTGATATTACCGTATGGATAATATTTTTCTGGAATAAACCAAAGACCAGAGCCAAACAAATCCAGTGACAACAATATGCCAACTAAACAACTAATAGATGTTCCTTTCAAGCCACTGTGTTCTCATGAATATCTGAAATCTGAAGTGTCTCGATCTTTGGTGTTAGAAAACAGAAATGTACAATAAAAATGCTACTCATAAAAATGGGAAACATCCACTTTATGATTCATACCTCCCGGCTTTCTGGTGTTAAAAAAGAAAATTCAATACACCTCTCTCCTGCATAACACTCTAAACTTGTCCCCTCCTCTGGCTGGCATAACTGTCTTCTCAACTACCTGAATGCCTAGGCTAGAAATATCCTTCTGGTGTACCGCATTCCAATGCCTAGCTATGTTCATATTATGGTCTTTCTGTATATTATACAGATGAGCATAGAGGCGGTCACGCAATGTACGTGTTGTACGCCCGACATACTGTATATGACATAGTTTGCATGTGATGATGTACACCAGATACCTGGTATTGCAATTGACAAACATGGTTATTTTTTATTCTTTATTAATGGCAGTGGCTTGGACAATATGCCCCTTGAGAACACGGGGACAACAGGAACAACCACTTTTTCCACACCTGAATGTACCTTTAAATTGTAGCCAATGTGTATGAGGTCGCTGGTGTTATTGGCTTGGCGATTAAAGTACCTCCTAGTGTGGAAGCTCTACGGGATACAGTTTTGACACCATGAGCAAGAATTTCTGCATAAATTGGGTCATTAAATAATATCGGTAAATGCTTGGAAACAATGTTCCTATTTTTATTAAATTCCATACTAAACGGTGTAGAAAAAATAGGTGTGGAGGAAAAGGAATTATGCCTATATCTGATTGCCCCCCTATTTGCCCTCTTCCTAATTGAATTTTCCTGTAGCAAATTCTCCCGTGGGGTGCTGTCAGCAATATTAATGGCTTTATTAAGCATAGAATCAGGATAACCCCTCTCTCTAAAATGTGACAACATCGTTTTTGACTCTTGTGTGTACTCTTTGCTACCACTACAGGTACGTTTAAGTCGTAAGAATTGACCTACGGGGATGCCCCTCAAAATGTGCTTTGGATGGCTGGAGTCTGCTCGTAAAAGTGCATTCCCCGCCATAGGTTTCCTAAAAAGACTGGTGATTACCCTATTGCCATCTCCTTTCAGGATAACGTCCAGAAAATCAATTGAAACAGGACTCATATGCCCTGTGAACCTCAAATTTAAATTGACGTTTAGATAGGACGAAAGGTCCTCCAAACTGCCAGTTTCTTCTTAAATTATAAGTATCAGGTCGTCTATATAGCGACCATAAAATAAGGTGTCTTCTCGAAGGGGACTACCACATGCAAAGATGCGGGACCTCTCCCACCATCCCATGTAAAGGTTGGCCAGGGATGGGGAAAAATTGGCTCCCATAGAGGCCCCACATCTCTGCAGGTAGTAGTCCACATCGAACATAAAAAACATTGTGTGTGAGAAGATATTCTCCTCCACCTCTTTTTTGAGGATGCCCTGCAGATGCTCAATGGGGTTTAGGTCTGGAGACATGCCTGGCCAGTCCATCACCTTTAGCCTCAGCTTCTTTAGCAAGGCAGTGGTCATCATGGAGGTGTGTTTGGTGTCGTTATCATGTTGGAATACTGCCCTGCGGCCCAGTCTCTGAATGGGAGGGGATCATGCTCTGCTTCAGTATGTCACAGTACATGTTGGCCCTCATGGTTTCCTTCATTGAACTGTATCTCCCCAGTGCCAGCAGCACTAATGCAGCCCCAGACCATGACACTCCCACCACCAAGCCTGACTGTAGGCAAGACACACTTGTCTTTATACTCCTCACCTGGTTGCCGCCACAAACACTTGACACCATCTGAACCAAATAAGTTTATCTTGCTCTCATCAGACCAGAGGACATGGTTCCAGTAATCCATGTCCTTAGTCTGCTTGTCTTCAGAAAACTGTTTGCAGGCTTTCTTGTGCCCCATCTTTAGAAGAGGCTTTCTTCTGGGACAACAGCCATGCAAACCAATTTGATGGAGTGTGCAGCATATGGCCTGAGCACTGACAGGCTGACCCCCCACTCCTTCAACCTCTGCAGCAATATTGGCAGCACTCATACATCTATTTCCCAAAGACAACCTCTGGATAGGATGCTGAGCACGTGCACTAAATTTTTTTGGTCGACAATGGCGAGGCCTGTTCTGAGTGGAACCTGTCCTGTTAAACCGCTGTATGGTCTTAGCCACCGTGCTGCAGCTCAGTTTCAGGGTCTTGGCAATCTTCTTATAGCCTAGGACATCTTTATGTAGAGCAACAATTCTTTTTCAGATACTCAGTTCTTTGCCATGAGGTGCCATGCTGAACTTCCAGTGACCAGTATGAGAGTGAGAGCGATAACACCAAATTTAACACACCTGCTCCCCATTCACACCTGAGACCTTGTAACACTAATGAGTAACATGACCCCGGGGAGGGAAAATAAGTAATTGGGTCCAATTTGGGCATTTTCACTTAGGGGTGTACTCACTTTTGTTGCCAGAGGTTTAGACATTAATGGCTGTGTGTTGAGTTATTTTGAGGGGACAGCAAATTTACACTGTTATACAAGCTGTACACTCACTACTTTACATTGTAGCAAAGTGCCATTTCTTCAGTATTGTCACATGAAAAGATAGAATACAACATTTACAAAAATGTGAGGGGTGTACTCACTTTTGTGAGATAATGTGTGTGTGTGTGTATATGTATGTATATGTGTGTGTATGTATATATATATATGTATGTGTATATATATATATATATATATATATATATATATATATATATATATATATATATATATATATATATATTGTGAATAGGTTGTCAACATGCTTAAAACTGGACATTTGCAATTTTTTTCAATGAACCATGATAGTTTACATTGGTGTGTTATGTTTCACTGAGAGACATATTGCATTTAGGTGGTGTGGTGCCATTAAAAAAACAAAAAAAATAAAAAAAGTTGGCTTCGGTAAAACATGAACCCTTTAATAATTTTAAAAAATGTAAAAAAAAAAACTGCAGGTCAACAAAAAAATTTAAGGTTACAAGATTTTTATATTGCTAAAACAATGGACTTTCTCAAATTCATGCATTTTCCTGTTCTGAACAATACATGGCAAGTGCAAACTAACCTAGTTTGTTTTCCTGTAATTGGGCCATGTTTTCTCATAATAATGGTAGTAGCTATCGTCTGGGGGGAAAAAAATCCCAGGTCCAAACTGTACATGCTTGCATCTGAAAAAAAAGCAAAAAAAAAACCATAGAGCATGTCTATATACTCAGAGTTATCCATGCACGGAGCGTTTCTAATACGATAGGCATGAGATAAGATGAGTACTTCACGCTGTCTGCCGCGGCAAGGGCAAATGAAGCCAGAGGGAAGATTTCCATTGCAGATTCATTGGCGGATGTGTGTGGCAGTCAGCACTTAACTAGGCTTTTTATCAACACCTCTGACCTCCACTAACCACTTCAGAAAACTGCCTGTAAATATGGGGCATGCTTTGGCGACATGGAGATGCACAACGTGGAAAACATCTATTGATCCAGAGGTTCGGAATACATGTTTTTTTTTTTTTTTTTTCATACTGTAACGCAAAAGGCCAAAATGAGTGTACTTCTAAATAGTTTAGTACATACAGACCTCCATGTGGTACCTGCTTTGATCTTCCTTCTGTACGTACCATGTGTACATGTTCAATGTGCGTTTTCGTTCCATGGTCTACTTGTTATATGGTTTCTTGACATCTGATCAAGCTGTGTTTATTAACAGCCGTTGATTGCATTTTATGTTCAGCATGTAATAGACCATTTTTTACTATTACATTTATTGCATTAAGGGGATCTAGTAAATGTTTACAGATATTAGGTGGTCAATCTTTTAATTTTTTTTTTGCTAGTTAAAAAGCAACCCCAGGCAGCAAATAAAATCAGTCAGTCAATGATCCAGTAGGCATTGCTGCTGTGTGAATGGGTGAAATTTTACTGTGCTTTCTTTTTTTTTATATTGAACTTTGTGCCAGCAATTTAGATTCTGGATTGAGGAGGCTTTTCACAATGATTCTTGGCATGACTTCTGTTATTAGGCCTGTTTTACATGGGCTTCAGCTTGTATAAGAGCAGTGTCAACAGCAAGCTTTTACAAAGCATTTGCCGAGCTTTCAGCAAGCTTTGTTGAAGCTTTTAAAGCATCAACTCCAGTTTGTAAATGTTTAACACAGATCGTAATGGGAGAGTTAATTGCCACTTTAAAGCGGAGCTCCACCCAAAAGGGGAAGTTCAGCTTGTTCGCACCCTTTTTTTTTTACAGACTAGAACTGCTCTTTAAAGAGGAAGTAAACCCTGATGAGGTTTACTTCCTCTTTGTTTCCCTGCAAAGGTAAAGCATAATGGGCTACTCTGCATCGCATAGTAGCCTATTATGTGTCACTTACCTGACACAGGAGCCTGACACCGCTGTCCCCTTTGCTACGGAGCGTCCATCTTCTTTCCGGGTATCGTGGCTCCGGCGCTGTGATTGGCTGGAGCCGCGATGACGTCACTCCCGCGCATGCGCACGGGAGCCGCCACTAACGGCATATCGCTGGTAGCAGCGGCATGCTCAGTGCACCTGCCTGCCGCTGTCTACGGCGCATGCGCTGTAGACAGCGGAGCCTGTCTTTTTGCAAATATCTCCTAAACCGTGTAGGCTTAGGAGATATTTCTTGGACCTACGGGTAAGCCTTAATCTAGGCTTACCTGTAGGTCAAAGTGGTCTGTAAGGGTTTACAACCACTTTAGGCAAGCTGCTAGCAGGCTTTCAACAAGCTTCAAGAAGTGCTGAAGCCTGCTAGCAGTATGTTTGAAATTGCAATCGGCATTCCCCACTAGGATCTGTGTTCATTGTTTACTAACTGGAGCTGAATGGTACTTTAAAAACTTCAACAAAGCTTGCTGAAAGCTCTGCAAGTACTTTGTCAAAGCTTGCTGTTCACACTGTTCTTATACAAGCCAAAATCAATGTGAACCAGGCCTTACTGTCTACTGTGTAAACTCCCTCCATTCACTTTTAATGAGGCTGCAAGGTGACAGAACAGCATGAGTCAACGCATTAAGGCCTGTGCACACCATAAAGAGCATGCTTTGTGTTAAGGCAGCTTGTTCAATTTGCACGGGTCCTCAATGTGCCTCAATGCATGAAAATTTTAACTATTTCTGTCAACACAGAGGGCATTTAAAGTGGTTCTAACGGCTGAAGGTTTTTTTATCTTAATGCATTCTATGCATTAACACCTGTGTGCAGCAGCCAACCCAGCACTTGAGCCCATCTCGATCCAGCGATGTTGCACACGAGAGCTTCGGCTGTCCGGGGAATCTCCTAAATTGGCTGAGACAGCAGCTGCGCCATTGGCTTCCGCTGCTGTCAATCAAAGTCCAAAGTCGGTGAGCCAATGAGGAGAGAGAGGGAGTGGGGCCCAACCACAGCTCCGTGTCTGAATGGACACACAGAGCAATGGCTTGGCTCGGGTGCCCCCATAGCAAGCTTCTTGCTGGGGAGGCACTTGGCAGAAGGGAGGGGCCAGGAGTGCCAGTGAGGGACTCGAAAAGAGGAGGATCGGGGCTGCTCTGTGCAAAATCACTGCACAGTGCATTTAAGAACAACATGTTTGTTATTTTTAAACACAAAAAAAAGCCTTTAGTATCACTTTAAATTTTGAGCGTTGTGCACCATATAAACAGGTGCATTTGTTGTTACTGTATATTGTGACAGTGCGAGGCCTTGCCACAGTGTGAGTTTAGAAAATGGATATGGAAAGGACACAAGATTCTCAAAGTTACTTTTTGAGAAGCTTATTGTGAGCGGAGAAAGCTGTGTTTTAAGTTTTCTATGGGTTTTGTAATCTCGGATCGGAGTCTGGAGCTTGAGGGTTTCAAAGTGTCTTGTGAGGGTTAAAACCTTTTAATCCTGTGTCCAAGACCATGTGTGTGCACAGGTGGGCATGTTTGTTATATGCAAGGCCTGGTCATAGCTTCCATTTGCAGACAGAGCCTTTGTGTGGATAGAAGTGTGTGTGCTCTAGCTAGGAGAGATTAACCGCTCGGGAGACTGTACCCCATGTGGGAGAGATTCCCTTGCCCACAGGAATGGGAGAGCTGGGACAAGTGAGTGAGTCTGCAGAAGACTGTGAGAGTTGAGACAACTAGTGAGTCTAGGGCAGTGATGGCGAACTTTGGCACCCCAGATGTTTTGGAACTACATTTCCCATGATGCTCAACTACACTGCAGAGTGCATGAGCATCATGGGAAACATCTGGGGTGCCGAGGTTCGCCATCACTGGTCTAGGGGATTGGAGGGGCATCTGTAAGTCTCTGGAACCCAGGGTGCCTCAAGACCAGGATTTGGCTCGTGGTGATGTACCGAAGGCTGAGTGAGCCTAAAGAGCCCGTGGTCTGGGAGACCAAAGAGAGCAGCAGTGCTGCTGACAAGAGAGCCAGCTGGCTCGGCATTTTGGGTTACTTGTTTTGCTGGAGCAAATCCCCTGTGTGTGGACAAAACTAACAATTGTGGACTTTTGTCTGTTTAAATAAAAGTGGGCAGCCATGACTTAAAAAATACAGTTGTGGGCTGACGTGGACTCAATAAAAAATTCACCACCACTGAGTCTAATCACCCCATATCACAAAATACATTGGTGTATTCAAGACATACAGGAAACCATTGGCTGATTCCATCATGCCCCACCTATGACTAAAATAACACTTTGAGTGGCCTGAAACCTAAATCTCGTACTATTAAAAAGATTCACATCTCGGCTAATTGGCGAATTTCAATAGTTTTATTGTAGTTTTCAGAAAAGTACAAAAACAAAGGAAACATGCAAATAGCCTGTATGTAATTAGAGCTGCAAGATTCTGGATAAAATGAGAATCGCGATTTTGTTTGCTTAGAATTCACGATTCTTGGCATAACATCATCTTTCACAATTTACAAAAAAATTGGGCTAACTTTTATTTATTTTTATTTAGTGTAAATTGCTTCTGAAAGACCAATGCGCAAATACAGTGTGACATAAAATATTGCAACAACCGCCATTTTATTCTCTGGGGTCTCTGCTAAAATATATATATATATATATATATATATATATGTATATATTGTGAGGGGGTTAGCTCGGCAGCGGGTGTGTGTGACCCCCTGGATGGGTTCACCACACAAAATCAGGCACAGCAGACAATGTTGTAGGTGAAAAAAAAAAACAAAGGTGTGGTTTATTTATGCTATATGCAGTGAAAAATATAACAGCAAAACAAAAAGAAACATGAAAAGAAGTCCTGGTCAGTTTGACCGCTTACTACACACGTAGATTCCCTATCTAACAACTGGGTGCAGCCTTGTGCTGCCCCAGTCCCTATCTCTGTTTTAGAAGTTTGCCACACAGGCGTTAACTCACCGCACAGGACAGATTCCACACTCCCCAGTCTACACAGAACTGGTTCCAGGATGGAGCATCTCCTTAAGCATTCTGGGGTTTTTTGTATAGATCTTAATGAGCCCACTTACTCCAGCTGGGCTCATTAACTCTTCCCCTGCAGGACAGGACTCCCCTAGTGGTATAAGTCAGCATAAAGCCTGAACCTAGGGCATACATATTTTCCATCCTGGATGCAACCAGGTGATTTTTCCTGCCTGCTGTCACAATATATATAAATAAATATATATATATATATATATATATATATATATATATATATATATATATATATATATATATATATAAAATGTTTGGGGGTTCTAAGTAATTTTCTAGCAAAAAATACAGATTTTAACTTGTAAGCAACAAGTGTCAGAAATAGCCTGGCCTGGTCTTAAAGGCACCATGGCGTTCTATTTTGCGCTAAGATAAAAAAACTTTGTATCATTTGGTTCTTTTATATCAAAGGGATGAACTTCGGTCTGTAAATGAGGTCAGTTTAACCACTTAGGATCCATTCACACCATGTCGTTCCGTTTTTCTGCCCACGATGCGGAAGCGCCGCAAATCGGGGTACGCCCTTGCGATCCCCACTATTTTGAATGGCACCAAATTGCGGTGCGATATGATTTGCAGTGCCATGATTGCCTCCCAATGAATCACGTTTAACTCACTGTAAAACCACGCAAACAAAATCAGCCCAAAAGAAGTTCTCGTGTTTTTACCGTGATTTGCCGGGTGACAAAATCGTGCTACAATTTATTGCCATTCAAAATAGCAGGGATTGCAAGGGCATCCCACGAATGCCATGGTGTGACTGGAGCCTAAGTGTTTAAACTCACCTCATTTACAGACCGAAGTTCATCCCTTTGATATAAAATAACCTAATGATACAATGTTTCTTTTTATCTCAGTGCTGAGCAATGTTGTGATGAACTTTGCTGGCTGCCTTTCTTTTCACAGCTGTGAGCAGATGAATCGTGAAAATGCCGGTTTAAGATCTTCAGGGGGGTTGGATCTAGATTGCAATTTTTTTTTAATTAATCGTGCAGCTCTACCTGTAATGCAATCAAGCAAGTGAATAACAGCATACCATAAGTATAGGAATCACATGTAATAGACTGAGTAGTCATAGAAAGAGAAAATGACCTTATTTCAATCTGTTAGACAGCATAGTGAGCTACACAGAAAATATATTAGAAACCGAAATGGAGTAATCAAAGAAATGTACAAACTGCACATTACAGCAGGCAACAAAGTGTTCAATGAATATTCGGTTTTAAATTATCATAGTGCAGGCCCATGAAAAACCATGTCAATTACCTAAGGTGATTACATTGTTTTTAATGTATTTATTTATTCCATTTTTTTTAAGGTGGTTAATTTAAAAACCTGAATATATTGCATAGGTGTTAAGCAATTTTTGCATGAAATACCTATTTAACCACCAAAAGGTGTTATTGTTTTGTAAACCATGATTTTATCACCGTCTCCTATGGCTTTTCCTGCTCTCCTCAATAGACACCTTTTTAAAACTCAGTTATCAACAGCCTGAAGCTTGCTGTATTTTCAAAGAGCAATAATCTATGCAACCATCTTTGTGAATTGACATTAACACTTAATTTATTTGAGAAATCAATGCAATAACATGTGGGCAGTAGATTCAGCTGATCCGTGAAACAAACCTTAAATGAATAAAAAAATAAAAATTGGCATGGTCCAATACATATCTACTATTCCTTTGCACGTTTAGGACACTTTTTGCCCCCCCCCCCGTGCTTTCACTGAACTCCCGCAATGCATTCTACAAGCAGTTGTGGCTTATATTGTGTTCGCTGTCCTGTCCTACCCGGAATAAAATTCCTGCTTGACAAACCCAATTTGATTCATCTGTGGTGGCAGTGCCTGATAGTAGAGAAATTCTGGCATAAGGTTATACAATTTATGAACATTATATCGGGATCTACTGAGTTGCTGTGTCCAGATATGTGCCTTATTACATTATCCCTTGGAAGCAAAAGAGAGGCAACAGGTAGTAATTAGCAGATGGGAAATTGTTTGTTTGCTGGGAGCAAAAAAAGTTTATAATGACCTGATGGATCCAGCCCAACTCTCCTACATTAAAGGATCTTAAATCTACTATATTTAGATTATGCATGATGGGAAAAAAAGGAATACTCAGAGAAATCAGGAAATAACCATATAGAAATTCTTTGATACTTGGTCTAGTTATATGTTTAAGGAACTGCCTGCACATCAACTGCAGGAAATAATGACAATGCTTCAATACACTCCATGGTACAACACAAAAAAGGTAAGGGGTACTTTGGGACAGCTTGAAATCTTGAGTATTATATCGGTGTCCTTAACTTGGTCTGGTGAGCTTTTTTTGCCCTTTTATTATTATATTATAAGCATGCACTTCGAGAACTGCTATTTTATTTTTTGTTGGATTATATAACATGAGAAATACCAGTAATACAGCAGTGTTTTCCTAAGCTATGACTAAGCACTGTTAAGTGTGAAACGCGTCAGCTTGTTTGTCCCATTTTCTGCTGTGGCGTGTATTTCTTGGATTTTTTACAATAAAGGCTATATTCCGAAGTTCGGCTGTCCAGAACTTCTTTTTTGCTTCAGTGTTGTTTTCCTGTTTGTGTTGATTTACGTTTTATTAATGTTATACTAATATATAATTTTCTTTTTATTATTATTTATTTTGTTAAGGAATTTTTTATAGATAAATATTTTTTAGATGAAATGTCTGTTAGGCTAGATAATTACCAAAACTCTTCTGTAATTATTTTCTCTGTGTTTTGTTATGGAAAAAACATATAAAAGTGAAATAGATATACCGTATTTACATTGTATTGTCAAAAGTATTGGGACGCCTGCCTTTACATGAACTTTAATGGGATCCCTGTCTTGATCTGTAGGGTTCAATATTGAGTTGGGCCACCCTTTTGCAGCTATAACAGCTTCAACTCCTCTGGGAAGGCTGTCCAAAAGGTTTGAGTGTGTCTATGGGAATGTTTGACCATTCTTCCAGAAGTACATTTGTGAGGTCAGGCACTGATGTTGGACAAGAAGGCCTGGCTCGCAGTCTCCGCTCTAATTCATTCCAAAGGTGTTCTATCAGGTTGAGGTCAGGACTTTGCAGGTCAGTCAAGTTCCTCCACCCCACATTTGCTCATCCATGTCTTTATGGACCTTGCTTTGTGCACTGGTGCGCAGTCATGTTGGAACAGGAAGGGGCCATCCCCAAACTGTTCTCACAAAGTTGGGAGCATTAAATTGTTCAAAATGTCTTGGTATGCTGACACCTTAAGATTTCCCTTCACTTGAACTACGGTGCCAAGCCCAACTCCTGAAAAACAAACCCACACCATAATCCCCCCTCCACCAAATGATTTAGACCAGTGCATAAAGCAAGGTCCATAAAGACATAAGTGAGTTTGGGGTGGAGGAACTTGACTGGCCCGCACAGAATCTTGACCTCAACCTAATAGAACACCTTTGGGATGAATTAGAGCTGAGACTGCGAGCCAGGCCTTCTTGTCCAACATCAGTGCCTGACCTCACAAATGCGCTTCTGGAAGAATGGTCAAACATTCCCATAGACACACTAAGAGCCTTGTGGACAACCTTCCCAGAAGAGTTGAAGCTGTTACAGCTGCAAAGGGTGGGCCAACTCGATATTGAACCCTATGGACTAAGACTGGGATGCCATTAAAGTTCATGTGCGTGTAAAGGCAGGTGTCCCAATACTTTTGATAATATAGTGTAAGCTAAAATAAATAAAATACCAGCTGTTTCCTATAAGATAGCAAATCTTCGCATTGTGAGTATAGGTCTCCTTTAAAAAATAGCGGGCCCATTATCATGTATGTATGATAATGGTATACCCACTATTCTTTCAAGAGGTTCTCCTTTTAAATGACCGCAGTAGTTTTGAAAGGGTAGCATTGAGCACACCCACTCTTTAATATGTGGGTACCATACATGTGCACTAAACACACACATACACACATTTCTTTTGCAGGAATAGTTTCTGAGCAAGCAAGCTATCCAGCCATTTTGGGTCCCCCACTCTTTTCCTAACAGGCAAAAAGCTGATGTTTGTTTCAACTGCTACTTATCCCCCCATTCCCCATCCTTCCCAATGAAGAAGGCACTGTCTATGTTAGCAAATAGCAGTTTTCAACCTGAGACAGAGATCCCCTCTCCGGCATCATAAGACCAGTGTGGGCAGCCATGGCCTTAAAACAAAACACTTAATACAGCTCTAAAATTGACTCTAAATGAAAATTATATATCTATATGGCGACGTTGCTGTTTATATTCCAGGGGCCTGTAGAAAAGTATCCCTTAATGCTAATATCATAGAACCAGTTGAAGCACTACGTGGCAGCCATGTTGTTCTGTGATGTAACTCATTGATTGAAGAAAGGCTACCCTCAGTGATTATGTGCTCTCTTGGCTGAGCTTTCGTGGAAGCTGTAACATTTCATTCTATTCTGAATGTTTTCCTCCAGTCATAACAGTATATTGTGGGAAGTGTAACATGGCGGTGTCCTTCCCATGGCTGTATTGATTTGCCCTTCAGCTGTTTGCAGTGCATGGAGAACCCAGGGCCTTGTTGTTGATTATCTCTACACAATGTCTCTGTGAGCTTTATTGACCCATTGCAGCTTACTGCCTGTGGCTCTTGATTTTTCACACCGTCTCCATGACACTCATAATAAAACATACTATGTTATTGCTACTGCGTTCTGGAAGTCAACTTGTGCTGCCTGACAGCGAATGAACCTCTTTCTGGAGAACATTTATTGTCTGGCGTTCGAGAGCTGCAGACATTTTAGCCTTGATTTTAGGCTGGGTGCTTCCATGCCAAATGAGCACAGCAGTCCCCTTTGTTTGGATTCCTTTGTTTTCCATTGATAATAGTATGGTCTGTGCCTTAAGTCATCCTTATTCTTCTGAAACACAGAATTTTTACTGCAGCCATATGCGCTTATTTAAGGGGTCATTCCTGGAAAAAAGTGATGCTTCACTGTTTGGTTGACATTGGGGAGTTAAATTATCCAGAGATGGTAATGGGTAATGTATCTGCGTGTAGCCTCCCAGGTATGCATATATGGAGTAGCAGTTAGCAGCAGGGCCATCTTAAGATATTATAGGCCCCCGGGCAATACAGTGCACTGGGGCCCTGTCTACACAATCACGCACGAGAATAAAAATGCAAATTATCAATAAAGATATATTTATTGGTACTTCCAACAAAATCAGTGTTTAAACATTAACACAATGTTTGGACAATATAACACAAGCTTGAAAAGCAAGAAATTAAAAAACAAGAAATTACAGATTGAAATGGGACAGTACAAAAGCTTTAATTATTTATTAAATTTGCGATACTTCTTTGTAGAGAATTCCTTTATAATTGGCTTGGCAATGGTTTTTAGGATGTCATTTGATGGGCACAGTGGCTGCGTTTAATGGCACAGTGGCTGCGTTTGATGGGCACAGTGGCTGCGTTTGATGGGCACAGTGGCTGTGTTTGGGCACAGTGGCTGCGTTTGACGCGCAGTGGCAGCTTTAATGGACACAGTGGCTGCGTTTGATGGGCACAGCGGTAGCGTTTGATGGGCACAGCGGTAGCGTTTGATGGGCACAGTGGTAGCGTTTGATGGGCACAGTGGTAGCGTTTGATGGGCACAGTGGTAGCGTTTGATGGGCACAGTGTCAGCGTTTGATGGGCACAGTGTCAGCGTTTGATGGACACAGTGTCAGCGTTTGATGGACACAGTGTCAGCGTTTGATGGACACAGTGTCAGCGTTTGATGGACACAGTGTCAACGTTTGATAGGCACAGTGGCTGCGTTTGATGGGCACAGTGGCTGTGTTTGATGGGCACAGTGGCTGTGTTTGATGGGCACAGTGGCTGTGTTTGGGCACAGTGGCAGCTTTGATGGGCAGTGGGCACAGTGGCTGTGTTTGATGGGCACAGTGACAGCTTTGATGGGCAGTGGGCACAGTGTCTGTTTGATAGGCACAGTGGCAGCTTTTGATGGGCACAGTGGCTGTTTTTGATGAGCACAGTGGTGGCAGCTTTGATGGGCAGTCGACACAGTGGGCAACTGCCCAGCGTGCCCAATTGAAAAAACAGCTCTGGTTAGCAGTAGGTTTCCTTCTGCCTAAGGGCTTTCTCATGTAAGTGAAAAAAATGGGGGACTACTAATAATACATTCCAATACTTATGCAATTTCTAAATAAAAGCAATTATTAATCATATATTATCTTCAATCACAAATGCTACATGTTCAAAATAGTATCAGATGAAAAATTGTCACAATTGTGCATAATGATGTGTAAGTTATAAGCATACAGTCCCATCCCAGAAAAAATACCAAGCTCTCAGTTGTAGATTTCAAGGGTATCTTCACCTCCTTGCCACCACATTCTCATAGACACCTGAGGGGAAAAGAAGAGCTCATAGTATAGTACTTTTATTAGTAAATAACCAACATACTATAAAAGCAGCATTCATATGTGCCCTTACATTAAAGGTGCCATAGATCAGCACCAATACAGACAACAATATGTCTCATAACCTACTTCGCCACTCCACCAAGCCCTGGAGCAAGCGTGTGTTCCAGGTACCGGAAATTACGCAACTTGAAGTGACATACAAGAAGTCCCGCCTCAATTTCGTTTCGTCACACTGACATCATCAGCTTCTCATTTATGTAAGGGTGAGTGCAGCAGATAAAGTGGGAACGTGTCTTTTGTAGCAGGAGTAATGAGACTCCTAGGTGAGCTGAAGAGATCTGCAGCAGAGCAGAGATTACCCCTGGAATTCCTCAGGGATCTCAGAAACCAGTGGTTTCTTATTGTGCCAACCGGACACTGTTTCAGCTTCCTGTGTCACCTTCCTATGTACTGTGAATGTTCCTCACACAGCAAAGGGTTCTCTTTGTTCTTGCCTCCTCCTATAATCTGCCTAAGCTCCTCGTAAGTGCCTGAAAACATGTCAGACTGACAGCACTCTGTATTGCAGTAGAAACTGCTTGACTCATAGTTCAGAACAAGTCCCACTCTGATTTCTGTTCATAGGACATTGTGGGTGCACTCCAGCCATGGCTGAATGGCATTTTTCAAGGTGGGTAATATTTTGTTGAAAAAGCCTCTTGTAGTCTCTGTTGGTAGCCCCTGTTACAGAGTGATGGCAACACAAGGTATCACAAATGAGATACGGGGACAAAGCATGATCGCCCTACAAACAAGAAGGGTCCTTGACACCCTGGGTTCACAGGAAGTGGGTTAAATAACACCAAATATCATTCAACCTTGAAGACAACCTACAGCCAGAACAGAGGCCGACAAGGAAGGCAGCAATGGAGCATTGAGAAGGGTGAGGGACCTTCGGAAAAATAATAATGAAGCATCTGCTTTAATCTGACAGGCAGATGTAACCTCTGAACATATCAGAAGAACCTCTTGGCTTATATGTTCCACATGTTTATAAGAGGGAATATTTTTTTTTTCCCTGAGAGGAAGATGTAAAAGGTTCAGATCAAAGCTTATTCTCAGCATGTAATCCAATGGATCAAGGACTCTTCTTGTCTCTGAAACATACTCCAATGACTGGGCACAGCCCACTTCCCATAAACAAATAGCACATTTCTCTTAAAGACTGTTTAAAGATATACAATGTCCAAACATTATTGAACACATCACATTACATCGTCATCATAGTATTACTGGCCTCTCAGAGGCTGTCAGAGATGTAATACACAATCAATAACTCAATAACTTGTTAACTCAAGTCCCAGAGAAGGCCATAATATAGAACTTCTAAGACCCATGTGCTACTCTGTGAATTTCCTGCTTTTCAGCATCTCGCAAATCTCCACGTCATTACCTCGATTATCAATCTCTTCTTTCTGTGCGAGAAGTGGGATGTTCAAAGTCAACAGCAGCTACCTCGCAGGAACCACAAATAAACGTACGCTCTGATGGCTTTCGATGTACCCATCTCGGCACAAAGCTTAAGGAGACTCTGCGAACTGCTCTGAAGCCACTAGAAATCTTACACCTTTGTCCGATCTGAAAACTCTATCTCGCTCTTGGTAAATGTCTAGATTCATGAGCATTTGAGTTGTACCCATGCATGACAGGGGGTGCTTTTTGATGTCTTACTAAAGACATTCATTTTTGGAAGATTTCTGAGTGGTACATACCTCCTTACTTTCTGAAATGACAAAGAGGGGCACCATTTAGCACACAATGGGGTTGGTTTACTAAAACTGGAGAGTGCAACATCTAGTGCAGCTGTGCATGGTAGCCAATCAGCTTCTAACTTCAGCTTGTTCAGTTAAACTTTGACAATCCAAACCTGGAAGCTGATTGGTTTTTATGCAGAGCTGCCTCCGATTTTGCACTTTCCAGTTATAGTAAATCAACCCCGGTAGGCAAAGAACATTGCCTGGGTTACAATGCCCGCAAAGTTCTAATATGCAGAAAATGATTGGCTAAACAGCCCACATGCTTTTTGACCTCTATTTTTTCCTTTATGTTGGCTTTTCAAATTAACCAGTCTACTAAAGGTTGGATAAAGTTTAGGGCATCATTAAAACTTTTGTTAGTAAAATAGTTATTTTTGTATAGAGATTTGCACATCAGACCAAATAAGAGGACAACTGAGGCTGCACAAGGAACACAGGGAATTGGTCTCAAAAGATGGGACTGTCCCTCCAAATGATAGGAGCTATGGCAGTATAAATCCAGTTTATAATACCGTGTGCAGTATCTATCAGCTAATCGATCATAGAGCTGCACAATTTATCATTAAAAAATCGTGATCTCGATTCACCCCCCCCCCCACGATCTCTCCTGAAAATTTTGAGATTCTTTCATATAAACAAGTGGAGAGATTTTATCTGCTCACTCAGCTGTCAAAAGAAAGCATCTGGGCAGTCTGCCAAGTCTTTAACTTGAAACATTGTAACTAAGTTTCCTTCTTAGATCAAAGGGATAGAACTTCTGTGTAAATAAATAATCTGGGCAGTCTGCCAAGTTTTCAACAACCTGTAAATGCAGGCAGTTTAACCACTAAGTCTAAATCTTTTTCTGACACTTCTTTCTGAAGTTAAAATCAATATTTTTTGCTAGAAAATTACTTGGAACCCCCAAACATTATATATATTTTAGCAGAGACCGTAGGGAATAAAATGGCAATTGCTGCATGATTTTATGTCACACTGTATTTGCCCAGCGGTCTTTCAAATGCAATTTTTTGGGAAAAAATACACTTCAGTGAATTAAAAAAAAAAAAAAAAAAAAAAAGCGAAACAGTAAAGTTAGCCCTTTTTTTTGTTTGTTTTAATGTGAAAGATGATGTTATGCCGTGAGAATCGTGAGAGAATCGTGATCTATCTTCTAAGCAAAAAAATTGTGATTCTGATTTTAGCCAGAATCGTGCAGCTCTAATCGATCAGCAGTCCTTTTGATCAAAATTTTTAATCAGTTTAACCTTTCACTGCCAAGTCTGTATGGGGTACGGATTTACTGCACTGCTTCTAGCTGGTCAGGTCCGTAAGCTGTATGGACCTGGCATTCCTGCTTTAAGCTCATGGCCACTTCAGTGACCATGAGCTTATAGTAAAACTGTTCAGCAGACTCTGCTGAACAGATTGCTCTGATTGGCAGTTAACAAGCCACTGACCAGAGCTATTCACCTCAAATATGAGCCAATGCCACTGCTTCCCTGTCTCCAGCCTGTCCACCCACGCTGCTTCTCTTCTAAAATGCTCCCCCCCCCACTCTTCTTTCCTTTCCCCTCCCCCCCCAGCACTAATACCCTGCAGCCACTGGCTTCCTTCCTCCCGCCGGCATCAGGTGCTGCACAGGGGCTTACTAAGGCACCAAAATAGGTCTCTCCCCCCCCCCCCAGTGGCCCCCGCCTCACCGATCCCCTGCTGTGTGCTGGCCCTCCCTTTTCTTCCTCTGCCTGCAGCTGCTGCTCAGGCACTCGGGGAGCTATAAGGATGGAGAGCTTTGGGAAGGGGGGGAATGGACATAGCGATCATTACCGATCGCTCCTTTGTCCATTGATGACTGAGCATAGTAAATCGTGTTTACTATGTGTCCGTTTATGAATGAATAGGAATCTCTATACAGACTCCTTATTCATTCATGTAATGTGCAGCTTAGGCTGCAGAGAAAGCCCCCCCCCCCCTCCATCCCCCAAAAAAGTACAAAATATTAAAAAACAAAATTGTATAAAAAAAAAAAACATAGTGAGGCCTTGTTTACAACAGGGCATACACAGTGTACACCCCTGCAAGGCCGTGTTTACCTGTACAGGGATGCACAGATGTTCCGTGCATCCCTGTGCAGGCAGTCTCCTTGATGTAATTTGGGATGCAGCAACTGCACCAACACAGCCGTTGCTCCCAATTTGACATTCATGCGGGCCCTGGGGCATGTCCCTGAGCTCACACTGTCTGCGTTCGGGGTCATGCACCCACACCCATACGGATGTCAGATTGGGAGAAGCAGGTATGCCCGTGCAGTCATTGCATCCCAATTGACCTAAATAAGTCAGGGGATGCACGGATGGCTAAGGCAAATATGTTATGCAATATTTTTCAAAACTGCACAGTGTATTTTATTCTACTGGTGCCCTTTGACTTCATAGTCCACTTTATCCAAAAGTTGAACTGCACTTTTAAGGATGTGTTTGATGTGCTTCTGAGATTTGTGATAGGCTTGCGTTTGATCTGCAGCTAGCTGTCTCTATTAATTAAGATGGTTTGAACTTACAAGGTCATTATTGTAGGAGCACCTTAAAGCTGTACAACAGAGCTCAGAGGGGGAGGGAAAAGCAGCACAATCGGGTGTAAGACCCCTTTCACATGAATGTTCCGATTGGGTCTGCCTGTCCGTTTTTCAGGCGGACCCGATCGGACCATCCATAGCTTTCTAAGGAGTGGCGAAAGTCAGCAGACATATGTCCGCTGATTCCGCCGGCATCCGATTTGCCAAAAACGGATGGTGATCCCCATCCATCCAGAGGATTGGATCGTATGACAGTCGAATGTAAACGGACAGGCAGTCCATTTCCACCCAACCGCACCCTAGAGGAGAGCGGGCTGTGTCCATGTCTGCTCTGCAGAGTGAAGCAGACACAGGACCTGTCATCTGCTTGCTCAGCGGGGATCAGCTGAGAGATCAACCGCTGAGCAGGCGGATCCGCTGGACAGAGTCCACCCCATGTGAAAGGGGCTTATGCTCATCAGTGTGCTGCTTCACATTCAACTATCCAGTCACAGGGTGAGGGAGGAGCAAGACCTGTTAGTTTTACTTTACTGTTGCAGAGAAAAATCAGGTCTCCTGTCCTACCAGGTGGAACTCTGTAGTGTGGCAAAGCTGTGTACATCTCTGGACTGAATGAGCACAGACAAAAAACACTTGCGTTATATGATTTTAATTTTATATTTGATTGCTTGGAGTGCAGCTTTAAATGCACATTAAACTTATTGACAGCATATAATGTTCATGCTTTGAAGACATAGGATACATTTTTTTGTAAAGTGCCATAACTGCCAAATACAACAGTCTATATTACCCTATAATTCATTTTCATATAGAATTTGAGACATTTTAAGGGCTTTTAAAATGAAATTGAAATGTTTTTACAGGGATAGGGGAGTCTGGAAAATGTACACTATATTGCCAAAAGTATTGGGATGCCTGCCTTTACAGGCACATGAACTTTAAAGTGGTGTTCCGGCCGAAATTATACTTTTTAAATAAAAATACCCCTATAATACACAAGCTTAATGTATTCTAGTAAAGTTAGTCTGTAAACCTAAAGTCTGTTTTGTTAGTTTATGGCAGTAGTTTGTTATTTTATAAACTTACAGCAGGCCGTGGCCATCTTAAGTGTGGGCATCTGAAGCCAGACTGTATTTCTTCCTGGATCTCATCCTTGCAGATTGCACATGCTCAGTGCAGCACAAGCAGTGTAATAGGTTTCAGGTCAGGTTTCCATAGCAACGGCAGTGTCAGAGGAAGTTGCCGCCCCTTCCCAGAAAGCATTGCAAACAGGAAATGATGCGATGGGCCACGGCCAAGGAGGAGGAAGTGTAAAATGAATACAGCAGATATACAGTAGGTGCTGAGAAAAAAAATAAAAAAATATCCAATTTGTTTACAGTGCACAGTTTAGTGAGGGATGCTGAAGAGTTGTAAAAGTGGGTGGAACTCCACTTTAAGGACATCCCAGACTTAGTCCGTAGGGTTCAATATTGAGTTGGCCAACCCTTTGCAGCTATAACAGCTTCAACTCTTCTGGGAAGGCTGTACACAAGGTTTAGGAGTGTGTCTATGGGAATGTTTGACCATTCATCCAACGGCACATTTGTGAGGTCAGGCACTGATGTTGGATGGGAAGGCTTGGCTTGCAGTCTACACTCTACTTCATCCCAAAGGTCTATTGGGTTGAGGTCAGGACTGAGGTTATGGACCTTGCTTTGTGCCCTGGTGTGCAGTCATGTTGGAACAGGAAGGGGCCATCCTCAAACTGTTCCCAAAAAATTGGGAGCATGAAATTGTCCAGAATGTCTTGGTATGCTGATGCCTTAAGAGTTACCTTCAGTGGAACTAAGGGGCCAAGCCCAACCCCTGAAAAACAACCCCACACCATAATCCCCCCTCCACCAAATGATTTGGACCAGTGCACAAAGCAAGGTCCATAAAGACATGGATGAGCGAGTTTGGGGTGGAGGAACTTGACTGGCCTGCACAGAGTCCTGACCCCAACCCGATAGAACATCTTTGGGATGAATTAGACTGGAGACAGCGAGCCAAGCCTTCTCTTCCACCATCAGTGCCGACCTCACAAATGCACTTCTGGAAGAATGGTCAAACATTCCCATAGACACACTCCTAAACCTTGTGGACAGCCTTCCCAGAAGAGTTGAAGCTGTTATAGCTGCAAATGGTGGGCCAACTCAATATTGAACCCTACGGACTAAGACTGGGATGCCATTAAAGTGCATGTGCCTGTAAAGGCATGCGTCCCAATACTTTTGGCAATATAGTGTATATGCCAGGGTGCAGCTACTCGCATCCTCACCACCCAACAACCCTTACCTCCCCACCCCTCCTCCTCACAGTACAGAGCCCCCATGATAGTACAGAGGTTGCACACCCCATTACAATACAGATTCCCCACTCATAGTACAACCTCCCCCTACACAGTAGAGAGCCCTCCTCTCCCTAACAGACAGTACACAGGCCCCCCACAGTACAGAGCCCCCCCACTTCCACAGTACAAAACCCTCTTCCTCCCCCCAGTACAACCCCTCCACCCAACACGCAGCACAAGTCCCCCTTCCCCCCCAGTACAAAGTGCTCTTCACACAGTACAAAGCCCTCTCACAATACAGAGCCCTCTCCATCCACTCACCTGAGAACCTCAGCATGGACTGCAGGAGAAGTGAGGCTGGTCAGCATACCTGAGCCACTCGAAGAGGCACGCCATCACTTATAAACACATAAGTCCTCAGAGGAAGCAAACAGGGCAGAAAATATCCTGTACCAGTTTACCAGTGAGAAGTCTGAGAGGACAGGGCAATGCTGGAACAAAGCCTTGGTATAAGCACTTTGACTGTGTTAAATGAGGGGACATTTATAGAACCTACAGACAGTCTTTTTTTTGGTTCCGAATTTTTAAAATATTATTTCTGTACTCTTTAGAAATGCATATAATTTATAACGGGTTTTGTGTTTCTGGCTAAGCACATAACATAACTTTTTCCGGTGCATAGCCTGAACAAGTTTTATTTAATACCCTCGTGTTCCAGTGCTTTATGAACTTTGTTCCCAGCGTAGAACTGATTGTTTACTTGCTTAGTTCATTTTTGTTCGCTTGTATTCATTTTTTGGAGCTTGGCAGGGGCTCGTTTGGTTTGAAAAGTTTCATCAAAAAAAAAAGGAAAAAAAAACTTCCATCTCGGCAACTTGTTGAACACAACGTGATGAATATTATTGATTATTTCACAGGCTTCCACTCACTCTCCGTCAGCGCGCCGAGGCTTGATATACAGATAGGGCTGCCTTCCAGCAAAACTAAGACTCCATCTTGATAATGGACTGCGATGAGAGACTGCTATTTGATAGAGAATTGATGTTTCCCTGTGACCTGGAAAGCTTATAGCTAGTCTACTGGATATCGAATCGGTTCATGTCAAAAGAGATGCCACTTGTTTATGAACTTTTGAAGGAAAGAAAATTAAATGTTAGGGCATGCTGGATTTATCGCCAAGTGTAGCTCTTGTCTACTGATCTTTTGTTTGGCTATACCTGTATTTTATTTGATCCATTTGCTACGAAGACCACGTTGTCCTCTCTCCAGGTTTTCAGAGACGAGCTGTAATCTGTCAAGGAATTCAGGTACCTTGAGGTCAGGTCTATGGAAACATTAGAGCAGCCTTTTGTTAACCTTCTTAACATGGAGGCAGCGCCAGGACAAGGACATCTAGAGCCCCCCCTAAAATGTATACTATGAGCATTTGTGTTAGCAACCCCCCCCCCCCGGAAAAAAAATTGTGCACTAATCTGCATGCCTTCCCCCTAAGCATAAATTCCCCCTCCTCCTAGGACAACTCTGCTCCCCTGCTGAACCCCCCCCCCCCCAGCATAAATATTTGCCCCCCACCCATCACCCTTCCAAGCTCAAATCCTCTCTCTCTCCAAGTCCCCCCAGCACAAAGCCCCCATCCTAGCACAAATTTCCCCTCCTAGTACAAATACCCCACAATCATTCCTACTGGCAAATCCCCTCTCCCTCTCCCCCCCCCCCCCCCCGATTTTTTTATCTCCTAACAGAAATCCCCTCCCCTTCTACCATATCACCTCTTCTAGCACAAACAAATCATCTCTCCCCCCTAACATAAATCACTATTCCTAGCACACCCACCCCCCAAATTTCTCCTAGAACAATTGCTGCCCCCAAAATTCCCCCACCCAACACAAATCTCCTCCCCCCCACATTCTCCTTGTGTTGCCCCTCCCCCCATCTCACATGATACCTCAATGCCCAGGGCAGCTGCCTCTCCTGCCCACCATTTGCCATGGCCCTGTATGGAGGACCCCTTAAAATAACTTTATGGTCTCGGGAGCACCTACTAATTATTATACCTACAACGCGCAATCAATGGGAATAATGATGCTTACGTCAGTGGTTAGTGGAACGAAAGACCCTTACATTGGTGGTTAGTGGAAAGAATGCTCCTTACATTGGTGATCAGTGGGAAGAATGCTCCTTACATTGGTGCCCAGCGAGAATTATGCACCTTACATTGGTGACCAGTGGGAAGATTGCCCCTTACATTGCTTACATCGGTGGTTAGTGTGACGAAAGACCCTTACATTGGTGATCAGTGGGAAGAATGCTCCTTACATTGGTGCCTAGCGGGAAGAATGCACCTTACATTGGTGATCAGTGGGAAGAATGCTCCTTACATTGGTGATCAGTGGGAAGAATGCTCCTTACATTGGTGATCATTGGGAAGAATGCTCCTTACATTGGTGCCCAGTGGGAAGAATGCTCCTTACATTGGTGATCAGTGGGAAGAATGCACCTTACATTGGTGATCATTGGAAAGAATGCTCCTTACAATGGTGACCAGTGGTAGGAATGCTACTTACATTGGTGACCAGTGGGAAAATTGCCCCTTACATTGGAGCTCAGTGGGAAGAATGCACCTTACATTGATGGTCAGTGGGAAGAATGCTCCTTACATTGGAGCTCAGTGGGAAGAATGCTCCTTACATTGGTGATCAGTGGGAAGAATGCACCTTACATTGGTGATCAGTGGGAAGAATGCACCTTACATTGGTGACCAGTGGGAAAATTGCCCCTTACATTGGTGATCAGTGGGGAGAATGCACCTTTCATGGTTGGTCAGTGGAAAGTATCCTCCGCTTACAGATAGCTGAAAAGATAGAGACATAGAAATATGACTTCAGAAAAAAGACTGATTAGTCCATAGTCTTCCACCTTTTTTTTTTAACCTTCCATATTCCCAGTCACATGACCATCCCATCCTTGCTCCTCCCTGCCCTGTAAGATCAGCATGCAGAGCTATGAGGCAACCTGTGACGCTAACTGAAGATGTCACAGAAGGAATTTCACACTTATATGCCTCTGGTGCTGTTGTGGTCATGTTATTTAAAAAAGAAAAACACATATTGAAGCCCTTCTTTCAAATATAAAATGGCTGCTTTGAAAATAGTAAATATGTGGGCTGTACTGAAAGTAATGCAAAAGTGGGTATAACCTTTTTCTTGACTTTCATAGGTCATTAGGTCATAGGTCAAATTTGATGGAAATGGTCATTTTACAAAGATTGTAAAGCTTTTTTTTTTTTTCGAAAATATTAAATCTGTTATAATTACCTGCTCTGTGCAATGGTTGTGCATTTGCAAATTCTTCTGGGGCCCCCCACCAACAATCTTGACTCCTCCTCTTCTCCCAGTGCCACCATAGCAAGCCGCTTTCTGGGTTGGCACTTGTGCAGGCTCGATCCTGAACTGGGCTGTGTGCGTCTATAGATTGTTGCTGCAGACAGGCACAGTGCTGGATCGGGCTCAAGTAAGTGTTTGAGGAGGGGGCTTTTAAAAAGTTGTGTTTTGTTTTTTTTTTATTACCTTAATGCAGAGACTATATTAATATATATGAAAAAAAAATTCCTTCATAATCACTTTGACTGCCCATGCTGAGATCACATGACCATATGTTAGTGTTGGGGGGCAATATTTGGTCACATGACCAGTCATCAACTGAGCAACTGTTTCTGCATTCTGCAGCAGATTAAGTAATTTTCTGTTTGTGTGTTTTGCTAAGGAAGTCCTCAGGATTTGTGATAATGGAATCAGAGATTTGCTGACCTTTTTTCTACTTTTTTTTTAATTTTTTTTTTATTCGTCATTATCTTTGTATGCAGAACAGATCAGATTCATTTCAGGAATGCAAGCAGTAAAGATGACAGAATTGCATGATCATCTGTAAATTGAACATACAGATTACATATATTCTGGCCAATCAAACAATGTTGCATTAATGAGCAGGGGGAGGGAAGCTATTACAGTAGAGTTCTGCTTTAACGCGCATAAATAAAATAAAGGGTTAAGAGATCCTACTCACATGCAGCAGCCCTTGACGCCCTTTAAAAATCGATCTGCAGTGGATTTCTTTTCAGAAGGTGTTTGACAGGCGGAGAGGAGGCCATATGTTGCAATGTGTTTGCGGCATGGCCCCACTTACAGTATTACTAAACCCACAACAGTAAAGTCGTGAAGTGCGCTGCACTTTTACTGGCCGGAGGAGGAGGAAGGGGGCCGAACTTCTGACGTACCTAGCTGCGGCGAGGTCCGACGGAAGTGGGGACAGGGTACCTGTCAAAAACAGGTACCCGCTCCCCCCTCCCATTCGAAAGGTGCCAAATGTGGCAATGGGGGCGGGGGAATCGGATAAGCGGAAGTTCCACTTTTGGGTGGGACTCCCCTTTTAAGTAGGTGGTCAGGGTGCAGTAAAATTGCGGCTTGTCATATGTGAACATATGCCCTTGGTGACTTGTGGTCATCTCTCTGTCCCTGGAAATTATTTTAAAAGCCTAAGTCCAAATATTCTTTAGTTTTGGATAGAGTAGGGAAGACCGTTTTTATTTCTGTGACCCCCATAGGGGATATTTTCCAATACATCCTGTCCCTGTGACAACCCATACAAGAAAAGGAGGGCATGGTTTCACTGTGCCAAGAAGGCAAGGGCAGAAATTCTCTTACCCAGTCCATTAAAAATGTGTTTTTCTCTGTTTTGTTATTGCAGATATTCCCATCACTTCCTGCCTTGACTTTAAACTCAGTCTTGAAATTAAACCCAGTAGAGAAATCGGCATCAATAAATTCTTGCAAAGGCTTTAAGCCTTGCCCTCTATATGCAAAACAAAATAAGCATTTTGTCTGTAGTTGGGCTTGAAACTTTTTGAAGATTTGGGCTTTATGGCTGCAGATGATCTTCTCACAATATCAACCTGTGTATGAGCTGCCGAGCCCGACATCGAATGATCCACTGGATGTCACTAGAATTCAGCTGCAGATTCCCCACAATCTTTTTATAATGATTGATCTAATCCTGAATTAGCGCCTAATGGTTCTTAGCATAAAAATGAGTGCAGTGTATTCATTTTCTCTATAAAATGTTCATTTATTTTATCTAATGCTTTCTGTCAGCTGGGAATTTTGAAGGTTAAAGAGGCAAATCTTTCAGTTTTCTAAAATATACATCCTTTTTATAAAAGATCAGTAAACCTAAAGGAATTATGTGAAGGAACAGCAAATAATACTGTCAGATTTACACATAAAAAATATTTCTGCATGGAGCTGGCTGTTGCAGTGATCATCCATTCGGCATTGGCTTCTGTTACAAAGCTTCATGGATTGACAGGGATGGCAGTCAGCTTACACAGCATAGGGAATCCTTTTGCACTCCAACAGCTTATGCCCTGTACACACGACCGGTTTTGCCGTCGGAATAAACTCTGAAGGTTTCTCCGACGGAATTCCGCTCAAGCTGTCTTGCATACACACAGTCACTAAGTCAAAAAAATACTGCGCTATCCTTCAAATAAAAAAACAAAAAAATGCGTCTGTGAAAAACACAAACTACTTAATGCTGCTGCAACCTTAAATGCGAGACAACCCCCATTTATATAACTGTATGTGGAAAAAAGGCTGCGCTGCTAGTTTTGAGTGAGGGTGATTGTGATTAAATAATGTGACCACAACTATGACACCCTTGTGTGGTGAACAACAATGGAAAAAAAATGAAAAAATTATTAATTTTTGTAATGCTGACAAACAAAGGAAACTGGGATCTCATAAAATTCAATTAATGCAGTCCATTCTTAGGATGAAGGAATGCAGAAGCCATGAGGTAAGTAAAGTCCATACAATGAAAAAAAATATATTCCTTGTTGAAAAAATCTTTTACAATAGAGAAAAAACACCACCAGTCTTCTAAAGGGGTGAATCATGCAAAACTGTCATCCTGGGGAGCGTGATGATTGAAAGAAAAGTCCTCCACCACAAACACATCTGCCCCTTACCAGATCACTAGATCTCCTGTCACAGAGATCATGCGGGCAAGTGGCTGTGTCCCCCAGCCACTGGGTCTCTGTTGGGAATAATTCACAGGTCACCGCTCAGAGGTTCCACAGAATGATGCATAACCGCAAACACGACATTAGCAGAAGGTGCCCAAAGGGTGCCGCCCAAGAGCCGAAACTCCACGCAGTCCGTCAATACGTCTGTGCCTGTTGGCCGACAATTGTGCGCCGCCAGCTTACAAGACAAGTTCCCGGAACACGCCCCTCGGACAAAAGTCCGACGCTATTGGTCCAGCTTGGCTTGACTTAATTATTCATATCTGATATCTGGAGACCACTGGGGAACCGGAGAGCCACAATCTTCCGGGTTCTGTGCACACTGAACACAGGGGTTTGCTCACTTGGCATGATGCTTCAATAAGAATGCCTTGTATTATTTTTGTCAATGAGTTCCTGTGGGATGGTGTGCAACCCCTGTGTTCCCTGTGTTCTTCATCCTAAGAATGGACTGCATTAATTGAATTTTATGAGATCCCAGTTTCCTTTGTTTGTCAGCATTACAAAAATTAATAATTTTTTCTTTTTTTTTTCCATTGTTGTTCACCACACAAGGGTGTCATAGTTGTGGTCACATTAATTAATCACAATCACCCTCACTCAAAACTAGCAGCGCAGCCTTTTTTCCACATACACACAGTCACACCAAAGTCCGACCGTCCAGAACACGGTGACGCACAACACTTACGACGGGACTAAAAAAAAGAAGTTCAGTAGCCAATAGCTTCCGTCTCATACTTGCTTCAGAGCATGCGTCTTTTTGGTCCCACGGAACAGCATACAGACGATCGGTTTTCCCGATAGGAATTGGTTCCGTCGGAAATATTTAGAACATGTTCCATTTCTAGGTCCGTCAGAATTTTCTGAAAAAAAAAGTCAGATGAGGCACACACACGATCAGAATAGACGATGAAAAGCTTCCGTCTGACTTTTTCTGTTGCACATTCCACTCATGTGTACGCGGTATTAGAAGTCCTCCAGGATATTAAGATACTGCAAAAAAGAGATTTCAGTTATGCTACCCATGTAGTCCACCATCAACAGAGGTCACAGGTGCCTGATCCACAGTCGCCCATCTGGGAGTAATGATCCATAAAGATGATCAGCACAACCGCTTTTGCTCTAAAATCTTGCTTTTATACAGAAAACCACAGTGTACAGTACGCAGGTACAGTCAGTTAATGCTTTTCAGCCTACACAGCTTTAATCATAACAGTTATGATTAAAACCGTGTAGGCTGAAACGCGTCAACTGACTGTATTTGCGTACTGTACACTGTGGTTGTGCGGATCATCTTTATTGATTATATTAAGATAATGGAAACCAGAGGAAACCCACGCAGGCACAGGTAGAATGTGCAAACTCTAAGCGGGTAGTGTCGTGGTTGGGATTTGAACTGGGGACCCTAGTTCTGCTAGGCAGAAGTGCTAACCGCTTAGCCACTGTGCCTGCAGATAATATGCGACTTTTGGGACTTCGTTTCCCTACTTAACCTGTGCAATGTCATCACACATTTTGTGTTCTTTTGCCCCATTTTGACATAGTGTCCACAGTAGTATTTGCAGTGGCAGAGCAAAGTAGGACTGGCCAAAGAGAGATTACTTTGATGCAGCTGACCAGCTTAAACATGTATTGCAGTATGTGTGAACTAAATATCCCTGTTTTTATTGCGGGTAAAGCAGTCTGCAGAGGGTTCATCCAGTATTTTTTAATTTCATCAGCACACTATCACCACAAGACGAGGCAAAATGCCTGGTCTCTTATACGCCCAGTTCCGGTGCAGGTGTCCAATCCACCACCTCGCGCAGCAGCAATACAACTTTATGAAAATTCACTATTTCACATTTCAAGAAAATTTGTTTTAGCAAAAAAAAAAGGACAGTGCATGACACATCAGCACTACAGTTGTCTGGCCACATCATGCTGCTTTTACTTTACTATCTGGCTGTTTTTTCTCCCTGCTTTTCAGGGAGAAGAAACAGCCAGATCGCTGTACACAGAGTTCTGTGTGTTTGTTTGGACCCAGCCAATCAGCAGGGCAGCTGCCAAAATCTTGCTGTGTCCAATCACAGCTTGGGTTGGCAGGAAGTACACACATGCGTGTCCCAAACCTGAAAGCAAGCCGTAACGTACATGTAGGTTGCCGAGCCTGCACCTGCTGCCCGCTTGCAGTATATTTACTGTGAGCTGTCAGCAGAAGGTTAATCATAGATATATTTATTGTTGGTAGAGGTGTATAGCCAACACATTTCAGGGCAATAAGTGTCCTCTTCATCAGGACTGTTTGTATGCAACCAATATTCCTGGAGCAAGATAAAAAGGTTCAAATCCTGTCGTGTTAAAAAGACTTGTTTCTATAGATAACAGTTTCAAGCCACATTTTTTTTATCATGGACACCATCTATCTCTTACATAGTTACATAATTGGTAAGGTTCAAAAAAGACACAAGTCCATTTATTCCAACCTATGTGTGTGATTTTATGTCAATGTTACATTGTATATCCCTGTATGTTGTGGTCGTTTAGGTGCTTATATAGTTTTTTTAAATTATCTATGCTCCCCGCTGCAACCACTGCTTGTGGAAGAGAATTCCACATTCTTACCGCTCTTACAGTAAAGAACCCTCTATGTAGTTTCTGGTTAAATTGCTTTTACTCTAATTTTAGTGAATAGCCGCAAGTCTTTTTAAATGCCCTTTCACGGAAACGTTTTATCCCTATTGTGGGCTCACCAGTACGGTATTTGTATCCCCTCTCAAGCGTCTCTTCTCCAGAGAGAATAAGTTCAGTGCTTGTAATGTAATCTTTTCTCATAACTAAGATCCTCCTTAGTTTTGTTGCCCTTCTCTGGAGTCTTTCCATTTCCAGTACATCCTTCCTGAGGACTGGAGCCCAGAACTGGACAGCATACTGTAGGTGCGGCCGGACCAGAGTCTTGTAGAGCGGGAGAATTATCGTTTTATCTCTGGAGTTAATTCCCTTTTTAATGCATGTCAATATTCTATTGGCTTTGCTTGCAGCAGCTTGGCATTGCATGCCATTGCTGAGCCTGTCATCTACTAGGTCCCCCAGGTCCTTTTCCATCCTAGACTCCCTCAGAGGTTCTCCCCCCAGTGTATAGATTGCATTCATGTTTTTGCCACCTAAATGCATAAGTTTATATTTTTCTACATTGAACCTCATTTGCCATGTAGTTGCCCACCCCATTAATTTGTTCAGATCTTCTTGCAAGGTTTTCACATCCTGCGGAGAAGTTATTGCCCTGCTTAGCTTAGTATCGTCCACAAATACAGAGATTGAACTGTTTATCCCATCCTACAGGTCGTTTATGAATAAATTAAATAGAATTGGTCCCAGCACAAAACCCTGGGGAACCCCACTTTTCACATTGGACCATTCCGAGTACTCCCCCATTTATCACCGCCCTCTGAACTCGCCCTTGTAGCCAGTTTTCAAACCAGGTTTTGTTTGTTTCTATTTTCTTTTTTGGCCCATTGCTGTATCTTACAGATCAGTGTTCTCTATGGTCCAAATCCTTCCATAGGTAAGCCTCCACAATTATAGCAAGGCTGAAAAGATTATTGGCCTGTTATTTTTATTGCATGTCCACTTTTTGAAAGAGCCATTTATTAAAAAAAAAAAAAAAAGGAAAAACTTTTTTTTTTTTTTTTGTGTTCCATTCAGAAGCAGAAATACCTCCAGGGGGACAAAGCTGCCCATTTATTTACATGTCAAATGCCTTTGTGTAAGTCATTGTTATGTCAGTGATTTTAGAAGGTCTCAGTCCATGCACTTAACTGCGGTTGTTAGGAAAAGAAAGCCATACAGGATACCGGTGGGATTTCACAATGTTATTATGCAATGATATGAATAGGATCCGACACAGGAACTCTGGAGAAGATGGGACTACAGCACTGAATGTTCCAGTGAGGTCAGAGGGGGGAGAAGGGAATTTGCATCAGAAGAATGGAAGAATGTGGTTAGCTGTTTAGAGTATTCCAGGACGAGCACGTGTCTCCTCTGCTCTATAGAGTCTTGTGTCCTGATACTCGCTTATGCTTTTGTCAAGCCTGTCAATTGTCATCCTCCTATATCTGCCCCCTTCGCCTGCGCTGGGGGAGGGGAGGCTCCTCTTTATTCTTGCCTGACTGGCATTTAAGAGAACCGATTCCCAGAAGCCACATTTCACTCCTTCTGAAGCTTTGTCAACAAAGCTGATAACTAGGTACAATCTCTGTTCTTTTATGCAGTCATTGGCTTGAAGTCTTCATGTTAATCTTGGTGTTTTGTCTTTTTATTTTATTTTTTTTATTATTAGGTGCCCACAAGTATTAAAATTGAATTTCTGCAGATCTGAGTATGTATTTGGATGTGATTACAGTCTCCGAGACAAAAAAAAGCCCATCTCTAGGCAAAGTCCAATGTTCAGCTCCCTTTGTCACTGCCATTTATGGGTGAAAACGACTGCAGATGCATCAGCGCAGGGCTGTCACCAATAGTTCCATGCGCTGACATCACAGTTGAGACTTCTTTTTCTGATCCTGAGAGGTGCCTGCTGCTGGACAGCCAATTGGGAATGTCCACGTCACACTCTAGCAGCAGATGCATGTCATTGCTCAAGGTGGGCTTGACAATGATGGAATATGGTGGCACAGTGAGTGTCAGGGCAGCCACTTATAATCACCACCAGAAGTCCATGTGAATGGCTGACAATGCAGAAGAGCAATTGGCAAACAGGGACAGTGGAGTTCATTTACTAAAACTGGAGAGTGCAAAATCTGGTGCAGCTGTGCATTGTAGCCAATCAGCTTCTAACTTCAGCTTGTTCAATTAAGCTTTGACAAAAAACCTGGAAGCTGATTGGTTTCTATGCAGAGCTGCACCAGGTTTTGCACTCTCCGGTTTTAGTAAATCAACCCCTGTGTGTTGTCCCTCAGCATACAGCAAGGGGGCCTTCCGTGTGATTGCATACATCTCCCATGCTGCTGCTCTGTCTGAGCCAGAGTGAAAAAACACGTTCCTAGGCAACCTTCAGATGTGCATGTTCTAAAGAGAGAGATGGCCACTGGCTGTTGTAGAGTTTAACTATGCAGTTAGCCCAGATGCTTGGTTACATTTGATCATACCTGCTTTTGGAACAGTAGTCAAGAAACTGATCATCATAGGAAAAGTCTGTACCATCCAGTGGTCAGCAGAGAGGAAAATTCTAATCTAAAGGGAAAGCTTCGGCATAGAAAGATTTGTCAGGACTCCTGGAACCATCCTAGGACAGCGTGCTCAACTTCATCATCAGTGCTGAAATGCTGATCTCCGAGGAACCCTTTTAGGGGTCCAAACAGAAATAGAAATCAAATAGAAATCACCCGGAGTGAGGTCCGGGGCTGTAAGGGGGATGTCGCCAGCCGAGTTGCTTTGATGCCCGTTTTGATACCAGAGTGAAATGACGTGCCCAGGTTTCATTACATGTAATGATGTAATCCAGAAAATCCTGGTCTTCCCTGTCAAAGCGATCCTTCAACGCAGTGCAAACTTTAACTCTTCTGTGTCGGTCAAAAATGGAAAGCTGTCTTGGTACGCAGCGTGCGCTAACTTTTTTGAAAATGTTTGTGAATGATTGTGTTGACCATTCCCACAGAAAGATTTGTCTCTTGTGCAGTTTTACGACGGGTTATGCGTCAATTATCCAAGATTAGGCGTTCCATGCGCTGAATGTTCACAGGAATGACTGCTGTGAGCTGGGCACCACCAATACCGGGATCATCACTGACAGACATATGGCCATCTTTGAAACGTTTACACTATTCAAATGTCTTACTGCATCTGAGCATCTCCTCACCGTACTGTGTTTGAAGTCTTCTGTAGATATCCGTGGGTTTTATGCCTTCGTTCACAAGAAACTTCATCAGCAAATGCTATTCCATGCACGCACTAACACTGTTGTCTGCCATCTTGATTAACGGTCTCTGGACTGGCCCAGGAAATGTGCGCCACCTATCAGTGATAGTTCCAATGCACAAATCCCACTGCACACGTCCCTGTAGAAATGGCTGTGCATATAAGTGGGTGCTGTAGTGACCAACAGCTGGAACCGTGTCAAGTCAAAGAAAAAAAAATGTGACTAGCACACAAAGAATCTCCAGAGTGGGTCCAGAGCTTTAATACCAGGCACTTTCCCCCTTCCTGCCCAGGACAATTTTCAGCTTTCAGCACTGTCGCACTTTGAATGACAATTGTGCGGTCATGCTACACTGTACACAAACTAAATTATCATTTTCTTCCCGCAAATAGAGCTTTCTTTTGCTGGTATTTGATCACCACTGGGGATTTTATTTTTTGCTAAACAAACGAAAAAAGACCGACATTTTTTGAATAAAAAAAAGTTTTTCTTTGTTTCTGTTATAAAATGTTGTTTTCTCCTTTACTGATGGGCACTGATATGCAGCACTGATAGGCGGCACTGATATGCAGCACTGATAGGCGGCACTGATATGCAGCACTGATAGGCGGCACTGATATGCAGCACTGATGGGCTCTGATATGCGGCAATGATGGGTACTGATAGGCGGCACTGACGGGCTCTGATATGTGGCACTGATGGGCACTGACAGGCGGCACTGACCGTCGGCACTGATGGGCACTGACCGGCAGCACTGATGGGCACTGACAGATGGCAGTAATGGACACTAATAGATGGCACTGATGGGCAGCACTGATGATGAGGTACTGACATGTATAACTGATGAGCACTGATTGGCAATGTTGTGGGCACTTTTATGGGTACTGCCTGACGTTAATGATGGGGCACTGACTGGCAGCTGACCTGCACCTCTCATGGGGGCTGTGCTGATAATCAATGTTCTGATTATCAGCACAGACACCCCCCCCCCCCCCCCCTGACAGAGAGAGACGCTGATCGGCTCTCCCTGTCAGCGTAAACCGAGGAAAGATGGTCAAGTGCCGTTTACCACCACTTCCTGGTTCTTCCTGTGATCAGCTGCGATTGTAAAAATTAAAAAAGGAAGAATTGCGATAGGTGCATGAATAATGTGAGAAAAAATTATTATATTGAAAATATTTTAAGAAACCATGAAGGATGTCCTGCAGCTGAACACTATAACCCCGATATGAAGGCACAAAAGATATAGATAAAACTAGGAGTGCAGTGCTGGATAAATACCACAAGTGATTGAATCGTGTATAATGACAATAAATGCAATATATACCAATAAATCAATAATAATGAAATCGGGTACAAATAAAACTAGTATTAGCATCTAATCATAAATAGTCCATGTGAAATTAATCAATTGACAGTGTATACACATAAGACACAAGAACACAAAATTTTGAGAAATTGTGAGAAAAAGTGTAAAAAAACTGTGAAAAAAACTGTTCATAAGTGAAAATGTCCAGATGGGAAATATCCAATGGAGCTTTCACCACTAGTGCTGCCCGTCACCTTACAGTAAAGCAATGGAGGCTTACCAGAAAGCCTGCGACCGCCCTTATTCAGGGGGGTCAAAACAGGCTAAGTAGAACAACAGGAAACACTGCTGGGATCTAACAGACTTCCGACCATTTTGTCACAACTGACGTCATCAGGGGTGCGTACCCCCTGATGATGTCAGGTGTGATGAAACGGTCGTAGGGTCATTACGCTTACACGCATGCGCGATTTGTTTTTAGATACGAGCAGAGCTTTTTTACTTCTTATCCTTGCAAGGAACTTATATGTGCTGATATTGAATTTTTAAATAAATCAGCAAAAGAACTTCTATACTATTGGGGTCTCGTTTTTCTCCCTTCTTTTTGTAATTCACGGAATGCCTATGTCGGACCCATGGACGTGCACGTCCAACGGCTGTATAGGGATTGTCTCCTGGGAATGCGCCGTTTAAGGTGCGCTTCATTGCTGCTGACTGGTCATCTATGAAGGAAGTCTGTGAGATCCCAGCAGTGTTCCTGTTGTTCTACTTAGCCTGTTTTGACCCCCTTGAATAAGGGCGGTTGCAGGCTTTCTGGTAAGCCTCCATTGCTTTACTGTAAGGTGACGGGCAGCACTAGTGGTGAAAGCTCAGACCCAGGGTCTTCCATTGGATATTTCCCATCTGGACATTTTCACTTATGAACTGTTTTTTTTTCTCAGTTTTTTTACACTTTTTCTCACAATTTTGTGTTCTTGTGTCTTATGTGTATGCACTGTCAATTGATTAATTTCACATGGACTATTTATGATTAGATGCTAATACTAGTTTTATTTGTACCTGATTTCATTATTATTGACTTATTGGTATATATTGCATTTATTGTCATTATACACAATTCAATTACTTGTGGTATTTATCCAGCGCTGCACTCCTACTTTTATCAGCTGCGATTGGTCACAGCTGATCACGTGGTATGGGGCCTCTGTCAGAGGCTCCTTACTACAATCGGAGATGCAGTGTGTCAGACTGACACACAGCACCACTGATTGTCGCACTGCACGCCTCCATGTTATCCTGCTGGACGTCATATGACGCCCAGTCAGGATAACTGAACCACTGCCCGGCCGTCATTCTGCTATAGGCCGGGCAGGAAGTGGTTAATCAGCGATCACATGCCTGATGAAGGGGTCCTGCATGGCTCCGAAACATTGCAATCTGCTGTAACGATGTGATCGCTGATTAAAGCTCTGGACCCACTCTGGAGATTATTGGTGTGCTTACGACAATTTTTTTTGCTTTGCCTATGAGTAATAGGACACACTTGCCACTTACTACTGCATGTAGTACCGCCACGCTAGCATCCCTTTTTTTATACCTGTAAAATCAAAAGTCCCGGTTTGACTTGAACGCCCCTTGTATATCCAAAACTGAAAAAAAAAAATATTTGGATACTTTGTTGTGGATAAAATAAAACTGCTAATGTAGCTGAATAGGTGAAAACAGTAATATAGCTAATAATTTTGTTTAAAAAAAAAAAGTCTGCCAGTGAATGGTACTGGAAGGAAGTCCTGTAGTCTGAAAAAAACAATATCTTATTTAGTTATTTAGGCAGGAAAAAGGAAAAAGCAATAGTTACATAAGTGGTCTTCTCATCTCATAAAGCTAAAAATGACTGTATGCAGGCAGTTGTCAGTTCTGACCTCCTACATGTAAGAGTCCTGAGTTGTTGGTTTCAGCACCACGGACAGCGTCTACACATTGTATCCAGTCTGTGTGTATTCCTTTCCTGACGCTGCATTCATTTTCCGTAAATTTAGCACCAGTGCAATTCCCATGAAGCATTTTGTCATATGGCCAAGCAACCAATACATAAATTATGACTTGCTCATTAATATTAGAGTGAATCAAAGCAGCAGTCAGGGCCCAATGCCATTATCTATCTGCATCTATACGTGTGGATATATTGACTTAATATCAGGAAAACATTGAATAGATGTCCTCATTTCATTAGAGACAAGGCCTGAGCTCTGTCAGAGTGTGGTTAAAAACTTTATATTAAAAAAAACTGAAATAAAAAATAAACTGTAAGCTTTGATGAATTGAATGGGACACTGATATTAATAACTGTGTCATTGCTGGTTTGTTGAAAGATGAAGGCAGGAACTCCAAGTACAGTTATTCAGAGAATGTTTTTCCCTCTAGAGGAAGTACTACATATGTGCTGAAGTCAGATAGTTCATTCAACTTAAAGCGGCATTCCAGCCTGATTTAAAAAAAAAAAATTAAAAGTCAGCCACTACAAATACTGTAGCGGCTGACTTTTAATATTGGGATACTTACCTGTCCAGGGAGCTCGTGATATCGGCGCCCCAAGCCGAGCCATCCATCAGGTTCTCCGGGTGCAGTCACCGGCATCTTCACTGAGGGAGGCACAGCCTGTTTCCTACTGCGCATGTGCGACTGTGCTTTCTGAATGGTCCCGCTGTCTTCTGGGACCGGCCTCCAACCTCCTCTCACAGCCAGTTCAACACACACCTGCAGGAACAAATAAGTCTTTCGGCCTCTTACCTCCCCTCTGGTGGAGTCTCCTTGTGGAAGTCGCGTTCTGGTGGAGTCTCCTTGTGGAAGTCGAACTCTGGTGGAGTGGCCATGTCACAGTCGCACTCTGGTAGAGTGGCCATGTCACGGTCGCACTCTGGTAGAGTGGCCATGTCACGGTCGCACTCTGGTGGAGTGGCCATGTCACGGTCGCACTCTGGTGGAGTGGCCATGTCAAGGTTGCACTCTGGTGGAGTGGCCATGTCAAGGTTGCACTCTGGTGGAGTGGCCATGTCAAGGTTGCACTCTGGTGAAGTGGCCATGTCAAGGTTGCACTCTGGTGGAGTGGCCATGTCTAGGTCGCACTCTGGTGGAGTGGCCATGTCTAGGTCGCACTCTGGTGGAGTGGCCATGTCTAGGTCGCACTCTGGTGGAGTGGCCATGTCTAGGTCTTCCGGCCTCTTACCTCCCCTCACAGCCGGTCCAACACACGCGTGCAGGAAAAGAAAAAGTCTTCTGGCCTCCAACCTCCCTTCACAGCCGATCCAACTCATACTGTCTTTTATTTTTTTCTATTTTTGTTTCTTTTTCTTTTGTCCGGTTCTGTGATGATCGAGGGTTCTTTTGCAGGGGGAGGCTGATGACACTTCTGGTCTTTGAATTTCTTTCTTATTTGCTTTCTGATAGCGAACGCCACTTTTTCGTGTTGTCTCCATGTCAGCGTCACTTTCTGGAGGAAGCATAGAGCGATCACGACGTTTTGATGGCGTCTCCTGGTGACGGTGTTTCTTTAATGCTTTCTGAAAGAGAACGCCATGCTTTCATCGAGTATCAGTGTCATCGCCTCTTCCTGGAAGAGACATGATGTTTTGGTTTCTTTTTGAAGTCGCACTCTGGTGGAGTCTCCTTGTGGAAGTCGCACTTTGGTGGAGTGGCCATGTCAAGGTCGCACTCTGGTGGAGTGGCCATGTCGAGGTCGCACTCTGGTGCAGTGGCCATGCCGAGGTCGCACTTTGGTGGAGTGGCCATGTCGAGGTCGCACTCTGGTGGAGTGACCATTGTTGGTGTAGAAGGAAATAGTGCCTTGTATCAGCGGGAGGAATAGTGTCCTAAGGGCCTGATAAAGGCAAGCAAAGGACCAAATCCGGCCCCCTGTTTAAAGACCACTGCCATAGAGGAACCATATGACAAAATACACCAAACTCCATCATGTGCCTTCTCCTCCTTGCCCCTATCCCTACTTGTCCTGTGTTCTATGAATCCCTATACTACACCATGCTTGTCATTCTTGTTTCCCTAAAGCTGGCCATACACCATACAATTTTAATTGTACAATCTCTTTTTAGATCTACCTTCAACAGTGCAATGCAAGGGCCTGCCTGATTGGATACAAATATAGTTTTGTTAAATCTGCAAGCAGTTATGCAGAAATTGTACAATAAGATTGCATAGTGTGTGGCCAGTTTAAAAGAGATTGTTCAATCAGATTGCATGGTGTATGGCCAGCATAAAGGAGAGTGTACAGAGATTGTATAGTGTATGGCCAGCTTAACACACAGCACAGCACACATCCTTTCCCCTTCCATCTTTACAAGGTGAACAGTCTCCTCTGCATCCCCCTCCACCCTCATTGCTGCTCTCACCTACCTCCTGTAATGACCTCCTGTGGCCCCCATAGCATTTACTAATATAATAATCTGGTGTACATTGCAGTAGCGATCTGGTAATGCCCCTTTGCATGCTTCCAGATATCACCTGTCTGACACCATCAGGGCCATACCAGTTGGCGAGTTCAGTCGTGCCCATTGCACCTGCTCTACATAAAGGGGTTGATTGATTTACCATAAATCCCAACTGTCCCGGATTACGAGGGACTGGAACAAAGTCCCTCTGTCCCTCTGTCCTCCTCATTTGTCCCTCATTTTGGTCTGTTCTATATAGTTATAAATAAAATGCACTATTTATCTTTCAAAAAGTGTTTCCAAATGCTAAACCTTTCATCCCAATTTCTAAATTGTAAATTTCAAAAGCCACTATAAAGGAATAGTAGTGGTAAAAAAGAAAGCACTTGTGGGTTTAACTAATCTTTTTTTTTTTTTTTTTATTTGTATAATTCTCCTTTAAGGGGGTGTGGCAGGGGGTGTGTCCTATGCCTATATACTTTTGCTATATGGTGTCCCTCGTTCCCATCTCAACAAGTTGGGTGGTAAGGCTGTATGCCAAAAAATGCCAAGGACCAACCAGGTCGCCGAGGGGCAAAATTTGCACATTTTTTTCAATAGAAAAAAAAAAAAAGTTTTTTTCAGAATTTTCGCATTTTTTCTCTTATATCGCAAAAAATAAAAAACCCAGCGGTGATTAAACACCACTAAAAGAAAGCTCTATTTGTGAAAAAAAAAATTATAAAAATTTGATTTGGATACAGTGTAGCATGACTGAGTAATTGTCATTCAAATGTGAGAGCGCTGAAAGCTGAAAATTGGTCTGGGCGGGAAAGTGCACAGTATTGAAGTGGTTAACCACTTGCAGACCGCTGCACACCGATACACTTCAGCACAATGGCGGCAGTGGGCAAATAGGAGTACCCATTTCCCCGTTGTGCCTTGTGACATGACAGGGGTCATTGCTCCCTATCATCGGGAGCAATGATCACTGTCATGTGAGTAGAAGCCCATCCCCCCCCCACAGTTAGAATCACTCCCTAGGACGCACTTAACCTCTTGATCGCCCCTTAGTGGTTAACCCCTTCCCTGCTGGTGTCATTTACACAGTAATCAGTGCATTTTTATAGCACTGATCGCTGAATAAATGACAATGGTCCCAAAATAGTGTCAGAAGTGTCTGATGTGTCTGCCATAATGTCGCAGTCACGATAAAAATCGCAGACCGCCACCATTACTAATAAAAAAAATAATAATAAAAATGCCATAAAACTATCCCCTATTTTGTAGACGCTATAACTTTTGCGCAAACCAATAAACGCATATTACGATTTTTTTTTTTTACCAAAAATATGTAGAATACATATCGGCCTAAACTGAGGAAAACATTTTTTTTTTATATATTTTTGGGGGATATTTATTATAGCAAAAAGTAAAAAATATTAGATTTTTTTCAAAATTGTCGCTCTTTTTTTTTTATAGCGCAAAAAAAAAAAAAAAAAAACACAGAGGTGATCAAATACCACCAAAAGAAAGCTCTATTTGTGGGGAAAAAAAGGACGTCAATTTTGTTTGGGTGCAACGTCGCACGACCGCGCAATTGTCAGTTAAAACAACGCGGTGCCGAATCGCAAAAAGTGCTCTGTTCAGGAAGAGGGTAAAAATCTTCTGGGGCTGAAGTGGTTAAAGATCAAGTTGGAGTTTGAACACAAGGCTGAGGACTCTCTCCCCTCTACCAACTCACCGCCCACCCCCCCCCCCCCCCCCCCGTGAGAATACTAGGGTGGCGAGCAACCAATCACCAAGCATCGGTCACATGTGCCTTCATACCAGGAAGTACAGTTCTTTTTTTATTTATTTCCAGCAGTGGAATGGAGCTGTGGGGTGAAGTATAGGAACTGTGGGGGGTGTTCAGCTAATGTGGCCAGTGTTTAAATCAGGGGTCTCAAACTGGCGGCCCTCCAGCTGTTGCAGAACTACAATTCCCATGAGGCATTGCAAGGCTGACAGTTACAATCATGATTCCCATGGGCAGAGGCATGAGACTTGTAGTTCCGCAACAGCTGGAGGGCCGCCAGTTTGAGACCCCTGGTTTAAATGAACCAAAGGAACCTGTTGATTTTTGCCCTGCATGGTCAAAGCACAGGTATTCTTGGAGATGAGTGCAAACATTTTGACATTTCCATTGCTTTGATCAATTCAATTAAAATCGTTCTCCGGTTGCACAACTGGATTTTTTTGTGTGTGTGTGCATTTGAAATATTTATGCAGCAGCCAGCATGGAGAGCCTCTCTGTTTTTATTTATTTATTTAGTCTGGTAGCGCTGCTTAACCATTTACAAAAGCTCTGTTTTGATGTAAATCACCTTCCCTGTGGGATATTAAAAGGGCAACTCTCGCTCAAGTGGAATATTGACATGTTCCATTCCTGGCGTTTACATCTTATTGTTGCAGCAGGGCCTTAGAAACCGGCATACTTTATGAAGATGGGATTAAAAAAAAAAAAAAGTGTGTTGCTTCCTTTGAATCAAACCCGAAATAAAAGCTGGAAATGATTATGGGAACATGACCCGCTTTCTCTTTGGCTGTATGTTTTAAGTACCTCTGTAATTGTGTTTGGTGGACTGTTAAATTATACGGGCTCCAAGCACACCGTTGCCTCTTACAAGAAGTCTTTAGGACCTCACTGAAATTATTCATAGGCTTTTCGGCAGAGACACATTTTGCTGAAAGGTTACCGCAGCTGTACAGTGTCTCCGGAGACCGTTGGTAGAATGCGACCTTCCCTGGAGATTATGTTTTTGTTGATTATTTCCATTTTTTGTCCCCCCCCCCCCCCCCCCATCCCCGATGCATCAGGTACGTGTTGCCAAAGTAGGAAATAGCATTGTTACAAAGGCAGATGTATTTTTTAACCAACAATTGCAGGGCAGTAACCTTTTGCGTTCCAACTCTGACTCTTCCCTGTATTTCTGTAATAGTGTTCGAGTAAACTATACTATTTAACTTGCTATTCCGTCTAATAATAGTTACTGGTCAAAGAAGCTGCTGTAAGCTCGTATTGCTTTTATTATGTCACAGCTCTCTAGAATCACTAGATAGCAGCTGTGAAAACTCAGACTGGAAATCAGATGATTTTTACACAGTCTGTATATATATATTCACACCATGCCTTTTTTTTTTTTTTTTTTTTTTAATTGTTTCTGTTTTTTGGTGTGCCAGTTTATAAAAATTTCCAGACAAGCCGATAGGGTGAAAATTGTTAATGTGCATTTTCAAACTGAATTTTCACAGCTACTATCAAGGGATTGCAAGAGCGGGAGATCAGTAAAGAGCTTACAACAGTCTCTTTGGATGGGTAGTAGTATTCATGATAGAGGGAGTAATGGCATGGGTCACTTTAACCACTTCAGCTCCGGAAGGTTTTACACCATTCTTGACCAGGCCATTTTTTTGCGATACTGCACTTGCGCGGTCGTGCAACGCTGTACCCAAATAACATTTATATCCTTTTTTTCCCACAAATAGGCTCCATGCACACTGAAGCTCATAAACGTCCGTTTTTGGGAGTTTAGGCATTTTAGCCCATAAACTTCCCTCCATGTGTCCATGCACACGCACACATGGACAAGCGGAAAATCACTAAATAACACTATTAAACACTATTGCAAAAACATTGAAAGACTCACTGCAAAGCTACTGTCATTTTTATAAAGTTGTTTTAACGTCCAATGTGCATGGAGACATACAGCTTTCTTTTGGTGGTATTTGATCACCTCTGCGGTTTTTATTTTTTTGCGCTATAAACAAAAAAAGAGCGACAATTTTGAAAAAAAAAAAAAACAATATTTTTTTAGTTTCTGCTATAAAACACATCCAATTAAAAAAAATCTAATTTCTTCATCAATTTAGGCCAATATGTATTCTGCTACATGTTTTTGGTAAAAAAAAACAAAAAAAACAATAAGCATATATTGATTGGTTTGCACAGAAGTTATATTCTCTACAGACTATAGGATAGATTTATGGACTTTTTTTTTTTTTCTTGTTTTTACTAGTAATGGCAGCGATCAGCAATTTTTAGTGAGACTGCCACACTGCAGCGGACAAATCTGACACTAAGTGACACTTTTTGGGGACCAGTGACACCAATACAGTGATCAGTACTTAAAAAAAAAGCACTGTCACTGTATAAATGACGCTGACAGGGAAGGGGTTAACATCAGGGGTGATCAAAGGATTACCTGTGCTCCCTGGGAGTGTTTTCTGACTGTGTGGGGGATGGTTTAACTGAAGAAAGACAGAGATCCATGTTCCTGTTTAGCAGAAACCCAAGATCTCTGTCTTTCTTACTAGCAGAACGGCGATCTGCCTGGTTTACATAGGCAGACCACCGTTCTGCCTCTCTACGAATGATCGCTGGGTTCCCAGAAGACATCACATCCGCCGGACTCGCTGATTGGCTCCCACTGTGTCCAATCACACGCGCGCCCCAGACCCTGAAGAAGGAATCTTGTACAGGTACGTGATTTTGCACTCAATGGCTGCCCTGCCACAGTATATGTATGTGGGGCGGTTAAAGACTGTTAGGGTTTTCACACATCACCTACAATCAAATAGTTTGAACAGTGTGACACGTCACTGATAAATTACATGTATGCGCTGGTACCAAATTTTTTTTTCTTTTTTTTTGAGGAATCTGATCAGATACAAATTTTTAAGAATAGCATTTCAATTCCTGGTTACTTAATTTCAAACAGTACAAACAAACGGCCACTGCCCTCACCTATAACTGGCCTTTGCAGCAAGGAGCACATGGAAGGTCGACACACGCAAAGCAAAACCAAAGAAATTTCTGGCTCAACTTACTGACCAGCCTGCTAACCAACTGAATTGTCCTGTCTAATGCCGCGTATACACAGTCGGAATTTCCGTCAACAAATGTTCGATGTGAGCTTGAAATTCCAACCGTGTGTAGGCTCCATCGGACATTTGTTGTTGTAATTTCCGACAACAAAAATTTGAGAGCAGGTTCTCAAATTTTCCGACAACAGAAATTCCGATCGTGTGTACACAATTCCGACGCACAAAGTTCCACGCATGCTCGGAATCAAGCAGAAGAGCCGCACTGGCTATTGAACTTCATTTTTCTCGGCTCGTCGTATGTGTTGTACATCACCACGTTCTTGACGTTCGAAATTTCCGACAAGATTTGTGTGACCGTGTGTATGCAAGACAAGTTTGAGCCAACATCCGTCGGGGAAAAAAAACATGGATTTTGTTGTCGGAATGTCCGATCGTCTGTACACGGCTTAACAGTATGCGTTGTATTATCCTGTTGATCTGTATTTTCAATAAAACCCTTTGTACAAGAAAAACAGGGGTTTAGTTTGCACACAGTTGCAAATACATGCATCAGCTATAGAGCCCCATCGAGGCACCCCAGTATTTTCTGGAGTCCTAACTCTAAATTTTGAAGCCTCCACAGTGGAAGCACATGCATTATAATGGATAGGCAGAGGGCAGGTGAGCCTGGAGGGAGCCCTCCTCCTCCTTAAAGGCACACTCGGCACCCAGCAGGCTGGTTGGTAAGTTGAGTTTGGGATTCCTTTGGTTTTATTTTAAAATCAAATAATTTGGTACTTGCACATGACTGCAGCTTTCTCTAGACCAGTGGTTCTCTACCTTGTCCTCAAGTACCCCCAACAGGCTATATTTTGGGAATTTCTCTTAGATAAAATAGCTGTCCAAAATACCAAGCCAGTGACTTTGATTTAAAGCACCTGTGCAAGATAAAGGAAAACCTGCAAACATGGCCTGTTGGGGGTACTTGAGGACAGGGTTGAGAAGCACTGCTCTAGAGCACCCCCTTGTGGCTGTGAAAACCAGGGTGCTCTGCGATGCAAATCCCAAATTCAGTAAAGCTGCCTATCACAGGAATCTAAAATACAGGATCATAGAGGGCATTTCTAATTTGTAGAGACTCCAGAGTATCGAGTCTGTAATATTCAGCCAGACCAATCCTATCTACAGACTTGCAACCGATTCAGAGGATATGCAAGGCACAACCAGGAAACCGAGCCTACGTACAGTATATTATGAGCAAATATGGCTGTCCTATGTGTATGTTTGAATACAAACTAAACAATCTAAAACATTGGCCCACATTGATCAGATTTACAATAAAGTGACCCATTCCTTTGTTAATGATGGGCAAAGTAAAAGGGTAACACCCCGACACCCCCTTCCTGTTCCTGGGAGCATTTTATTTTTTCCAGTACTTCATTTCCTCTCTTCCTCTCCATTCTGTTGCTGGGGAAAGAAAGCCCTTTAACAGCTCCACACCCACTTTTCAGCGGCTCCATAGAGCCAAGGAATTCTTTCCTCACCCCCATGTGACAGCACTGGGCCAATCACAAGGCACCATTGCTATTAAAGGACTCCCCCATACCTGGAAGTATGGGATGTTTTACTTTGCTCCTTGTGTCTGGACAAACCAACATCAGAATGAAGAAAGGTGAGTTGGGGAGGGGGGGATATAAATTACTTTTTTTTTTTTTGTTGTTGTGTTTTTTTGTTTTTGTTTTTGCTTTCACACTGAGACCCCTTTCACACTGGGGCATTTTTCAGGCGCTTTAGTGTTAAAAAAAAAAGCGCCTGTAAAGCGCCTGAAAGAAACCTCATCTGCAATTTCAATGTGAAAGTCTGAGTGCTTTCACACTGGGCTGCTGCGCTGGCAGGGCGTCAAAAAAAGTCCTGCAAGCAGCTTCTTTGCAGGGGGCTGGGTGCGCCGATGGCCCGAGCCCTTTTACACTGCCAGCGCCCGAAAAACGCCTGAAAACTGCCCCAGTGTGAAAGAGATCTGAAGCGGTGCTTTACCAGCGTCTTTTCGGGCACTGGCAGTGTGAAAGGGTTCGGGCTTTCACATTGGGATTGCAGATGAGGCTTCTTTCAGGCGCTTTACAGACGTTTTTTTTAATGCTAAAGCGCCTGAAAAATGCCCCAGTGTGAAAGGGGTCTAAAATGTAATATATTGCAGCTTACCAATCATTAGATGAGGTGGCTGCATTAGTTGTCTTTTCTTCTTTTTTCTGTTTTCACCTGGTGATCTGGCCTGTAACACACTTTCTGTATATCCACTCGGGATGAAGGAGCACAGGGGGCACATTTGGACAGCAGAATTGTCAGTCAAGGGGGGAGGGGAGTGTTAGATGGACTAGCAGATTTACATTAACAAACTGAAGCCAAACTCCAGCTAACACTGTTTAAAGGGGAAGTGAACTCTCCTATCGTTTGCAGCCAAGGAAGCTGCCATCTTGGCCTCTGTTCGATCCTCAACTGCCATGATGCTCCACATGTGATCAGTTATAAGGCCAGCCATTGGCTGGTTTGACAGTTTGGTTAGGAGCACAACCAATGTGACAGTTACAGCACATTCCTGGCACGTGCTGGAAATGTAACTGTTTTTTGAAACTGTTAAATCTATAGGTTTACTTCCGCTTTAAGCAGTTAAAACAAACTGTTTGTTTTTTTTTTTTTTCTTTTGGGATAAGGATTTTGCATAAATAAAAGCTGATCATTGTAAGTACCCCTTTCAGTGGTAAATGGTTTGTCTCATCTCTGTAACTGATACATTCTGCTGGAGAGCTTGTTCTTCTGAAAATCAACAGAATTGCTGGCTGTATTGCAAGATGTAAATGAAAGAAAGTCTATTAACCCCTTCCCGCCGACCGTACGCAGATATGCGTACTCGGCTTTCCGGGGTTATACCGGGATGATGCCCGCAGCTGCAGGCATCATCCCGGTACCGTTGTTTACAGCGGGCGATCGGCTACCCGAGTATAACAACCGATGCGGCTAAAAGCCGCTCGGTTGTTATACCGGAGGAGCGGGAGGGGACATCCCACCCTCCCGCCGCTGTTACCGGGCCTCCCGTGCGATCGGGAGGCCCGGTGTCTGATCCTGTGCCTTCGGCGGCTGGGGGCGGGCTGGAACGAAGCTGTGGGCGGCTTCGTTCCAGCCTTCTCGTTGTAAACGCGGAAGCGACGTCATGACGTCACTTCCCGTTTATCGGCTGCCAATGGCGCCAAATTTTAAAAAGTACACAGTATTCAGAATCGCTGTTTTCGGCGATCTGAATACTTTGAAGTGTTTAAAGAGTACCTGTCACCACCTATTACTGTCACAAGGGATGTTTACATTCCTTGTGACAGCAATAAAAGTAAAAAAAAAATTTTTTTTTTAAAACACAATTTATAAAGTAAAAAAATAAATTAAAAAAAATTTTTTTTTAAACTGCCCCTGTCCTCGTGAGCTCGCACAGCGAAGAAAACGCATATGGAAGTCGCGCCCGCATATGTAAACGGTGTTCAGATCACACATGTGAGGTATCACCATGATCATCAGAGCAAGAGCAATAATTCTAGCCCTAGACCTCCTCTGTAACTCAAACCTGGTAACCGTAAAAAAATGTTAAAGCGTCGCCTATGGAAATTCATAGGTACCGTAGTTTGTCGCCATTTCACGAGTGTGTGCAATTATAAAGGGTGACATGTTTGGTATCTATTTACTCGGCGTAACATCATCTTTCACATTATACAAAAAAATTGGGGTAACTTTACTGTTTGGATTTTTTAAAATTCATGAAAGTCTCCCTTTTACAAAAATTTGCGTTTAAAACACCGCTGCACAAATACCGTGTGATAAAAAATATTGCAACAATCGCCATTTTATTCTCTAGATTCTCTGCTAAAAAAATATATATAATGTTTGGGAACTCTTAAGTAATTTTCCAGCAAAAAATACGGATTTTAACTTGTAGACACCAAATTTCAAAAATAGGCTTAGTCATGAAAGGGTTAAGAAAACAAATGCAGCCATCACATCTAAGAATTGGTAAGCTGCAATATAATAAACGTTTGCTTTTGGGTTTAACCACTTGCTGATTGCCATAAAGAAATTTTACTGCTACAGGGCAGCAGCTGTGCGCAGGATCACGTGTGGTTATATATGTACATATAGATGTGATTCTGCACTTCCAGGTAGTGGGCACAAATATGTGCCGCCAGCGGCTCGCTTCCACTGTGATTATACACAGCGGAAGCTGATCAGCAGGTACCGTGGACTCAATGTCCGCCGCCGATCATCCTGAGCGAGAGAATGGCGGTCTGCCTGTGCAAACAAGGCAGATCGCCGTTCATACAGGAGGGAAGGCACGGATCCTGTGGCTTTGCAAAGCAGGGACATGGATCCACGTCTTCCCCTAGTAAAAGCACCTTCCACACTGTACGCAAACACTGGCTAGACACACAGTTAACCCTTTGATTGCCCCTGATGTTAATCCCTTCCCAGCCAGTGTAATTTATACAGTGACGGTGCATATTTTGTTAGCACGGATCACTGTATTAGTGTCACTGGTCCCCAAAAAGTGTCAGCGTCCGAATGGCTGCCGCAATATCGCAGTCCTGCTATAACTGGCTGATCGCCGCCATTACTAGTAAAAAAAAAAAAAATAGATCTATCCCATAGTTTGTAGGCACTATGACTTTTGCGCAAACCAATCAATATACGCTTATTGTACTTTTTTTTTTTTTTTTTTTTTTTTTTTTTTTACCAAAAGCATTTAGCAGAATACATATTGGCCTAAATTGATGAAGAATTTTGATTTTTCAAATTTTTTTTTATTGGATATGTTTTATAGCAGAAAGATATATATATATATATATATATATAATTTTTTTTTTTTTGGCCTTTCTTTGTTTATAGCACAAAAAAAAAAACTAGTGGTGGTGATCAAATACCACCAAAAGAGAGCTCTATTTGTGGGAAAAAATAAAGGACGCAGTGCCGCATCGCAAAAAATGGCCCCATGATGGGGGGCAAATCTTTCAGAGCAGAAGTGGTTAATCCTGCTTTAAGCTGTCAGTTTAAGCTGAAACCAACATTAAAGTGATAAACTTTCTTTTGAAAATGTAACTGGTCTTTCTCATGAACAAAAGCAAAACTTTTAAATTTTTTTAACGTTTATGACCTGTAATAACTAGGATTGTTAGCCTATTAAATGATAGACATTTGCCCACTCTCCAACCACACTGACACTAATGGGCCCGTACACACGATCCGAAAATCAGACGAAAAATACCGCTTTCGAGACGATTGCACGATAATCGGATCATTAGTACAGAGCTTTCGAGAGCTGATCACGACCGTTCGGACAAACGCGAACATTTTTCTCGTACGATACCATTTTGTACGATTTTCGTTTAATCGGTACAGTTGTTGTCTGAAAATACAATAGAAATACACTACAGCACATGACATCACTTCAGAATTTTTTTTTTTATGCTGTCGTACGGAAATTTTCTTAACTTTAGTGACCTCTCCATTTTCGATATATTTTCGGGGGAAAAAAACAGACGGTCTGTGCGATTTTCGGATCGTGTGTACGGGGCCATTGGTTGAATTGTAGAGCTGCTCTTTTGTAAATGAAGGCTCCTTTTTAAGAAGGGTATTGATATTCGTCTTCTTCCTTGTGCAGCAGGTACCGGCGTCTGGCTGGTTTGTGTGTTTTAGCTCGAGGTCTATTCATCAAGTCTGCTTGTCCTGAACCCAGGGGGATGCAGCCCAGAGTGCCTCCTCCAGAAATTAAGAAGATTGTTGATGTGATTAATCTGATGTTTGGTGCAGTACGAAGTCATTAATAAATAATCCAACTTTGATTATTTTCAGCGGCGTGTGCTCAGCCAGCGCTGACCCCCCGGGGCAGAGACTCCCCTAACGGTGAGGTTTGTTTCCAAGGCCGGGAATTCCCGGGGCAGTTTTTTCACTGGGACTTGCAGTCTTGGCAAATATAGCTGCAAAGATGGAGGCGGTTTCAGCTGCGTTTTGATCCGTTGTCCACAGTGCAGGCCGCCTGTGTGTGATGTCATGGCTGTACCTCTAATGGTGACAATTTACATTGTTTTGCATAATGTGACCTGGATGGGGCCAATCTGCCAGGTGAACCCATCCATTCAGGGTTCCTTATCAGTTCTCTTTAGTTTTTAGGAGGTCTGTGCACTCTCCTGATTGGAGGTTCCTCTGCCTAGACCTCCAGAGCTCCATTGGTTGTCCTGCAGGGGCTTGTCATAATTCGCCTTACAGTATGAAAGTATAACTGCACCTATAGTAAGAAAAAGTGCACCAAAACTAACCTCCATGCTTATAGTATTTGTAAACCCCAACCGTTAACTTTTTTTTAATTGTTCCCTTTTGGTCTGTTAGGCCTTGTTCACACCGGAGAACTTAAGAGGAACTGCAGTCTTCTCACATAATTTGTAATAAAAACATCTTTGCTATTCTGAAGCTTCCCTCCAACCACTTTGCATATTATTTTATATATACTGTGATTCTGTACTTGCCAAATATGCTGCAGAAATCTCCCTCCACTAAGTCTGGCTGTAATCAGTTTAACCACTTGCCGACCAGCGCACAACAATATACGTCGGCACACTGGCACGGCTGGGCAAATGCGCGTACAGGTACGTCCCCTTTAAGAGCCCTTTCACACTGGGGCGGAGGGCGGCGTCGGCGGTAAAACGCCGCTATTATTAGCGGCGTTTTACCGTCGGTATGCGGCCGCTAGCAGGGGGGTTGTACCCCCCCCGCTAGCGGCCGAGAAAGGGTTAAATACCACCGCAAAGCGCCTCTGCAGAGGCGCTTTGCCGGCGGTATAGCCGCACCGTCCCATTGATTTCAATGGGCAGGAGCGGTATACACACCGCTCCTTCACCGCTCCGAAGATGCTGCTGGCAGGACTTTTTTTACCGTCCTGCCAGCGCATCGCTCCAGTGTGAAAGCCCTCGGGGCTTTCACACTGAAATGCAAGCAGCGGCACTTTTGGGTCCGTTTGCAGGCGATATTATTAGCGCAATAGCGCCTGCAAACCGCCCCAGTGTGAAAGGGCTCTAAGATGCAGCATTGTGGGCGCGTGCACCCGCGGCGTGCTCCGTGACCGCGGGTCCAGCAGACTCGATGTCCACCGGGTGCCCAGGGAATCGTGTCAATGGGGAGATATGTAAACAAGGTATTTCCCCGTTCTGCCTAGTGACATGACCGAGATCACTGCTCCCTGTCATCGGGAGTAGTGATCGCTGTCATGTGAGTAGAAGCCCATCCCCCCCACAGTTAGAATCACTTCCCAGGACACACTTAACCCCTCCCTAGCCCCCTAGTGTTTAACCCCTTCCCTGCCAGTGTCATTTACACAGTAATCAGTGCATTTTTATAGCACTGATCGCTGTATAAATTACAATGGTCCCAAAATGGTGTCAGAAGTGTCCGATGTGTCCGCCATAATGTCGCAGTCACGATAAAAGTTGCAGATCACCGCCATTACTAATAAAAAAAATTAATAATAAAAATGTCATAAATCTATCCCCTATTTTGTAGACGCTATATTTTTGCGCAAACCAATCAATATACGCTTATTGCGATTTTTTTTTTTTTTTTTTTTTTACCAAAAATATGTAGAAGAATATGTATCGGCCTAAATTGTGGAAAAAAAATTGTTTTTTTTATATATTTTTGGGAGATATTTATTATAGCAAAAAGTAAAAAATATTGTTTTTTTTTCTTTTTGAAAATTGTCGCTCTTTTTTTTGTTTATAGCGCAAAAAATAAAAACCGCAGAGGTGATCAAATACCACCAAAAGAAAGCTCTATTTGTGGGGAAAAAAGGACATCAATTTTTTGGGTACAACGTCACACGACCGCGCAATTGTCAGTTAAAACAACGCAGTGCCGTATCGCAAAAAGTGCCCTGGTCAGGAAGGGGGGTAAATCCTTCCTGGGCTGAAGTGGTTAACTGTGGGCAGCTGAAGCTGCTGCCTGTTCACTTCCTGGATTTACACAGAGGCACGCCTCCAGCTCTGCAGCTCTCATTGGCCCTCTTATGACTTACCCCCCCCCCCCTCCCTTCCTCGCAAACTCTCCCGAAAGTGATTGAGAGAGCTGTGCATGATGTCATAAGCCTAGGCTAATGACCAGACAAGAAACAGGAAGTGGGCTGTAGAAGGTATTTACTGGCAGAAAAAAAATGTTTTACTATCTAAAGGTAAAACAACAACAAGAGCAGAAGATTTAATAGATGGACCGTTGAAACAATGACTGAAGTTCCACTTTAGAGGAGTTCCAGTCTGTTAAAAAAAAATAGAAGTCAGCAACTACAAATACTGCTGACATTTAATATAAGGACATTTACCTGTCCAGGGATCCCACATTGTCGGCACCCCTAGTCGATTCGTCAACCTGCTTAAAGTGGAGTTCCACCCACTTTTACAACTCTTCAGCATCCCTCACTAAACTGTGCACTGTAAACAAATTGGATATTTTTTAATTTTTTTTCTCAGCACCTACTGTATATCTGCTATATTAATTTTTCACTTCCTCCTCCCTGGCCGTGGCCCATCGCATCTTTTTCTGTTTGCAATGCCTTCTGGGAAGGGGCGTCAACTTCCTCTGAAACTGCCGTTGCTATGGAAACCTGACCTGAAACCTATTACACTGCTTGTGCTGCACTGAACATGTGCGGGACCTGCAAGGATGAGATCCAGGAAGAAATACAGTCTGGCTTCAGATGCCCACACTTAAGATGGCCACGGCCTGCTGTAAGTTTATAAAATAACAAACTACTGCCATAAACTAACAAAACAGACCTTAGTTTACAGACTAACTTTACTAGAATACATTAAGCTTGTGTATTATAGGGGTATTTTTATTTAAAATGTATCATTTCGGCCGGAACACCACTTTAAGGTGCAGGCGCCGCTATCTGTAGTAAGGAAAACGGGAAGTAAAGCCTTGCGACTTCACAGCCTGTTTCCTACTGCGCATGCGCAAGTCACGCTGCACTTTCTGAATGGTCCCACCGTCTTCTGGGACCTGTGTGTTTCCCAGAAGGCAGCGGGTGGAAGGAGGAGGGGCCAGAAATGTCATAGATCTGCGATCTTACCCTGGAGTGGGAGCAGGTACCTGTCAAAACCAGGTACCCGCTCCCCTTTCCCTCCCAAAATGTGTCAGTGGAGAGGGGAGGGTGTGAACAAGCAGAACTTCCCCTTTTGGGTGGAGCTCCGCCATGTTTGCCCACACAGGAGGTACAGGTGTTAATGCATCTGTATGCAGACAGTTCTATCCATGTCAATTGGATGCAGCGGCTGCACAGACACAGCCTCTGCTCCCAAAATTGACACCCGCGTGAATGCAGGGGCATGTCCCAGAATGTGATCAGTGAGAGTTCAGGGACTCGCACTTGCACACCCCCGTTCCCATACGACTGTCAGTTCTGACATGATAGCAAATGCATGCATGTGAATAAACAGAACACCTGTACCTCCCGCACAGGCAAACACAGTCCTCACGTGGGAGTACCGTTCAGTACACCTGTGTGAAGGAGGCCTTAATGCTCCGTTTACATATATGCGAATCGGATGCATTTTGAACGGCATCCGATTCTCCTAACGTGAACTTTCTCAATGCAGCCGGTTCACACGTGTGGGGCGGCCGCGGTGCGGTTTTAAAAATAATCCTGTGCGATTTTTTGGGTCTGGTTCAGGTGCAATTTCTGGTAAAAATTTGCACCTGAATCGATGAAAAGAACTGCACCAAACTCCCCTCCCTGAAACTGTGGCCACATATGTGTGAACCCAGCCTAAAGCTGAACTTCATCCATAACAGCTTGATAAAATAAAATGTTCTTTAGCAAGGAACATACGTTCCACATTAATAATTATGCTACCAAAATGAGTGTGTGCTGTAAATTGCCTCCATCATTGCTCCTGTTTCTTCTTGCTGGAGGCTGCCATTTTGCTGAAGCCCAGAGCTTCAAAGCGGAAACTGCGGAACTGAACCCAGTGATTTAATGGTTTTGAAAAACAGTTACATTGCTGGAATGCTGGGATTGCTAACTGTCACATTTGCTTGTGTCGTCATTCAAACTGTCAAACTATCAAATGTCTGGTTTCATAACTGATCACATGTGCAGCACCATGGCCAGGGCTTTTTTTTCTCAGACAACAGGTGCAGGAACTCCGCCTTTCCTAGTTACCCCTTTTCCCCGCCCTTACCCACCTCCCAGCACCGTCCCTTTTAGACAATATAGAACCAAGTATCATTTTGAGGTGCTAAGTAATTAGTATGGAATTTGGTAATGATATGAAGAAAATCAGTAGAATAGATCCCCTGCAGCCAGCGACAATAGATCCCCCTAACAACAATGTACCACCCACAACAAAATTTCCCCGCCAGCAACAATAGACTCCCGGCAGCATCAACAAGTCTCCACACAGCCAGCATTAATAGTCTGTCTGGCTGCCATCAACAACAGACCCCTCCCCCAACAGTAGATCTCTTTCAGCAACAACTGACCCCCCCCCCAGCAACATAAGACCCCCCAGCAACAATAGGTCCCCCACCAGCAACAATAGACCTCCCTTGCAAAAATAGATCCCCAGCAGTGAGCATCAATACCCTGCAGCACACCCCAGCACCCCTTGCCATTACATACAGTCAGTCCAAGAGGTGCCGGAACTGCGTTCCCCCGCGTTCCCACTGAAAAAAAGCCCTGACCATGGCAGTTGCAGATCAAACAGAAGCAGCTTGCTTGGCTGTAAAGGATAGGAGGGTTTAATTCTGCTTTAAGGCTGTCAGCAGATCGGCCTCTACAAATTCAGCAGTGCCTAAAAATAGAGAGCAACTGAGCATGTGCAGAGCGGGGTGAGACAGTGTATTACTGGATATTAAACAGTATAGGCACTTATTTTTAATGTTTTACATAGCTATACCTGCAGAAGGGGCCAGCATGTAGTCATCTAGCAGGACTTATTTTTCTGACTAAAGTTCCACATTAAATATACAATTGAAAGTATTTTGCTATATCTGTCAATCTTACCAGAAATCCACTGAGCTCTTCACATCCTGGGCTCTTGGTTTCTGCACCATAATCTCCATTAGTGTTATGAGCTGTGGCCAGTTTACCGGTGTGAACTTTATTACATCTTTCCCATATGTTATAGAGAGGGGGAGATGTTTTGTAGTCCTGTCCTAGATTAATTGCACTGTTCCAATGATGCAGTACAGTGAGTGAACATGGTCACCCTAGGGCAGGAAGTGTGTTACTGGCAGGATAACCAGGGGGGAAAAAATCCTGAACAAAGCAAATGAATGCAGTTGCCACATCTAAAGCCTCGTACACACGATCAGAATATCGGACGAATGATTGTCTGTTCTTGTTTTTGCTTTCTAGTCTCATAACAAAAATCAGTAGGTTACTAAAGTTACGAAAATTATTGTTCAACAGAATACAACTTCGGAAGCGATGTAATGTGCTGTATTGTAATGTATTCTTTTGTTTCTGAGCATGCGTGGTCTTGGTCTTCCTTTTTTTTTTTTTTTTTTTTTTTTTTTTAATGAATATGTTCTGATTAACCACTTCTCACCCACCCAACGTCATATGAGGTCGCAGATTTTGAGCAGGGATATCTGAATGATGCCTGCAGCTACAGACATCATTCAGATATCTTCTTTTACAGCCGGAGATTCCCCGTTCAACCTCTTGATCGTTCCTACAGGAGCTTCTAGCGGCTCGCCCGTGCGATCGGCGAGCCGGAGAAGAAATCAAACGGCATTGGGATACTGACCATAGAGCAGGGGTCTCAAACTGGCGGCCCTCCAGCTGTTGCAAAACTACAAGTCCCATGAGGCATTGCAAGGCTGACAGTTACAAGCATGACTCCCACAGGCAGAGGCATGATGGGACTTGCATTTTTGCAACAGCTGCCAGTTTGAGACCCCTGCCATAGAGATTTCCAGATGGTCGCAGAAGTCTCTATGATCGTTCGGAGGCTGGGCGCGATTTTATGACATCATGCCCGGCCTCTGCATTTGAAAAAATGCCCCCGCCTCAGCTGAGAAGCAGAGATCGTTGTTTTTTTTAAATTTTATTTTATTTCAGGCTTCCCAGGTAAGAGGAGAGATGTGAGGACTTATAGACCCCAGCTCTCACTGTAAAGAGAACCTGTCATGCCCTATTCCTATTACAAGGGATGTTTACATCCCTTGTAATAGGAATAAAAATAAAATGTAAAAAGAAAGCTTCAAAATTTAAAAATAAAAGTAAAATAAACAGTAAAAAAAAGAAAAAAAAATTGAAAGCGCCCCCGTCCCTGCGTGCTTGCTCGCAGAAGCGAACACATACATAGGTTGCGCCTGCATATGTAAACAGCGTTCAAACCACACATGAGGCATCGACGCGAACGTTGGAGTGAGAGCAAAAATTCTGGCGCAAGACCTCCTCTGTAACTCTAAACGGGTGACCTGTAAAAGATGGTAGAACGCCGCCTATGGGGATTTTTAAGTAGCAAAGTTTGCCGCCATTCCACGAGTGTGTGCAATTTTAAAGTGTGACATGTTGGGCATCTATTTACTCGGCATAACATTATCTATGCAAAAAAATTGGGCTAACTTTACTGTTTTTTGGGGGTTTTTTTAATGATTTTTTTCCAAAAAAAAGCGTTTGAAAAATCGCTGTGCAAATACCGTGTGAAATAAAAAGTTGCAACGTCCACTATTTTATTCCCTAGGGTCTCTGCTAAAAAAAAATATATATATATATTTGGGGGTTCTGAGTAATTTTCGTGCAAAAAAAATATATTTTTACATGTAGGAGAGAAGTGTCAGAATTGGCCCGGTGGTTAAACGAAAATCTTTCGTTCTGATATCATACAAGAAAATTTTTGTCCCTTCAGAAAATTTGGATGAACGGTCGTGATCAGCTCTTGAAAGCTGTGTACTGACAATCAGATTATCGTACAATCAATCCGAAAACTGTATTTTGCATCCTTTTTTCTCATTGTGTGTACTAGGCATAAGAACTGGTAGCTTTAGATTAGGGGGATAGGGAACGTGGACTAATGCACTTTATTCCAGGAAAGATTCCTTCCCTCCTCCCTGTTTTTGATCTGAGCAGGCACGGTATCATCGGAAATCGCGGATAATATTTCTCTGATGTGACAGGTTGGGGGAAGCCTGAAGTCTGCCAAGCTGTGTTCATCCGCTCAATTTGTGGGCTTGCTGCCATTCATTCACAGCTACAGATTACAGCTCTGTGGTTTAAAGTTGTCTTTCAATAAAAAACATGACGAGTGGAAATGTGATTTTAACCATACCAAAGATATTCATATACACACAGACCTAAATCTTACAGGAAGGCCTTATTCAGATCTTTGGGGTAAAGCATTGCATAATGCACATTTTTCATTAGGAGAAATAAACCATACACAATCTAAAGACAAAGTAGCCATCTCAGATTGCAAAATGCCGTTACCAAATCAGTAATGCACGTTTTTAAAAAAAAAAAAAAAAGCCTAATAAAACAAAGTTAGTGTGGCGCTTCTAGTGCACCACGGCACATTTGTATTTTAGTGCACCACAACCCACAGAACACCACAACAGCATAAAACGCACCACAAAACGCTAAAAAAACACTCAAGTCAGGCATTTCCATTGAAGTCTGAGGCCAAAAACGCTTGTGATTTTTTAACGACAGGCGTTTTGCTTTAGGTGACAGAATAGGGGTCATTAAAATAAATGAGATTTTGCTTGTTGAGAGTTTTAGAGCTACAAGCTTCAAGCATAAAATCGCTGAGGTGTGAACGGGGGGGGGGCCTTAGGTCTTTTGCAGACAGGACCTTTGCTAACTCTCCTACACTCCTTTCCTCTTGGCAGAAAAAAACACTTGATCCTTGTAATCTCATGTGACGTGTTTTTGGGTGCGTCAAGCGTTTGGTTGGTAATTCATTTCATTGGCCAGAATAATAATTTATTCTGGCCATTGAAATGAATGCTCTACCTTTACATTAGATGCGCCAGCTATTTTTCTGCCAAAACTCTGCTGCTCCTGGACACACTGGCTGCGGGGTTTATTTTCTGCCATTACAGCGGAGTTCCACCCAAAAGTGGAACTTCTGCACTTTGTCTCTTCTCCCCCTTCAGTGCCACATTTGGCACCTTTCGGGGGGGAAGGGGGACAGGATACCTGTCTTTGACAGGTATCCTGTTCTCACTTTCAGGAGTCTAGGCCGCGGCCCCGTGACATGACCCCGGGGCTCCCTCCTCCTCTCCCTGTCACCGGGCCAGTAGGAGAGAGAGAAGCAGGGCCTCATGCATGCACAGTAGGGTTCCCAACGTGAAGCCGTAAGGCTACACTGCCGGGTTCCCTTACCAGCAATGGCGGCGGTAGCACCCGACAACTGATGGAAACATCAGCTGCGGTGCCGACATCGCTGGACTCCAGGACAGGTAAGTGTCCTATTGTTAAAAGCCAGCAGCTGCAGTATGTGTATCTGCTGGTTTTTAATTTTTTTTTTTTTTGGGCGGAACACCGCTTAAAGTACCCCAGGAGCCCTCTAAAGGCCTATGTGTGTATGTACATGTAGGCTAACATGCAGGGGTGTTTAGAGGCAGGAGAATAAAATGCCCAACGCCTCTAGGAGCAGCAGAAAAAAATGTCCAGTGTGCATGAGGTTGTAAGTGAATTATGGAAAATGGCAAGCTGCTAAATAAACAAAGAAGTAAAGTACCTATGTCCAAAATCAAGTATATAAAGGGACAAAATTTAGGGAGGCAGAACTGGACTTTAGTGGTACGGTAACATACTAGACTATATACAAAATGTAAGTGAACTATGATCATGCATATTGAAGTATTTACATATTCTGAGCAAGAAGTAAAAGTACTTTCAAACAAGCTCACATTCATCTCTGTATCTGTAAGCATTGCATCCAATTCATATGACATTTGAATCAAACCAGCTTTCTATGGAGCCACTTCACATATGTGCGGTGCCTGGTATGGATTTTAAGGGAAACCCACTTAGGTCTTTGGAGGCCACATGCTCTCCAAAGCACCCTTCCCCCATTATGATGGGGACACAAGCCTCTTCCCCACAACCCTGGCTGGTGGTTGTGGGGGTCTGCAAGCTGGGGGCTTATCAGAATCTGGAAGCCCCCTTTAACAGGGCCCCCAGATCCCACCCCCCGTGTGAATGAGTATGGGATACATTCACCAAATTATAAACACGGACGCAGTTTTTTGACAATTCCTTTATTAAAAAATGAAACAAAAACAATGTCCCCAGTGTAGATCCATTGTCAAACACGACGCCCGTCACCACCGCCGGCCCAAAAAAAAAAAAAAAAAAAAAGCTCCGCTCGTGCCAAAGACTATTGCTGTCTGCCTGCTCTGCCATCTGACAAATCTTAAATCTCCAAGGGGCGGGACCACCCATCACCGAACGAAAAGTAGTGCAGGAACTATTTGTTTTTGTCGCCGCGACTTAAGTCGCATTGATTAGGACAGCTTTGTATTGCAAGGAGCTACGGGCTCATTCACACTGCTCACGCTAAGCACTCAATTTTAGCGTGCGGTCAGCTGTCTATTTCAGCTGCAGAGAGGTAGGCAGAGGGGGTTTAATGCGCATTTTAATGCATCGCACAGTTCACTTTTTTTTTTTTTTGTCAACTTTATTTGAAGTGCACAAAGTAGCACTTTCATTTTTGTAACACTATTCATGTCATCGCACAGCAGTGAGGTGTATTGTGCTGCTGCGAGGTGACATGCAGTACCTTTTAACATGTTTGCACTTTATCGCAGCTCATTGCACCGCATCTCCAGGGCTGCATTGCAGTGCAAACGATGCACATAGAAAACAATTGTTTTCTAGCAGTGACTGACTTTCTTCCAGTGCAGTCCAGTGCAGTCACCACATTGTGTGAACGAGCCCTAATCTGGCAAAGTGACAGCGTCTTGTTAGTGTGTCTGGGCTGAGGAAAGAAAGTCAGAACACTTGACTGCGGTCCAACAACGAGTGTCACTTGTGCATCCTGATGGGTCCATCATGACTGTCCCTGTATCAAAAATACAAACTTAAAGTGGAGTTCCGGCGAAAAAAAAAAGTTGTTTTTTTTTAATTGTCCTAGCATTATTACAAATTAAATACAAAAATGATTATACAATGATCATCATGGATTTTGCAAAAATATTAATTTCTTACTTGAATATTTTCTGCCATCATGATTGTGGGCATGTGAAGCCCAATCGAGATCTCTTCCTGGATTAGTTTTGGAGAGGTGCATGCACCTCTCGATCTCGCGCATGCGCGATTCACCGGCCATATCGCCGATTGTTTCTAAAGTTGCCATAACAACGGGCGGCGACGGAGGAAGGTCCCACCCCGTTGGTATGGCAACATCATAGTACTGCCCACAGACTCCAGGGAAATGATGACACATCATTTCCCAGGAGCACAGGCGGGGGAGGAAGTGGCGAGGAGCTCCGCGGACCAGGAATTGGCAGATTAAGAGGACTACATAGCAACAGGGCGATTCAGGTAAGTATAAAAAAAAAAAATTCCGCCAAATTTTTTTTTTTGGTTTAGAGGAGTCCAATGCTGAAAAAAAAAATTTCAGGGTGGAACTCCGCTTTAATGAAAATATGTATTATTATTATTTTTAGGAATGTATATAGTGCAGACGAATTTGAAAGCACTTTCCATACTGTACATTCACATCAGTCCCTGCCCTCAAGGAGCTTACAATCTAAGGTCCCCTAACTCGCATTCATTCACATACTAGGGCCAATTTAGACAGGAGCCAAATAACCTCCCAGCATGTCTTTAGAGCGTCTGAGAAGACCAGAGTATCCTGAGGAACCCACAGAAGCTCAGGGAGGACAATGCAAACTCCATGCAGGTAGCATCTTACATTTTTTTTTTTTTTTTTTTTTATACAGTATCTCACAAAAGTGAGTACACCCCTCACATTTTTGTAAATATTTTATTATATCTTTTTATGTGACAACACTGAAGAAATGACACTTTGCTACAATGTAAAGTAGTGAGTGTACAGCTTGTATAACAGTGTAAATTTGCTGTCCCCTCAAAATAACTCAACACACAGCCATTAATGTCTAAACCGCTGGCAACAAAAGTGAGTACACCCTTAGGTGAAAATGTCCAAATTGGGCCCAAAGTGCCAATATTTTTTATGGCCACCATTATTTTCCAGCACCGTCTTAACCCTCTTATGCATGGAGTTCACCAGAGCTTTACAGGTTGCCACTGGTGTCCTCTTCCACTCCTCCATGACGACTTCACGGAGCTGGTGAATGTTAGAGACCTTGCGATCCTCCACCTTCCTTTTTAGGATGCTCCACAGATGCTTGATAGGGTTTAGATCTGGAGACATGCTTGGCCAGTCCATCACCTTTACCCTCAGCTTCTTTAGCAAGGCACTGGTTGTCTTGGAGGTGTGTTTGGGGTCGTTATCATGTTGGAATACTGCCCTGCGGCCCAGTCTCCGAAGGGAGGGGATCATGCTCTGCTTCAGTATGTCACAGTACATTTTGGCATTCATGGTTCCCTCAATGAACTGTAGCTCCCCAGTGCCGGCAGTACTCATGCAGCCCCAGACCATGACACTCCCACCACCATGCTTGACTGTAGGCAAGACAAACTCTGTACTCACCTGGTTGCCGCCACACACGCTTGACACCATCTGAACCAAAAAAGTTTGTTTGTCTCATCAGACCACATGACACGGCTCACAGTAATCCATGTCCTTAGTCTGCTTGATTCAGCAAACTGCAGGCTTTCTTGTGCATCATCTTTAGAAGAGGCTTCCTTCTGGGACAACAGCCATGCAGACCAATTTGATGCAGTATAAGTCGTATGGTCTGAGCACTGATAGGCTGACCTCCCAGCCCTTCAACCTATGCAACAATGCTGGCAGCACTCATACGTCTATTTCCCAAAGACAATCAGGATAGGACGTTGAGCACGTGCACTCAACTTCTTTGGTCGACCATGGCGAGGCCTGTTCTGAGGGAAACCTGTCCTGTTAAGCCGCTGTATGGTCTTGGCCACCGTGCTGCAATTCAGTTTCAGGGTCTTGCCAATCTTCTTATAGCCCAGGCCATCTTTATGTAGAGAAACAATTCTTTTTTTCAGATCCTCAGAGAGTTCTTTGCTATGAGGTGCCATGTTGAACTTCCAGTCACCAGTATGAGAGAGTGAGAGCGATAACACCAAATTTAACACACCTGCTCCCCATTCACACCTGAGACCTTGTAACACTAACGAGTCACATGACACTGGGGAGGGAAAATGGCTAATTGGGCCCAATTTGGACATTTTCACTTAGGGGTGTACTCACTTTTGTTGCCAGCAGTTTAGACATTATTGCCTGTGTGTTGAGTTATTTTGAGGGGACAGCAAATTTACTCTGTTATACAAGCTGTACACTCACTACTTTACATTGTAGCAAAGTGTCATTTCTTCAGTGTTGTCACATGAAAAGATAGAATAAAATATTTACAAAAATGTGAGGGGTGTACTCACTTTTGTGAGATACTGTATATAATATAGAAAATGACACATGGTTGTTACTACAGAATTAGAGATTAATCCCATTTATAATAAAACTCCCATATGTTTGAAGGGTCAGTGCCGCTGACGTTCCGGGAACCCTCAGCTAGCTGCAGCTGTCACCTTTTTCTCTGTAGATTAACTCTGCTGAAGAGAAAAGCGGCTTCATTTTGTGCTTGTCATTTGCCCAGGAAGTTAAAGCAAATTGTAATGAGGGAATCACAGCAGGACGGCCTTCTAACAAATGAGAGGCATATATTGACTGACAGGCAACATGCCATTTCAGTGATACATTTATTTTCATACATCGTTCCTCAAGGTCACTTTGTGCTCTCATTGGAAGCCTGGGTTCTGAGAAACCATGTGACCTACGCTGCAAACGCCACCAGTGCTATATGGAGGGGGGTTACTGTATATCCGCCGTGGTGGATGTGTTTGGAATATACCTACTACTAAAACTGTTTATAGACCACGATGGTGCTGAATGCTTCAGATCTCCTAGATCACGATAGCACCATCAGGAATCTTGAGGTTACAACCCAGAATGTAGGGCTGTAAGTTAGTAAAATAAATGTCCAATTCATGCTCCTTTTATTTATATATAATATATATATATATATATATATATATATATATATATATATTTAATTATAGAGGGGAAAAGACCTAATTCTGTCAATTTGTAACTTTTTGTGACCCCATAGGGGAGATTTTCCAGCACTTCCTGACCCTGCAACGCTAGTGCAAGAAGCTGAGGATGTGGTAGTCAACAGTACAGGATGGCTCAGGCGGCAATAAAGGAAATGCCAAAATTGTAACCCTTCCTCACTCTGCTAAAGATGTGTTTTTGTCTATGTCCTATGTACTAGAGATTTCCGAACACTTCCTGTCCTGGGAATATTTCCCAGATAGGGACACAGCCAGCAATAAATCCTGATGGAGGTTCTAAGCTTCCCCTAGTCTATAAACTTTGGGCTTTAGTTTGGAGACTAGGTAGGTAATTATTTTTCATCTTGCTTTTACATCTAGGTATGTAAATGTAAAGTTTTTTTTATTAACCTTTTTGTGTGTTTTTTTATTTTTTTTTATTTAACTGTGTGCATTAGACAGCCATATTTTCTTGCAAATACACTATATTGCCAAAAGTATTGGGACGCCTGTCTTTACATGAACTTTAACCACTTGCCTATAGGGCAGTTTCTCCCCCTTCCTGCCCCAGCCATTTTTCAACTTTCAGCGCTGTCACAATTTAAATGACAATTGCACGGTCATGCAACACCCAAACAACATTTTTATCATTTTCTTCATACAAATAGAGCTTTATTTTGGTGGTATTTAATCACTGCAGGGTTTTTTATCTTATACTAAAAAAAAATTTTAAAAAGACTGAAAATTTTGAAAAAAAAAAAAGTTTCTTAGTTAGTCTGTCAGTAAATTTTGTAAATAAGTAATTTTTCTCCTTCACTGATGAGGCGGCACTAATATGCCGCACTGATAGGTGGCACTGTTGGGCACTAATAGGTGGCATGCATGGGCGGCATGGATAGGCGGCACTGATGGCGCTGATGGGAGGCACTGATGAGCACTAAAAGGCAGCAGTGACTAGCATCACTAATGGTTACTGATTGGTGTCACTGATGAGCACTGATTGGTGGCATGCATAGGCGGCACTGAAAGGGGGCATGGATAGGCGGCACTGATGGGCACGAATAGGCGGCACTGATGGGAGGCATTGATGGGCAGCACTGATGAGCACTAAAAGGCAGCAGTCACTGGCATCACTGATGGGCACTGATTGGTGTCACTGATGTGCACTGATTGGTGGTGCTGATGGGCACTGATTGGTGGCACGGGGGGGATTTACTGTAATCAGGGCACTGAGGATCAGTGCTTTGATAACATGTCCGGGTGTTCCCTGTGAGGAGATGCTGCTGATCGGCACTACTCACCACACACTCAGTCAGTGTGAGGCAATGAGAGCCGATTTACGGCACTTCTGCATTTACATGTGACCGGCTGTGATTGGACACAGCCGATCACATGGTTAAAGAGCCGCGCTGTAATATGACATCCACCCAGAACGGGAGCCGCACTGTCCCTCCATCATTTGACAGTGGGCAGGCAGCAAGCGGTTAAAGTGGTTGTAAAGGCAGAAGGTTTTTTTATCTTAATGCATTCAATGCATTAAGATTTAAAGCCTTCTATGTGCAGCAGCCCCCCCTAATACCTACCTGAGCCCCATCTAGATCCAGCGATGTTGCACAAGAAACTCAGCTGTCCAGGACTCTCCTCCTCATAGGCTGAGACTGCAGCGCCATTGGCTCCTGCTGTTGTCAGTCAGTGAGGAGAGAGGGGATGGGCCTGGGCTGTAGCTCTGCGTCTGAATGGACACAGGGAGCCTTGGCTCGTGGTGCCCCCATAGAAAGCTGCTTGCTGTGGGGGCACTCAACCGGAGGGAGAGGCCAGGGACACCAGCGAGGGACCCGAGAAGAGAAGGATCTGGGCTGCTCTGTACAAAACCACTGGACAGAGCAGGTAAGTATAACATGTTTGTTGGTTTTAACAAAAAAAAAACGAGGCTTTAGTATCACTTTAATGGCATGCCCATCTTAGTCCGTAGGGTTCAATATCGAGTGGGCCCACCCTTTGCAGCTATAACAGCTTCACTTCCTGTTTTGGCTAAGAGACAGAAAGTGAAGGGAAATTTCCCCAAATGGGACACAGATGACAAAAAACTTACAGGGGTTATAACCCTCCCTTACCAAAAATGAAAACATCAACATAGCACTGTACTGTATGTACTTTACTTTTTACCAAGCAATGTATGTATTTCAATTGTGCATTTAGCCTGGAGTTCAGATTTAATCCATTCCTTCCCTATGATCTATATTTTACTTCTGGGGGGGCCAAGGGTTGCGTCTCATCATAGAGGTCAGATATCTATACATCTTCACGTTTCCTTTCCTGTTCTGGAGCTAAAACACAGTTGAGGAAAGATGACACAAGTAATGCTTATAAGGGTGCTATAAGTGGTGACTGTTTTAACAAATTCATCCTTACAGGCATGATTTGGTAGAGTCCATAAGATGTAGGGGTTTGATCCCTAAATCTTATGCACTGGATTTGCGCTATTGTGTTTTTAAACATAAAAATGTGCATTGCTTTAATGCAGCCCATTCATTAGGTGCTGTTTTTCTTTTTTTTTAACTTAGGGATTGATTTACTAGAGGGTGCAAAATCTGGTTGAGCTCTGCATAGAAACCAATCAGCTTCCAGATTCTTTGTCAAAGCTTCGTTGAACAAGCTGAAGTTAGAAGCCGATTGGCTACCATGCACAACTGCACCAGATTTTGCACTCTCCGGTTTTAGTTACGCCCCTTTTGCACGGGCTGTCCGATCAGGTCTGCCTGTCAGTTTTTCAGGTGGACCTGATGGGACCCTCCAGTTTCTTCTATGGAGAGGCGGATGACACCCACCACCATCCGCTCCGATCCTGTCTGCCAAAAAACAGACGGATTGGTAGTCCTATTCCCCATCCCTACTGCTGATCGGATCAGATGGCATCTGATGGAAACAAAGAGGTGGTCTATTTCCATCCGATTGCCCCATAGAGGAGAGGGGGACTGTGTCTGTGTCCACTCTGCATAGCGGAGCAGACACGGACCTGTCATCTGCCTGCTCAGTGGGGATCAGCAGAGAGATCCCCCGCTGAGCAAGCGGATTCCGCTTAGCGGAGGCGCCCGTATAAAAGGGGCCTAAATCAATCCCCATGTTTCAGAAAAACAGCACCTAATGGGCTTTCTTAAAGCAATGCAAATTATTATGCAGCAGACCATGCTGACTGTAGCTCGTCTTCAAGGTTGAATGACATCGGGTGTTATTTAACCCAATTCCTGTGAACCCAGGCTGCCATGGACCCTTCCTGTTTGTAGGGAGATCATGCTTTGTTCCTGTATCTCATTTGTGATCCTGTGTTGTCATCACTGTTACAGGGGCTTCCAACAGAGTCTACAAGAGGCAGTTTCAATACATACCTACCTTGAGAAATGCCATGCAGCCATGGCTGGAGTGCACCCACAAAAGGCCCTGTGCACAGAAACCAGAGTGGGGTTTGTTCTGCACTATGTGTTTGATTTACTAAAACTGGAGCATGCAAAATCTGGTGCAGCTCTGCATAGAAACCAATCAGCTAGCAAGATTCCTTGTCAAAGCTTCATTGAACAAACTGAAGTTAGAAGCTGATTGGCTACCATGCATAACTGCACCAGATTTTGCACTCCCCAGTTATAGTAAGTAACCCCCGATGGGTTTTACTTCCTCTTTTGCCCCTTCGCAAGTCCTGCAAATGAAAAGCATAATGGGCTAGTATGCATGGCATATATGACACTTACCTGCAAACGAAGCCCACGCTGTCCCCTATGCAGGCTGTGTCCATCTTCGCCCCTCACTCCGGCTCTGTGACTGGCTGGAGCTGCCGGAGCCGCACTGGGCACACGCTGTTGGAAGGAACAGCACGGTGGTCTGTTTTTTCACAGTGCATGCGCCGATGACGACATCGGCACACTACAAATGAAATATCTCCTAAACGGCGCATGTTTAGGAGGTCTTTCCATTACCTATAGGTAACCCCTTATTCTAGGCTTACCTATAGGTAAAAGTTACTTAAAAGGGTTTACGACCACTTTAATGTACCACACTGTGATGCACTGCAGTACTTATGCGTTGGCAAGGTGCATTGTGTTGTCATTTAGAATGAATGGCACCGCAGGGCACCAACTTGCACAATGCCCATTGCAACAGTGTGAATCTGGCATCAGTGAATGATGTCTAGTTTGTAAAAGTCAACCTTTTAAATGTGGTGCATGTTTTTTTCTTTTTTATTTATGGGCTCCCCAGTCTTCTTCAGGACCCGTCCACACATACTTCCTTTCCTATTTAATTTTATCATGTCAGTAAGTTCACTAAGATCAACAAACTACAAACAGTTGCAACTTGCTTACTGCAAGCATTTTTCCAAACAGCACTTTGTTCATGTTTGATGGGCGTCGGGTCAATCAAGTATTTTGATTAAAAGTTGCAGAATGATAAAAAATAAATGACTAGTAAAGTTTTAGAAGTTCATTGAAATATTTAACATTTATTAAAGCAAAACTTTTTAATTGTACAGGCTCATAAAACATAAAGAATATTTCTGTAACTTGCATTTATGATAACCGACGGCATATTGCAGAATACACAAGTCTTAAGTCCTTGGCAACAAAAACCGCATGCTGAAATGAAAGTGTGTGGACGTCAGGAGACAGTGGTAGGAGGTCTTTGTACAGGCCGGGGAGGATTTGATGCAATGATTATCCAGTGGAACTGCAGTCAACATTTCGAACAGATGGAATGTTGTGTCACAAAGTTTTATCAAAGCAGCCCAATAAGTTATGCTGTTTGGTGTAGCAGAACAGCTTAGGAGCGAGTGTAGAACACACGCGCACAAGCATTCCTAATCATTAGAGATCAAGAGCTGCTGGATTAACAAGTCTTTGGACAATGGTCTGATCTGAAGGAGGCACAGCTGGACGCAGCTACAGTTCAAATCAAAAGCCATAAACGTATGCGCCAAGCACATCACACGTGCGCTAACCAGCAAAGTGCAAGCAGAAGCTTCTTTTTTTTTTAATATTTAATGTAGGACTGGTAAGAAGTACTTGCTTTTGTAATGTACAGTAACCCTCCGATAGAAATTAGATGGAAATGTTTACAGCACACAAACAAAACTGCATGTCATGCATCTACAACAAACATTTGTATGAAGTGGTGGGTGATAAAGACTTAAGCTATTAAGATCGTTGGATGATGTGAACTGCAGTTAAGTATCGTTTTAAGTCAAGTACACACTATATATTTTTTTTTTCATTCAACCCAACGAAAAAAAAAAAAAAAAAAAACAGAGCTCAGGAGGAGATCCTGTACTAACAATCCAATGTCAGTACAGCATTCTCCCCTCTGAGCTATTGTGTTCTAACAGGGGGACAGCCCCCCTCCAGAACACATCGGTCAGTGCTCTCAGCCGTTAGTTGAGCGCGCTGATCAGATGCCGAAGGCAGACATTTTTCGGTCGTGCCTCCTTGACAGAAGCTGGACCAGCTGCCGTAAACACAGGCCGAATGTCGGACAGTTTTTATTGAACCTGGCGATACCACCTGATATTCAGCCCATGTGTATGGGGCTATACTCTTTGCATTAGCTGTTTCAATAATGTTAAGTCAGCTTTTTTCCTTCTCTTTTTAAAAGTTGTTCTCGCCCCTATGGTGGGGCATGAGGCACCCCTTCCTTTCCTTTCTCCCTCTCCCCCTTTTTTTTCCCCTTTGTTTTTTTTCAGTGGGCCAGGCCTGGAGTTTTTGGATGATCCTCTTCTCCAGTCCCATCACTCCCCTCCCTTTTTTTTTCCTTTTTATCCCTTCACTATGTCTGCATATATAGAAATAGAGGGAGCCTCTATAGCAGGGATATGCAATTAGCGGACCTCCAGCTGTTGCAAAACTACAAGTCCCATCATGCCTCTGGGTGTCATGCTTGTGGCTATCAGAGTCTTGCTATGCCTCATGGGACTTGTAGTTGTAACAGCTGGAGGTCCACTAATTGCATATCCCTGCTGTATAGCAATAAAATAATAAAGAAAAGCGATCGGATGCTTGGTCCCCAACCAAGCCGAGATAGTCCAGTTGCCCCTGTTCTCTAAGAAGGCTTGGTTGGGGACCAAGCATCCGATCGCTTTATGTCTGCATATATGTATGATAACACACACTGAAACCTTTGCTTGAGTTTTCAACCCTTATCTTTTATTATTTCATAAGGTCCTACTAATATGACTCCTTTCTGTTTGAGAATAAACCCTGATCTCTTCTATGAATGGAGTCCCATTTTTTTTGTTTCTGAATATATGTGGGAATGACAGTAATATGGATCTCGAGTGATCGTTCTTGTAGTCAGAAACTGTTCTATGGATAGTTAACCTTTGTTATAATGTGTGTTTTCTCTCCAGTCAATGCCTTTTTCTGTTCCAGCATGGTCCTGTGTGCAAGGCCAGCTTTATAAAGACATGGTTTGGTGTGGAGAAACTTAAAGTAATTGTAAAGTCTCGTTTTTTTTTTTTTTAAATAACAAACATCTTCTACTTACCCGCCCTATGCAGTAGTTTTGCACAGAACAGCCTGGATCTTCCTCTTCTCGGGTCTCTGGCTGGAGCTCCTGGCCCTTCCCTCCTGTTGATTGTCCCCACAGCAAGCAGATTGCTATGGGGGCACCCGAGCCTAGCCGCAGCTCTATCTATCCATTCAGCTCCACCCCCTGTCACTCCTCATTGGCTAACTGAGTTTGATTGACAGCAGCGGGAGCCACTGGCGCCGCTGCTGTGTCTCAGCCAATCAGGAGGAAGAGTCCCGGACGGCCGATGCATTCGTGGACATCGCTAGATAGAGAGGGGCTCAGGTAAGTATTGGGGGGGGGGGGGCTGCTGCACACAGAAGGCTTAGAATGCATTAAGATAAAAAAAACCCTTCTGCCTTTACAACCACTTTAAGTGGTCCGCACAGAGCCCTGACCTCCAACTCACCAAATAGCTTTGGGTTAATTTAGAACACCAATTCCATAGTAATGCCTGCAAGCTCACATAGGTGCAATGGTCAGATGCCTACAAACTGTTGGTCATATCATGTAGATGTGAGATTGTAGTGGGGAACCATCAAACATCAAGTCGTTTAAGAGGTAGACCAGAAAAACAGGTATGTAGCAGTGATTGTAGTTTGCACTGCACTTACCTCTTCCTTCTCATACCGGTTCTCACTTTTGAAATTTCTGTGGAGTTGATGTTCAGTGACAGTCACAAACACTGTCCACCATGCCATAAAGTGCAAAACTGATAAATATCATATTAGAAAGGGTAATTGACCTCTTGCTAATAAAAAGTGATATTCAAGGCAAATGGGGGAATATGTATAATATGTAATTATGATTAATTCTTTTTTTATGTTTTTATTTATTTTGCAGCATATCCATGGTCACAAAGGACCAATTACAGCAGTTTCTTTTGCCCCTGATGGACGTTATCTTGCCACTTACTCCAACAAAGACAGCCATATCTCCTTCTGGCAGGTAATACTTTTTTTGTGAAGGAAATAGCACACAATACTTTAGCAGTTCTTGAGTAGTGTTTGCTTTTAGGGTATTTATGGCCTCCAAATACGTGTTCAACATCTCCCAAATAAGTGTTTTGTTTAGGATGAAAGATAAGTATTAGGGGCAAGTAAAGTTTTAAGGGTTGAGTAAGCTCAAGTGTCAAGGTGGAGATTAAGCCCAGGTTCACACTGCTCAGACATGAAAGTCACGTGACTTCAGATCCGACTTAGCCCTGCAACTTCCGTCCGACTTTAATCCGACCTAATGTGACTTTTTATACTCTCTGGCATTGAAGTCGTATCAAAGTCGGAAAGTAGTGCAGGAACCTTTTCTAAAGTTGAGTTGGATCAGTTAAGATGGCTCTCATATGGAAACATTTAATTTGACATGTCATGCAACTTGTGCTCTCACAAGTCGGATCCCATGTCGCTCCAGGGTGAACCGGCATAAGAGTTAAGGTTTACGCCAAACTCTAGGATGAAGCTCCCACCCCCTCTATCTGATTACTGGGCTAAAAATGTAATCTAAATCCCAATTTTCAGATACCTTAAGCCATGGTCTGGTGATCATCATGGATGTGTCCTTTTTCTGGGTGTTTACATCACTGCCTCCATGATGTGGATGGTTCTCTTTGGCTGACCAGCAGAGAGGTCTTCTTAGGATCCAGAGGAGATCAGACTTCGGACCAATGGTAGTGAAGGGGACTTGATGGCAAGGGTTACCGTACAATGTTAGATTAGCAGTCCCTGCAGGAGGAAATGGTGTCGGTGACATAACTTAGGTGATTATAACAGGCTTCACATAAGGAACACTTTTCACTGGCTAGAGAATGGGTTAGAAGAGATAGGGATGGACAAAAAAAAAAAATCAAGTTTAGGTGGATTTGGGCTTTAAGTGTTGATGATTAAGGCAGCAGTGGGTTAAGTGTTAGGGTTTGATTTAGTGTTAAAGATGACCTGTACTGTAGCTGCTGTACCAAAATAAGCCAAAGAAACAAAAGGCAAATCCCCAGTTTTTCCTGTAGGTTCCCTGCAGCTGATCTTTTCCTCATTACTGACTTACCATGGTTTATTCTGCATTTTGTTTCTTTGTGGAAGCAGCCATTTTGGTAGAGGAGCATATGTGGTTGCTTCCTCATCAGAGTTACCCCCTATAACCAGTGATCTAATGATTGGTGTAGTGATGATTTAAGAAGCAGCAGACAAGGGGAAGCAGCACAAATCCACAGAATTAATAAAACAGGGGGATCCTTTGCATTGCAGGTCCTTGGGTACAGTTTCCTCTCCAGCAAGAAGAGCAATGAGCAGCTTAGTAATGACACCACTAAATCTCACTTTGAATCTTCTAAGACTAGAAGTTTGAGGCAGCATTGCCTGAGATCAGGGGTAGGCAACCTTAGAGAGATGGAGATCTACTTGAACAACACGGAATGCAGGGATCAGGAGTGCGTTGTGCTCAGAATGCAGAGATTGGGGGGGGGGGGGGGGTGATGTGAAGGGTTGTAGAGGACACTGTTATGGAGGCAGCCCTGCCCATAGCAGTGTCCACTGCCCCCTTCACATCACACACACACGTGTCCTCTCTTTTACATTACACCCCACACACGCACAGCAGTGCCCCCCCTTCCCTCCCATTGCAGCGTTCCATTGCATCCTACCTGTGCACACATGACTGAGAAGCAGCACAGTTCTGGTTAGTTAAAAAGTGATTTTTCATATTAACATGCTGGTGATTGGTTGCTTAGGACCTAGCAACCAATCACCTGCGGGTTAACTAGAAAAGTCAACTTGGCCAGCTCCTCCACCTGCCCTGCTTCCTGTGCTGTGCTGCCTCTCGCTCTCCGCTGTTTACTGATGACAGAGGCAGAGGAGGGGAGGGAAGATGGAGGACAAAGCCTCGGCGGAGAAGGTTGTTTGCGAAGATCGGCAGGTAGCAGTAGGAGGCGGGGGTCGGCAGTGCAGACCTGTCCCCGATCTACCTACCTACGGTCGACAGCCCAGGATCGACGGGTTGCTGACCCCCCCCCCCCCCGCCTTAGATGATATTCCACTGCAGATATACAGCTATGGGGTTTAAGGCACGGGGGTTCAGAATATTGCTTAGGGTACAATTAACGTTTCTGAATGCCCCCTGCAACATAGCAAACCTTTATTTTTTAGTTCAGGTTACTTAGTTCACTTAAATGATACTTTACAAGTTAGAGAAGCTTTAGGGTTTTCAGTGCTAATCGGAAACTATACGGGTGCAGTTATACTAACTTTGATATATATAAACCTTGTCCTCACATTATCCGGGTATTTTGCATGCTGTGATGTTTCTTCACATATCGGAACACTGCGGTTACATTGTAACCAGTAAAATGTTACCTGCTTCCTTTACACCATAATAAACATATTTAGGTAATTGTGTCTAAGCCGGGGATTGTGTGTTTATTGATTAAACGCTTTCCATTCTTCTCCGGTTTCCTTGTCGTATTGTTAGAGGAATATAATGATTCGATGCACTTACACTTTGCAGCTAAGTAATTATAGCTTACAGTCATGTTTACCACCTTCCTCTGATACATAATATCATTACGGCACAGATGATGTTAATATCTGATTGATTTCCATCTGTAACAAAAAAGGCTCACATGACTTTACATGCCAGTCACTGATTTCTGCAGCAAAATAAGCTGTTTAAAGGCTAAGTTCACCTTAAAAAATAAATAAATAATAATCTGGCCGTTAAAAATGTGCATTTATTATTTTTTTACACTGCGACCTGCAAAGTGGATTGCAGAAGCAATGTGGGTCTCCTGCAGAGACCCAGTACAGCTGTCTGCCCCCATACAGGCAGACAATTACCGAAGTGCGGATAGAATCAATGGACTATGAGGGCCCTCATCTGCGCTCTTGTGGTTCATTGAGAACTGCAAGCTGTCTGCTGCGGTGACAGACAGGACTTGTAGTTCATTCGTTCACAGAACTCTGTAAATGAATGACGTAGCCCTAGCCCTGCCCAGCCGCAGTGTTTTTAAAATGTGACAGCAGTTGCAGGGAGAGGGACCCCTGCCGCTCATGTGGAGGGTGAAAGGGGTGCAGGGGAGTGCTCCAAAGTAACATGTTAAACCCTAAATATGGATGTAGCAGATTTTACTTTTTGGTGGATATCTAAAGGCTTCCATGTTATTAGTGGCTATAGGGGAATAGTGACAGGCTAACAAACAATAAAGCAGTTTCAAGCAGCTCTTGGGATAGTCTGCAAGTGTTTGCTACAGCACTTCCACTTGTCCTGTCACCTTAAGGGCTTGTGCACACTTGCAGCTCAAAGAAGCATCTCCTGTAGGCTTTTGAGCTTTTTTGAGTGCTCATTTTTTTCTGCCTGGAAACTCCCCTCCATGTTAACCAATGTGTCCATGCACACTATGGCTTTTTTCAGGAGTTTACAGGCTTATGCTCTTACAGGCAGAAACAAAAACACCAAACTCGCATTTTTGAGAGAAGCTTTTGATCTGAGAAGATGCCCAAAAACAGGTGAAAAAGCGCAAATGGGCATGAAAAAGCTCAAAGAAGCTGGAGAACACACAAAAAAAATAAGAAAAGTAAACGGAGGGGAGGGATTGTGGGGGAAAAAAAAACGCTTATGCTCAAAAAAGCTCAAAGGAGCTCAATAAAAATGTGCAAAAGAGCCCAAAAAATGTCAAACTTCTTCAAGTTGAAACAAAAGCTCAAATGACTGTAAAAGCAGCATTTTTGGAGCTGCAGCGTGCACGAGCCCTAACTCGTCAATATTGCGCAAAAAGTTTTTTCAATGCCGACTTTCCTTCTTTTTTTTTTTTTTTCTTTTTTTTTAATTCGAGGAGAGGAAACCCAACAACATATATAGGCTGAGGCTCCATGCACACTGGAGCTCATAAACGGCCGTTTTTTGGAGTTTGGGTGATTTTTTTCAACAGCCCATAAACTCCACTCTGTTATCCTATGTCTCCATGCACACATGGAAGTTTTTGGATGTTTATCAGCAGTGGAGTTTATGGGCTGTTTTCTGAACGCCATAAAATCGCGTTCAGGAGTCATTTTTCTGACCACAAAAAACACGTCAAACGCTGATAAACGCTCTAAAATGTGGCTCACCAGCATTTTTTAAAGTTTTTGATCCATTGAAAAAAAAATTAAATAAAAAAAAAAAAAAACGCTAATAAACGCTATTGCTAAAACTTTAAAAAAACGTTGAAAGACTCACTGCAAAGCTACTGGTGTTTTTATAACGTTATTTTAACGTCCAGTGTGCATGGAGCCTAAACGGGAAAGAAGCAATAGAGCACTCCTTCAGGTACAGGCATATGTCTTCTTGATAAGACATTCTGTGCTGACACTGTGATACGTGAGACCCATTGAATGATACGCCTGGAGATGCTCTGCTTACCTACATAGGCAGGGACAATGGATGAAAAGAATTGAAATCAGCAGGGGGTCTCTGTCCAAATCTGATCACATCTAAATCTGAGTGCAGCTGCTGTACCAGTGTGCTAATCCTCGGTCATCAGGCCGGTGCTGAAGATATGAACTCAGCTGCAGTGCTAATCCTCTATGTGTCAGTGACTCACATTTATTACCTGATCCTCATGTTGACTAAGGAATATCACAATAAAAAAAAAAAAAAGGCTATGGGTGAAAAAAAAAACCCACAAACTATTATATTATAGTTTGCTGATGTACCTTACATATATAAAACAATTACTGAATGACAGGGATTGCAGTGTCTGGAAGCACTAAGGATGACAATACAGTATTCAGTTTTCATTTAGATTTACCAAAACCATATAATATGAAGTCAGACCTAAACATGTTCAGATTGTATGCAATCAGGCAGGCCTTTGCACCGCATTGAAGTTAAAGGTAAATCTAAAGGAAATGAAATAAGAAAAATGTACAATGTATGGCCAGCTTTGGTCTCATGATGATGAATGAGCAAAATTTAGATTACAATTGGAAGGCTTCAGTGAAATTTCGTACATTTTTCAGAATGCATTGAAATCAACACAGAATGTGAAAATAGGTATTTTTAAGGGTGCAGTGGGCTTTAAATGGCTCCTGGGTTTAATGGCAGCACCATTTATCTATCTTGTACCTCTCCTTGAGCTGCTCAGTGGACTTAGTGTTTTATTTTATTTTTAAGAAAAAAAAAGACAGTGAGAAAATAAATTTAAATAAAAAGAGTGATGGCATGCAATTATTGGTCAAATACTGTATACAGTATACTCAAGTATAAGCCGAGGTTTTTCAGCCCATTTTTTGGGCTGAAAACGCCCCCCTCGGCTTATACTCGAGTCTCCCTGCCTCACTGTGCCCATCTGCAGCCTGATGCACCTGATCTCCAGGCGCTGTGACATGCAGTCTAGTCGGCGGCCGTGAAGTGTAACAAAGCCCCGCCTTCTCCTCGTCCATGATAGGCGGAACACTGACTCACTGCTGGGAAATTAATTAGTGTTCCGTCGCAGACGAGGAGGAGGCGGGGATTTGTTACACTGGACGGCCGCCGACTAGACTGCATGTCACAGCACCAGTGTTCTGGAGATCAGGTACGTAAGGCTGCAGATGGACACAGTGAGGCAGGGAGATGGGCATTGTTGACCCTCTTTTCCACTTACAGTAGCTGCTGCATTTCTCACCCTAGGCGTATACTCGAGTCAATACGTTTTCCCATTTTTTTTGTGGTAAAATTAGGTGCCTCGGCTTATATTCGGGTCGGCTTATACTCGAGTATATACAGTACATAAAATAAGAAAAGCACAAATACAAAGAACACTAGAGATTGCTAGAACAAAATTAATAGAGTTCTGTGATCACAGCATTCACTTTTATTTCATAACACCAGCATTGTAATGGAAATACAAACAACCGTTATTTTTGACAATCCAAGATCATCTAACTTGAAAAATCTCTTCATGTGCTACTGTCTGCCAGCTGTCTCTTTCCAAAACTTCCTGGATTACCTGCATGCTTTGCAGCTTCCCCTCTGCTGTTTACTTTACATTTCTAAGGACTACATATCCCATGGTACCTTCCTGCCTGCTGGCTGTGACTCCGCCTCCTAAAACTCCTCCTCTCAGCACCTCTGTAGTTCAGAAGGCGGGCTCTGTGAAATGTGTGACACAGCAGTGCCTCCTCACAGGCCCATTGTGGCTACATGTCACAGAATTCCTAGAAGTAACAAATTCACAAAGTACGTTTACAAACTTCAAGATGGTTCAGATTAATAGTAGGCTACAAATAATTGAAACACAATGTGGAATATAAGATTTTACATCTTTACCAAAAATGTGCTTTAAACTACCCCAATTATATCCATAACAAGCAAATTTTACCTAGTCAATTTAATTAGTAAAATTGTTTCTGTTCCTGCGAATGGTGAAATTAGTAATTTTGCGGTGAAATCAGTAGAAAAAATTGGTACCGAGAGTTATAGACACTGATACATTTTGGCACGGAACCATTGGGTTTTAACACCAGTAAGGCAAATATAGAATGCCATGGAGTCATTTAGTATTTGGATAGAAGGTTAAAAGTTAACCACTTCCCTACTGTGCCAATTCTGGCATTTCTCTCCTACATGTAAAAATCATTTTTTTTTTTGCTAGAATATTACTCAGAACGGCCAAGCATTATATATATATATATATATATATATATATATATATATATATTTTAGCAGAGACCCTAGAGAATAAAATGGCGGTCATTGCAGTTTTTTTATGTCACACGATATTTGCACAGTAATTTTTTTAACGCTTTTTTTTTTTTTTTTTTTTTAAATACACTTTAATGAATGTTAATGCAAAAAAAAGCACACTATATATTACAATTTTTGGTAAAATATAAAAGATGATGTTACGTCAAGTAAATTAATACGTAACATGTCACGCTTTAAAATTGCGCACGTTGGTAGAATGGTGCCAAACTACAGTACTTAAAAATCTCCATTGGCAACACTTTAAACATTTTTACAGGTTACCAGTTTAGAGTTACAGAGGAGGTCTAGAGCTAAAATGATTGCTCTCACTATAACGTTTGCGGCGATACCTCACATGTGCGGTGAGAACACAGTTTACATATGTGGGCGCGACTTACGTATGCGTTTGCTTCTGCATAGAAGCACGAGGGGCGCTTTAAAAATAGTTTATTTTATTATTTTATTTTTACATTGTCCATTTATTTTTATTTTTTTAACACTTTTATTCCTATTACAAGAAATGTAAACATCATTTGTAATAGGAATAAGCCATTACAGGTCCTCTTTATGGAGACATCTGGGGTCAATAAGACCCCAGATATCTCCTCTACCCTGAAAAGCATGAGATAAGAAAAAAAATAAAAATCGATCTCTACTTTCCTGGGCAAAAAAATTGCATTGTTTACCAGAAGTGACGGCTGGAAGTGACGTCATGACATCACTTCCGGCCTCCGAGGATCATAGAGATAGCCGGGGACCACCCCATCCACAGCTAGCAATATGGTAACCTGCTGTCACCGCCGGATTGGATACCAGGCTCTCTGATTGCCCGGGAGAGCCCAGAGAGGCGCCGTTGGGTAGCTGGAGGTGGGGGGATATCCCTCCCGCTGCCTGTTAAAGCAATCCAGTGGCCAATCAGCTGCTAGGATGGCTTTTACACTGTATGGAATCGACAGCTGAAAACAAATATATAGCTGCAGGCATCATCCAGACATCTTCACTTCAAAGCCAGGGCATCATATGATGTCCTAGGGTTGGGAAGTGGTTAAAGTGTAACTAAAGGCAAAACTTTTTTTTTTTTCTTTTTTTTTAGTTTTGGATAGAGTGGAGAGGCATTACAACGCTTGTCAGTTTTTATTGCTGTCTGTGTCCCCGTTAGGGAGATTTACCCTCTATTTGTCCTGTTTATCATTATCATTGAAAGAAAAAGTAACAGATGGGAAATTTTCCAATGGGGACACTAGTTCTGGTGACCTGCGGGTCCCTAAGGAATCCCCTTAACCACTTCAGCCCCGGAAGAATTTACCCCCTTCCTGACCAGAGCACTTTTTTGCGATTTGGCACTGCGTCGCTTTAACTGACAATTGCGCGGTCGTGCGACGTTGCACCCAAACAAAATCGACGTCCTTTTTTTCCCCACAAATAGAGCTTTCTTTTGGTGGTATTTGATCGCCTCTGCGGTTTTTATTTTTTTCTAAACAAAAAAAGAGTGACAATTTTGAAAAAAAAACATAATATTTTGTATTTTTTTCTATAATAAATATCCCCATTTTTTTTTAAAAAAAGCTATTTTTTTCTCAGTTTAGGCTGATATGTATTCTTCTACATATTTTTGGTAAAAAAAATCGCAATAAGCGTATATTGGTTTGCGCAAAAGTTATAGTGTCTACAAAATAGGGGATAGATTTGTAGCATTTTTATTATTTTTTTTTTTTTTTTTACTAGTAATGGCGGCGATCTGCGATTTTTATCGTGACTGCGACATTACGGCGGACACATCGAACAATTTTGACACATTTTTGGGACCATTGGCATTAATACAGCGATCAATGCTATAAAAATGCACTGATTACTGTAAAAATGTCACTGGCAATGAAGGGGTTAACACTAGGGGGGTGATCTAGGGGTCAACCGTGTTCCCTGGGAGGTGATTCTAACTGAAGGGAGAGGGGACTGACTAGAGGAAGTGACGGATCGTGGTTCCTAGTTAATAGGAACACATGATCTGTCAGTACAGAACAAGGAAGTGTGTGTTTACACACACATTCGTCCCTGTTCTGTCTCTCCTGGTCATGATCGCTTGTGGCCGGCGGTCATCGCGACTGTCGGCCACGAGCATTGGCACTCCTGCTGCGCAGCGGGTGCGCACGCACCTGCTATCCCGACTCCGCGAGCCGACGTATAGCTACACCGGCTCACGCAGGGGAGCCAACCTGCCGCAGTATAACTGTGGCGGTTGGTCGGGAAGTGGTTAATTTGCAGGGATTTCCTCTAACTTCCTGTTTGGCTATGGGACAGGAAGTGAAGGGAAATCTCCACAATGGGACTTCTGACAGCAATTACGACTCTTCCTTGCTTTATCCTAAATGGAAAAACTATTTTTGCCTATAGTTCTACTGTACTTTCAAGTTGGGGCAGACCTGGTTCTTGTCCTTGAGACCCATGGGTGTTGCCAATAGGTGTAGAAAATGTCCCGGAGAGATTCCCTTTAAAGCAGATCTAAAATCATAGGCTAAAAATGTATAAGTAGGTTGAGTTTTATGGCAGAAAAAACTCGATATGTGTCTTCTGCTATAAAACTTCTTTCCCTTCTTGCTATCAGTTTTTGTATTATTCGTATACTGACTGCAGAGCATGTGCAGTGCAGTGTACAGTCCCAGCCTCTGTAACGTGTGGGAGTTAGGTCATCAGTGGCCAACCAATGGGTGAAGATGCAATAAGACTGGGAGAAGATGGCAACAGAGGGGAAGCATGGACCTTGCATCACTTACAGGAGGGCATGCTATGAGGGAAGTCTGCCATATTGTACAAGAGGGACCACATGCAGATACAGCTCCCCTTGAATATAGCTTTGTTACCATTTGAACATAGGTCCACTTAAAGTAAAAAAAAAAAAAATACACCCACAGTTTTTGGGTGCTCCTGCCTAGGTTGCCTGGTGGATGATGCACCCTCAGAATGCTTCGGTAGCATCTACTCCAACTTTTGTTTTTATGACGAGTCACAAAACATGTAGAAAGTTAGGACTGAGCATGTTCCTCTTTCCTCTGAGTTTTCTGGATCTATATAATTATACAACCCTTTATGGCTCAGTTCCTGCAGGAATCGTGTGACACATGCTAATGTAAATTCCTCCCAGAGACTCTTCAATATAAGTTTAGGAGAAATATATTGTAATTTATCTAGTGTCCTGAGCAGCTGCAGTTCTCATTACTCAGACCTGATAAGGTCTTTAGCTGCTCTGTGTTTTACTGCTCCCAGCGCACACAACCAGACTGAGCGCTGATATCAGCTGGGAAATGGTGCTCATTACCTACTGTCTTCCTTCATACCGCTACAGATCCATATTGTGCTAGTTTTTATTGGGGGTCAGTCTAAATTAAGGTTACCAACACATGGCCATAATGATGTTTTCATAGGCTGTGTGTGTGCAAAGACCAGATTTTTTTTATTGTTTTTTGCTTTTTTATAATAATACTTTAACATCTAACTCTGGCAGATAAAAAAAAGATCCTTTGCCTTGGGGCTGTGCCTGCACTGCAGGATTTAACAGCTTGTTTTGTCTTGGGGTAGAGGAGAAACAATTTCACTTACCTGTTCCTCTGCTCCCATGAATGGGTACCAGTCCAGAACCCTCCAAGAGTAGACACCACAATGTTTGTTTTGTTCCCTGGTTCTAGTGGCTGTGGGACCCCCTTCTAGGTGCTTAGACTGGGTGTGCCTGAAGTCTGTACACCTTATTCTTGAAGGTTTTCCCGCTTCTGCTGTACTTGCTTTCTGGTTGAATAGGCGACTACTGCAGATGAAGCTCTGGTTTCCTTTTTACTTATTCAGATATTTCACCTGTGGTGAAAGAAGCCTGTTAACACCACTGGAATGTGCAATCACCGGAGCCAGTCTTCTCTAATGAGAGAATTTAATAAAAAGGAGCTGCAACGCAAGCAGCGTCTGCTGTGCTTTCACTTTAGCTAGCCCATAGTGCATTAAGAATCCTTTGTCATGTATTGTATTATTTTGTAAAATAACATCTGTATACATTTTATAAAAAAAATATGTAACGCAATAATTCAAATAAGTATACATTTTAAAGAAACAACTCAAATACAGGTGATCCAAAAGTATAGTTTTCTTAGAATGGATGAAGATATGCCCCTTACCTGCCTTCAGTGTGATGCTGTGTATTCAAACCCAGAATAAAGAAAAACAAATGCTCCTGCGCTTGAGAACTTGCCTTTGCGGCTGATTGAAAATGACTGTCTCCACTGGTCTAGCCACCACGTTGGCTGTGCTGCCACTCCCAACAGGTCAAGGAACACCCAAGTAGAACTCTAAAAAGAAAAGGAACAGAGGGCGCACCAGCCTTTGCAACTATTTATTATTTTTTATGAAGTGTATAAAACATACTCACAAAGGATAAAATCAAGCAAAATATATAAAATCCACCAGATACTCCACCCAGCATGGTCTGCTGGTCAGTGACAATTGTGGAAGGAAAAGTCCAAAAATCTGATACGTTTTTCGGGAGATGTCCGCTCTTCTTCATCCCTCGAAATGCAACAGCTTTTTTGGAGTCTTCCTTTCACAATTGTCACTATTCAAACCCAGATGGTTCCAAAAATCTATGAATGCTGAAAACTGTTTTGTACATAGGTATTTGCACTCCAGATTGTTTTGAGTTTACTATAAGAGGAGGTAACCTCTGGGTTACTGGCAGGCTTTAAAAGAGAAGTATGGCCAAAGTTTTTTGCCCTTTTTTCTGCACTCCTGTGACCCAGATTCAGACTCAGTCGAGGCTCTGGAAGGACTTTAAGTTTGGGATTCATCCAGATGCAGGAACCAGCAGATGGCAAAGCTGCTCAACACGCCACTGAGAGCCTAAGCCAGCCGCTCCCACCCCCTCCACAGTCCAGCGCTGAAGGGGCAGAGCACAGAGCAATGATTGACAGTTACTGCTCTCTGCTCAGTGACGGCTGAGTGATTAGCCGTCAGGTGATCGGTCAGTTCTTGGTCTTAGAGCCAGCGGGGGACAGCTGCCGCCTTGGAATGATGTTGCAGCCATATAGATGAGTATGTATGTTTTATTTTTTTTTAAATCCCATATTTCTCATTTAAGTCAAGCTTTAGTTTCTAAAAAAAAAAAAAAAAAAAAATACATACTGCCCAACACTTTCTAAAACGGCAAGAGCAGCTCTCCCAGAAATACTCCCCTCTATCTACCTGAAATACTCCCCCTGTCTCCAGTGCTGTCCCCTGTAGACTCGCTGCTCCGAGGTCCAGCAAAAAGGTCCTTTTTTTAGGTTGAATGGCACTCGGCATCAATCAAACCACTCCCTGTGAGTCCAGTTTATCAATGACAAGCCCCCTGGGGATGCATCGTCAACTCATTCTGGGCACAAAGCAGAATGCTGTTGGGAGGAGGTGTTTTATGAGCCAAAATTGGGTTTTAAAAATTTGCATGTAGTGTACCTTCAACAGATTTGACCAATACTGTTTCAAGCTTAGGAAGGTCCGAGGCACTGCGTTGCCTGTTTCTGAGTACTACTCTGGGTGGTTTTTCTTTTGAATTTGTCAAGACTGCAGGAACATCCTAAAAGCACTGTAAAAAGCCTGCTAAGTCTGTGCGGATAGGCCTTTCATAATTTAACACAGTTGCTGTGTTTCCTAGAAAACTAAGCAGCTAATTCAATTTCTTTACTGGAGTACTGATGTAGGATCAGATCCTTGTCTGATAAAGTCCATAGAAAGTTGGATGCAGAACTAGCAGCACCCATCAGTGGTGCAGAGCGTGTTAATGACCTCTCCATTTTCTTCTCAGGCCTGCCCTCTTGTTCGGCCTGTGTTTCCCTGTCCAGGTCCTGTTCACAGCTATTACTAATGTAAGAAAATCAGTAGCATTAGTCATCTTAAAAGGGCTATTACTCAAGATGATTTAAATTGTGAAAATGTCATTGGTGCTTGTGTGCTCCTTGCTAGAGATGCAATGATTTACACCTGGTGACACGGGAGCGATGCAGAGCGGGGACACAGCTAACTAATGACTCATGTTCCACCCTGGTCAGAATTCCGGACGGCAGCTGGCAATATCGTATCTTAAACATTCTTATGTCTTGCCATTTTTCACTCTTGACTGTACAGAATACACAGAGGACGCTGTGGGGTTAAACCCGCATCCTGAAATCTCAGAGCTGATGAAGATATTTTACAAGGACATTAAGCGGCTGACAGTGAGTGAGCGGACTTTAGTAGTATTGATTGATTGCGTGGACTTTAAAAGGGAGAATACCTGGCATTCAGCAAAATGGCCACCAGTCTCACGGTCTTCTTCAAATAAACTTATTTAAATGCCAACCTCATGACTTTTAAGCTCCTCTGCTAAAAAAAAAAAAAAAAAAAAAGAAGAAGAAAAGAAAGAAAAATAACACACAAACATTAAACATATCTTAAATCCTGCCGTCTTTTCACTGGTGACATCATAGTTCTTCCTCTTTCTCTGACAGTGGGTGGTCCTTATTACAAAGCACTCATTTAATGGCAACTGAGTATCACATTGTCCAGCAGTATTGTGAGTTCAGGCTGGTGTGAAGAAGCACCCCCATAAGGTTGTGTTTATGACAATATGGGCTCACAGAAGGTGGGTTGGATGATGATCATATCTTTCAACCCAGAAGAGCTGCGCTGGATCAGAGAGCAGTGAGTCTGGAGAGAAACGGAGTATTGCAGCCAAAACTGCTTTTTATTTTTACATCTGAGGGTTGTCTTTTTTTTGGGGGGGATGGGGGTGCGCAAGGGTTCAACCAAAACGTCTGATTGAAACATTCGCTAGCTATCTTTTTATCTATTGGGGCTTTTGTACTTCAGACTTCAGATTCACCTATCTCCAAAGCAGTTACAAACAGGTTTCACTGCTTAGTTTTTGTTTTTTTTTATATATATATAATAATTTGTCACAGATCCAGTTGCACCCAACCTAGCTTAGCATCTCAGCGACATAGCAGAATCCATTAACATGCTCTTGGAGAACCCATAAATGTAGACCTTCCTGAGGCCTTGGCATCTGAGGCATGTGCCTCAGGTCTTCTAGCTGGTGTCAGACCTTTGCCCAGCAGCCACTGTCCTCCCAAAATCTTCATGTAGATGGCACCACAACACCCTGTTAACCACCTCCGGAAGGTTTTACCCCATTCATGACCAGAGCAGTTTTTGCTATTCAGCACTGCTCTACTTTAACTGGGAGTTGCTCTTTCATGCAAAACTGTACGCAAATTACATTTATATAATTTTTACATTTATATATTTTTGTCACACAAATAAAGCTTTCTTTTGGTGGTATTTTTTTTATTATTATTATTATATAAACAAGAAAAGACAACATTTAAGAAAAACATTTCTACTTTCTGTTTTACAACATATCCAATAAAAAAAACAAATTTCTTCATAATTTTAGGCCAAAATGTATTCTGCTACATGTCTCTGATATAAAAAAAAAAACAATAAGTGTATATTAAAGGGTTTGTGTGAAAGTTATAGCGTTTACAAATGATGGTATATGTACTGGAATTTACACAGCTACGATGCTATACTTTTAATGGCGGTGATCAGTGACTTATAGTGGGACTGTGATAGTGTGATGGGAAATCTGGCGCTAACAGACCCTTTCTGGGAGATACACTAATTAACTGACACTGACATCAACGGTGACACTAATGCAGCGATCACATATAATACTGTAAACTGTATTAATGACACTGGCTGGGAAGGGGTTAACATCAAGGGACAATCAAGAGGTTAACTGTGTGCTGTGCTGCTTTTACTAACAGATCTGGCTGTTTTTTCTCCTCCCTGCTTTGCAGAAAGAAGAAACGGCCAGATCGCTGATCTGCATAGAGAGCCCTGTGTGTTTGTGTGTTTTTTATAGTCAACGCATAAGGAGTGAGATTCCTAAAAAGAGGCAAGATAGTCAGATACCGTATTTATCGGTGTATAACATGCACAGGCGTATAACACGAACTCCAATTTTGGGAGGGAAGTTTAAGGAAAATAACATTTTAAATAAAGAACTTTGAAGCAAAATTTGGGTCACAGCTCATTAATGCATCTGCAGCCATTAAATTGACCAACTATGCAGCCTGTTCAGTGCCCATCTGCAGCCTCACCTTTCCCATCATTGCAGCCTCGCCAGTGTTGGATTATCCCTGCTGTCTCTGAGGGAAGAGGAGGAGCGAGCGCCGCTGAATTACATAGAGCCGCGATCTCCTGTGTACCCTGCTCATATGATAGACAGAACAGTGGCCCAATGCAGGGCCAGAAGGCGTGGCTGTGAATGACAGGGTGGCGGGTATACAGGAGATCGCGGCTCTCTGTAATTCAGCGTTGCTCGCTGCTCTTCCCTCAGAGACAGCAGGGATCGGTGTATAACACGCACCCACTTTTCCCCCTGATTTTAAGGGGGAAAAAGTGCGTGTTATACGCCTATGAATACTGTGTTTACAATGAGAAAATCTCTTAGAATGTTTAAAGTATATATAAGGTCAAAACTTTATTTTGAGTAGAGCATAAAAATAGTTAAAGTGATGCCAAAGTCTTATTTTTTTATTTAAAAATAACAAACATGTTATACTCACCTGCTCTGTGCAATGGTTTTGCACAGAGCAGCCCCGATCCTCCTCTTCTTGGGTCTCCCGCCAGCGTTCCTGGCCCCCCCCCCCCGAGTGCTCCCACAGCAAGTAGCTTGCTATGGGGACACCCGAACCGAGCCGCAGCTTTGTGTGTCCATTTAGACATGGAGCTGCGGTTGGCCCCGCCTGTCTCTCTCATCACCGCTCACTGACTTTGACAGCAGCGGGCGCCAATGGCACCCGCTTTGTGTCTCAGTCAATGAGTAGGGAGAGTCCCGGACAGCTGAGTCTCTCGTGCAACATCGCTGGATCGAGATAGGCTCAGGTAAGTATGAGAGGGCAGCTGGACACAAAAGGTTTTTTTATCTTAATGCATAGAATGCATTAAGATAAAAAAATAACTTGCCTTTAGAACCACTTCAAAACCCCTGTGAGTTTAATTCTTTGCTGCTTGTGTTCTATTGGGGTGAATTTGTTTCACTTCTTGTCCTAGAGATGCAATAGGTAGTGAGAGCAATTCTCTCCTAAGTGAGGGAATCCCCCCCCCCCCAGTTATCAACCGTACAGATATTGATATTGGAATGTTTCACAACACTTTTTGTTCTGAGGACAGCTGCAAAATTGTGGGTTTCCCTCACTTTCTGACCCCCTCCATACTTTATAAAAAACTATCATTGTTGAATCCTCCCTTTGAAAATGCTACTTGCATGGCTGTTATATTGACCCAAAGGTGTCAGTGCTTTCTAAATTACTGACCTGAAACAGGCATGCAGATGTAGCATTCTACCTTTTTCCTTTGATTTTAGTAGCAGTGAAGGCTTAGTTGCTTAGAAAGTAAATACTGAGACCAGAACACAGCCAGGAAATAAAGTATATTCAGTTTGTTCAGCTGTAGGAGGTTTAACATAATTTGAATTGTATTCTTTGACTGGAGTCCCACTTTAAAATAAAGCTTTAGTTTTTATCATCATTCAAGGTTTGTTACAAATACATGTGTTACGTGATAGTTTGAGCTTTTGGGGTTTTTCAAGATGTGCAGAGAGAGATCACACAAACACTTGCAGATACAGTGGGGGAAATAATTATTTGATCCTCTGCAGATTTTGTAAGTTTGCCCATTTACAAAGTAATGAAGGGTCTATAATTTTTATCATAGGTGTATTTTAAATGACGGAGACAGAATATCAACCAAAAATCCAGAAAAAACACATGATACAAATATTATACATTGAATTGCAGTTCAGTGAGTAAAATAAGTATTTGATCCCCAAGCAAAACATGACTTAGTACTTGGTGGAGAAACCCTTGTTGGCAAGCACAGAGGTAAGACGTTTCCTGTAGTTGGTTACCAGGTTTGCACACATCTCAGGAGAGATTTTGGTCCACTCTTCTTTACAGATCTTTTCTAAAGCCTTAAGGTTTCTTGGGTGTCGCTTGACAACTTAGTTTCAGCTACTGCCATAAATTTTCTATAGGATTAAGGTCTGGAGACTGGCTAAGCCACTCCATGACCTTAAAGGAGAAGTCCAGCCTGAGCTTTTTAGGCTGGGCTTCTCCTACGGGTCACAGGAGTGCAATTTGTTCTGCACTCCTATGATCCTTTTTCAGCGGAGAGCGGTCTGACTGACAGTCAGCATCGCTCTGCTCAGGGAGGAGTGAGAACCGAGCCATTGGCAGTGTTCGGTGGCTCGGTTCTCAGTGCAGAGACGCCGGGGGATAGCTGCGGCATCAGTCTGATGCTCCATCCACCGAGGTAAGTATGATTAGCAAAAAAAAACATACTTCTCCTTTAATGTGCTTCTTTGTTTTTTAATGAGCCACTGCTTTGTTGACTTGGCGGTATGTTTTGGGTCATTGTCATGCTGGAAGACCCATCCATGACCCATCTTCAGTGCTCTGGCTGAGGGAAGAAGGTTCTGATCCAAGATTTTACAACACATGGCCACGTCCATTGGACCCTCAATGCAGCAAAGCTAGCCTGTGCCTTTAGCAGAGAAACAGCCCCAAAGCATAATGTTTCCACCTCTGTGCTTGACTGTAGGGATGGTGTTCTTAGGGTCATAGTTAGCATTTTTCTTCCTCCAAACACGAGTCGAGTTAATGCCAAAGAGCTCAATTTTGGTCTCATCTGACCTGACGTTCTCCCAATCCTTCTCTGAATCATTTAGATGTTCATTGGCATAACTGTACATGTGCCTTCTTAAGGAGGGAGACCTTGCGGGCGCTGTAGGATTTCAATCCATGGCAGTTCATTGCATTACCAATGGTTTGGTGACTGCTGTCCCAACTGTCTTGAGATCATTCACAATCTCTTCCTGTGTAGTTCTGGCTGATCTCTCACTTTTCTCATGATCATCCTTACCCCATGAGGTGAAATCTTGTATGGAGCTCCAGACCGAGGGCGATTAATGGTTAGTTTGTATTTCTTGCATTTGCGAGTAATAGCTCCAACAGTTGTCTCCTTCTCACCACGCTTATTTCTGATGGCCTTGAAGCCCATTCCAGCCTTGTGCAGGTCTACAATCTTGTCCCTGACGTCTTTTGACAACTCTTTGGTCCTGCCCCTGACGGTGAGGTTTGAATGGAAGAAAGAGATTCTGTCGAAAAGTTGTCTTTTATACACATAACCAGTTGTCGTTAGGAGCACCTTCTTAAATTATCAGGACTAATCTGTGTACCACATGAGAACATACTGTAGCCAGTCTGTGGGAGCCAGCATTATTGTTGGTTGGTAGGGGATTAAATACTTATTTTACTCACTGAACTGCAACTCAATTTATAACATTTGTATCGTGTTTTTTGTCTGGATTTTTGGTTGATATTCTGTCTTTATCATTTAAAATACACCTACGATAACAATTATAGACCCTTAATTTCTTTGTAAGTGGGCAAACTTACAAAATCTGTAGGGGATCAATGAATTATTTTCCCCACTGTATATAACATTTACTGTAACTAAATAATAAAGATAACAAATGTAAAAATATTGGAAAATGTAACAAGAATACTTCGCTATAGATACCTTTAGCCAAGGAGTCCCCCCCATCCTTACGGCTTGGCACAATGATCAAACCAGACGTGTGCATTATGCAGCTCTGGTGCAGGACTAGTTTATTCCAAATTTGGCTGTGGTATATACAGGACTAGTGGGCAAGAAAAAAACAATTGTAACCCTTTGGAAAGTGATATTACCTTTTTAAGTAAGAAAGCACATTCCTGAAGGGGCTTGATGGGCTTGGTCATTTGTTCAGTTCATAATGACATTCCTATAGTATGAATTTATCTAAGGTAACCAGGCTTAGAATGCATTCTTATGTATTAGTGAGCCAATAATATTAATGAAATATGGAATTTCTCCATCAACATGGTGTTTTGGTTTTAGTATCAAACATAAGGGTTTGGGGTTCACTTTCTCTTTTGTTGTCATTCTCTTATCCGTTCCTCAGTAAAATAACCTTTACATCTCCATTCTTTAGATGAACACATCCTTACTGGGAAGTATCGGAATGCTGAACTCGGCGCCTCAACTGCGGTGTATTAAAACATACCAGGTGCCACCCGTCCAGCCAGCCTCCCCTGGGTCCCTCAACGCCTTGAAGCTGGCCAGACTCATTTGGACCTCCAACCGCAACGTCATCTTAATGGCCCATGATGGGAAGGAGCACAGATTTATGGTGTAGGCTCCTTGTTCAACTCCTGCTCACCTACTGCCCCCTCCAGTATCTCTATAGCATGAACATATAGATGTCGTCATATCAGTCCCAGGGGTAAACGTTGCTGTGTTGGTGCTGCATGATTTCACCTGGTAAATGCTGCTTGTGTCAGCACTAAAGCCACAGTGAGGAAACCCTTTTCCTGTATATAATTTCATGTTCTGAGGTGAATCCCATTTCCTCGCTTTCTTAGTGATAAAGGCTTATAACTGACGTCAGTGCGGACAACAATTTTGTGTGCAGTAAACCAGAGCAACCAATCAAATTTCATAATGCCGAAGTCAGATCACGTAATTCTTACTGGCTGCTGTTGCGTTTTGCCTTATTTAAGGTAGCCATAGTGTGGGAAAATCAATATGCCATTGTGTGGGTGCACCAACTGTTAGTTTACAGGAATGCGGTGATGTCCCTAGATGTGAACTGAAAAGATACTTCTCTACCAATGTTATTACCTGCACAGAACAGCCACCTTTACTTTGGCAAAGTGAATTCCAGGCAAATTTCTAAATACGTAGTTGAAGTATAGTATAGTTTACGAGGGTTATCAGCAAAATCAGGATTCCATTATAAAAGTCCATACCTGCAACCAGGTGTGTTCCTGGGGCCACCAAGGTAAATAAAAAGAGTGGGTTTGCAGCACAGAGGTCTATATTTATTGCTCATTCAGTAACATATAATTCTGCAATGTTTTAGGATAAAGAGGACAATTCTGTCAATGACATAAAGGGGATTATTTACTAAAACCGGAGAGTGCAAATTCTGGTGCAGCTCTGCATAAAAACAATCAGCTTCCAGGTTTTATTGTCAAAGCTTGAACAAGCTGAAGTTAGAAGCACATCTACACCAGATTCTGAGTACACCAATTTTAGTAAATCTCCCTTCTAAAGTAAGAAACCAGAAATTATGTGAAACCGATACCACATAATCATTGGGTATAACAAAAATACATAGTAACATCATGAATCAAGCACAGATGTAACTGCTGATCTAGACACTGGACCAGCCAAGTGTTTTGAAGACCTCCTTTACACCACGTGCAGAGACATGCATTTTTCTGCACCTGTCTTTGTAGACAGTTGTTTTCTATGTGCCCTGTTCACACAACACATGGGGTCCTGTGCATATTTTTTTCTGTGTAGAAATATGCAACTGGTAGGCATTTGTCAGCACAAGAAAAAAACTTCACATGACAACAACATTGTGGTGTGGCCAGGACAACCATTTTTTTTCTTTGTGTCCTTGCAGAAATCTACATTAGAAAAACACACACCACATGGTATGATCAAGCCCAAAATATTCTATGCAAGTCAAATCTATACATTTTTTCCATCAGTCTTTATGGTGCGAACAAGGCCTTAATCTAAGAGGAATCTGCAACACAGAATAAATATAATATGAAGACATTAGTATGAATCAAAAAGTTGATTCCAACCTTGTGGTGACAACGTATTCAGTTCAAAGATCCAATATACCACTTTGCGTTTCAGAGCGATGATACGGTCACCACCCTGTTTTTATTTTGGGACCTGATCTACTGTCAAGCATGATCTTTTAAGTTGAATGTAAGGGGTGATTTTTCCCAATGACCACAAAAGAAGAACCTTTCTTCCAAATGACTATCACATTAATGTGCTGTAAATATAGTAAGTGTAGGGGTTCCCTGAGACTGAAAGGTTATTTCAAGGGTTCCTCCTCGTTAAAATAGTTGAGAATGGCAGGCCTAGACTTATATCGAATATGTATATTATGACACTTGACTCCGGACTCACATGACTTTCACTCAAGAGTTGCATGAAAAAAAATCTGTGACTCCTGGGTGAAAACAGACCTCATAGTCTTTACTGTTTTAGTTACCAAAGGATTTGTGATCCTGTACAGCCAACCTTGTAATATTCACACATTGAGCAGCCAGACCGGAAACACATGTAATTCTTAATTAAGCAATTCACATTCCTGAATCAGCAGCACAGCTTCCTTTGTCACCTCTCTTTGGACAGTGAATCATCCATATCACCTCTGTCCAGTGAGCAGGAGCAGTAAAGCTAAACCTGGAAGTTAGAGTAGTTCTCCTGACTAGTGTGTACCACAAGAGTGCCTAGCCAAAATAACAATCCTTTTGGCAGATGTAATAGTGAATATACACCGACCAGCCATAACACTATGATCACCCATCATAACCCGTCAAGGCATGGATACCTCTAGAATATCTGGCACCAAGCTGTCAGTAGCAGATCCTTCAAGTTGTGAGGTGGGACCTCCATGGATTCAGGGCTGGTGCAAGAATTTGACACCCTAGGTGAAACCTCATTTTGCTTCCCCCCCCATTTGAAGCGCCCATCAAATGCAGCCTACCAGCGCCCATCGATGAATGTTTGCTTGCTTCCATTCATTCAGAAGCCATGACGCAGAAACAGTCCTCTGTCGCCGCTGTGCCTCTGACACTATGTGCGAATGGAGCGGCAGCTGCCAGATGATGCTGAGACTTGCTACGAGGAGAGGAACAACAGTGGCTGGGCTGCCTAGTTTGCCTAGTGGTAACACCGGCCCTGCATGAATTGGACTTCTTTTTCCAGCACATCCCACAGATCCACAATTTAGATTGAGATCTTGGTGAATTCATTAGACCAGACCACCTTCTTCTATTGAAGTATGGTCCATTTGTGATGCTCATGTGCCTATTGTAGACACTTTTGGCTGTGGATACAGGTCAGAATGGGTACCATGACCTGTCTGTTGCTACACAGCCCCACACACAACAAACTGCAATACACTGTGTGTTTTCTGACACCCCTCTATCAGAACCACGTTTTTCAGCAAAAAGAGCTACAGAAGCTCTTTTATTGGAGGGAAATAAATAGGCCAGATTTCTCTCCCCACGATCATCAATAAGCCTTGGTCGGCCATGACCCTGTTGCCAGTTTTCCTTCCTTGGGCCACTTTTGGTTGGTCCTGATCGATGCAATTTTGACGTTGCTCTGACACAGTTGCCTAGCCATTACAATTGTCAAAGTCACTCAAATCCTAATGCTTGCCCATTTTCCCTGCTCTCAACGCATCAACTTCAGGGACAACATGCTCATTCGCTGCTTAATATTTCCCACCCACTTTCCGGTGCCATTGTAAGGAAATAATCAATGTTATTCACTTTGCCTCTCAGTGGTCATAATGTTATGTCTGATCAGTGTATATGTATTTCAACTGTGTGTTTAGCTGGTTACCTGGACTTCCACTTTAAAGGCCAACAGCATCTAAAGCTCATCATTTAGCGAAGGGCCGGGTGCTTGGAAGCTGTATATGTAGCCCTTTGACTGCCATGCTCTGATTGGATCATTCAGCTTGTAAACAAAAAAAATAAAAATCTATTCAGACCCCTTCCTGTGGATTCCTTTTTTCACACTTTAGCAGAATCCACTGGAAGGAGACTGACTACGTCCTCAGGACTAACATTAGGAAATAATGATCACAGAACGGAAGCAGGAGCAAGCAGAGGGAGAGGGATCTCAGGGAAGGAGCCCCAGAGTTACAAACACACATGACAAGCCTATGCATCTTCACAATACTGGGTTATCCATTTTGTATAGATTAAGGCCTATGTGTCACACTGGTGATTTTGTAGCAATTACAGAATCACATTTTTATTGCTAGGAAAAAAATAGCAATTTGTAGCTCAGTCACTGAATGATCAACTTTTTTCAGCGTTTGGAACTTGACTTTGGAAGCTAATCATGATATCCAGTGCTACTGCTGATGACCCATGATAACACCGGTGATTTGCAGCTAAATATTGTAGTCCGCTACAGAAGTAACCGTGTAACTGACTTCAAAGTGAAAACAAGAAGAGAGATTGTAGCTGCTAAAAAATATCTGCTACAGTGTTCTAATGTGAATCTAGTCTAATACATGCTGGCGTTGAGCCCCGGTACATGAGTTTAACGCTTGGTGCACCAACCAGTCGTAGCAGTTTTCATTGAGTTTACAGGTTGCCAGCTGCAGGACTGGACAGTGTGCCTGCATCTTCATCCTGCACCTAGATGCCAGAGTCTCGTGCGTCAGGGCTAAACACTCAGTGTGGATGAGGCCGTAGACCTTCTCAACACAGAGGAACCCTCATGATACAATAATGCAGTGTTTCTCAACTCCAGTCCTCACGGTGCCCCGACAGGTCATGTTTTCAAGCTTGCCATTATTGTGCACAGGTGATTTCATCAGTTTCACTGCCTTAGTAATTACCACATCTGAGGGAAATCCTGAAAACATGACCTGTTGGGGCTGAAGTTGAGAAACTTGAGTGGAATGGTCAGGGGAAAGAATGGTCCTTACACTTGTAGTCAATGGGAAGAGTTCCCCCTTACAGATGGCTAAAAAGATCAATGGTGTCCGTGGAACCTAAGAGGCAGAAATTGGTCAAGGAACCCCTAGCAACCTCTAGAGGAACCCTGATTGTAAAACCCTACTGTAGACCTTTCGGAGAGTCCATTCAAAGCTTAAATATTGAACCTGGCATGTGGACTGAAATGGGAGCACAACACCGTGATCTGATAAGTCTTCTTCCAACCATTGTGGAAATAACCAGTTTTGGGTGAGGTGTCCTTTTTCGTAATAACTTGCTTCAAAAAACATGTAAAGCCTATCACTGAAAATCATCTGTCTTTATTGTTACATTCCATACAAAGCTAGATACTTCACGCACATTGAAGTGATTTTTATTCTTAAATTACTGTTTACATGTAGAGCCCTTCTTGTATCATTATTGTATTTTCGGGGGACAGTCCTGCTATGAAGCTTCTGTCCTTCTGAGTGTTTTAAGTGAACCTTTTCATGTGTTTTATGTTGTGTTTCTCCTACTTTCTGTAAGTTTAAATTGCCGTGTGTAAAGTGTGGTTTCCTGCTGAGTATTCAGCACCTCTATTAATTTAACAGGATATAATGTAAAATGATAATTATAAATAAATGACAATATAAATGTAATTAGCAAATTGTTTATATAATGTGTTGACAAAATCTAGTTTCATGTAAAAGAGATGTGGATCAAATTTACCAATCCCGGGTAAATCTCTTTGGCTTGGGCAAAGCTTATACAGTCTGTGTTCTCTGTTAGAGCTGACCTCAAGGCACACATTTAAATACACAGACGATATATATACTTACAGGAAGAAATACAATGGTGTCCCCTCTCCATCCCTAGTCTGCGGAGACAGTAAGGGCCAGTTCACACCAGAACATGTTGTAGGGTTGCCACCTTTTCTTCAAGCCAAACACTTTAGTGGCCTGGGACACCTTTGGGTGCCCCAAGGACAGTAGTGGGCATAGCATGCTGCAGTAAACAGTGGATGTGGCCAAATTGCTGTTGCCGACATCATCGCCCTGCCCCCCCCAGTGAAGCCGAACCTACCCCAACCACCCCACCCCCCACCCCCCCAGACAGCCACCCGCAGCTTCCAGACAGCAACAGATTTGTGTGTGACTACCTTAGTGAGCCACAGCCCAGTTTCAATAATGTTTCCAGGTTTCAGTCCGCCTGATACCTGGACACATGATTCAAAACCCGGACTTTCCTAAAGTGTTGTGAGGAAACCCACAATCCATGTGCATTTCCTGCATCACGTTCAAAATGTACTGCAGTTGTGATCTGAAGTGGATGTCAATATGAAGTTAATGGCACCTCAAACGCAGGTCGCAACAGTACCATGCGATCTGGTTGCAGTTATTTTTCAAAAGTAGTGCACGCACTACTTTTGATACAGTACTATGTCAGTCCATTCAAAATGAATGGGATTAAATCGCACTGAATTGAACTGCATGTGAATCCCATGGGAAAGCACAGCATGTTCCTCTGCGATTCCCAGTGTAAACCGACCCTAAAAGAGCAGTGGAAGACTGAGACTGATCAGGTTATCTCTCTCCTCCTATCAGCATGTTCCTTATCAACACATTTGCATGCAGCACATCAATTTGGGTTCCAGTCCTGCTACCCCCCCTCCCTCTCAGGCTGAGCTCTGCTGTACAGGGACTGAAAGACGCTTGTACTAAGTCAAATTCATGTACTTGCATTTAAAAAACGAAATTTAATGATGTATTAATGAACATAGAACTACATTAATGTATGCATTTTATATCTGTCTGAAGTTCAGCTTTAAAAGTATTGCTTATTTTAAGTTATTGCAATTTTAAAATTGTCCCCAGAACAAGAGATAAGGGGAAATCTTCCAATGGGGACACCTCTTCTGGGAAGTTCCCCTAACTAACTGGGAGATTTAATCTAACTTCCTCCTGCGCCTCTGGGATGTGACATGAAGAGAAATTTCCCCAATTGTACACAGACTGCAAAGTAAAAATTGTCTGGGGCCATAACCGCTCCCTATTCTTCCTAAAACCAAAAATAAAAGTTTTCACTGTACATACACTTTAAGGCCCAAGGGAGCCTAATGCCCTGTACACATGACTGGTTTTCCAGTCGGAATAAACTCTGAAGGTTTTTCCGACGGAATTCCGCTCAAGCTGTCTTGCATAC